>NW_020884986.1:337098-568610 GCF_003945725.1 Corapipo altera
TCCCACACCTGCCCTTCCCTTCCCAAACCTGCCCTTCCCAAAACTTCCCTTCCCACACCTGCCCTTCCCACACCTGCCCTTCCCACACCTTCCCTTCCCACACCTTCCCTTCCCAAACCTTCCCAAACCTTCCCAAACCTTCCCAAACCTTCCCACACTTTCCCTTCCCAAACCTTCCCAAACCTTCCCAAACCTTCCCAAGGCAAGGCAAGGCAAGGCAATTGAAAATGGAATTTTTGGGAACTGGATGAAATGGCATTGACCATGAATTGGTATGGATTGAAAATGGCATTGGCTTGGTTATGATTGGCTTTTTGTGCAAAGAGATAACCATCATTGATGATGATGGTGATGTTGATGAGAAGATAAAAACAAAGGTGACTTTTTAAAGCAAAATGATCCTCTGTTAAAAAAAAAAAAGTGTTTCACTTTTCAAAATGTTCAAAATGGAGAAAAATAAATCTCTCTTTTTCAAAATCAGCTTTAAACTTTAAAAGGAAATAATATTATTGCAAGTATTGCGTCTGGCACATGTGTTAGCTGCCTCACAGCACTTACACTGGGTAAAAAAATGGTTTGAGAATCCTGTTTAGATAACTTAATGTTTCTTTGTGCACTGAATATGTAACAAATTGTTAAAACCCTTAGGCTTTAGGAAAGAAACTTTTTTAGAAGTAGCAGCCAGAAAATGCCCATGTGACACCTATTCTACAGCTACATCTTGTCTGAAACTGCAGAATTGTGCAGTGTCAAAAATTAAACCAAATGTGTAACCACAGGGCACTGCCCAGGCAAGCACCCCAGCCTTCCCTATTTAATAGTAGAGACTCAAAGCTGCATCAGGCATAAGTTTTCAAAATCTTCAAGAATTGGTTCTACATGAAATCTTACAGGTTTTGTAATAACCCACAAGGTACTCAAACATTTATCTCCCAGAAAAATATAGACTCATTCATTTCCGAGTTGTGCTGTGCACTAATCACAACATTCTTCTGCAAAAAACAGATTCAAATTACAAGCAGAGAGTTCACAGAGCAATGTCTTCCTTCACAACCTGCTGGGGAATGGTCAGCTTTGTCCCATTTCAATGGTCAGTGGATCTCTTTGGCTGATGCACCTACGTTTTCTGAAAAGGTTTTATCTGTTATCCATCCTTTGTTCTGGTGTGACAGAACAGATCAATAAAATCCTCTGAAAAGACAGGAAAGAAGGACTGAAAGAAGGGGTCCTTCTTGTGGGGGGTGAATGGACAAAAGTCATTTCCTGAGGTGAGATTTGGGCTGCTGCGGGGTAGAAGAGAGTTCTAAAAGTTGTCATCATCCATAACTTCCCAAAATATCCTGTAATCTCAAAAAATTCACTGAGTTTAATCTTTCACAAAGCCATAGTCTGATGCAGCTCTCACTGTTCTCTGCCATGTTTTTCCCATTTGCCCTCATACTCACTATGACACCACCAAAACAGACTTTCAGCTGTTCTGGTTTAACAGTTTTTGTTCAGCCCTGTGTTGAGCTGCCCTGTGACAGCTCCCTGAAGTAACTGTCACCGCAGTTGGAGAAACTCAGCACAAAGCTGTACACAAAGCATTACACAAAGCTGTAGGGACATCTGACATGCCACCAGTGTCTGGCTAACACAGCAACGTGGGTTTTGCCAGAAGGAAAGCCATCTGTGACTCAGCCTCTATGCCAGATTATGGGGTTCATTGATAATATTAGCTGCATTCAGACCAGGGGAAGCAGAGCACTTTCCCCTTACAGCCCTGGCTCTCACTGCTTCCTGGCTCCATCCTGGAGCATGAGTGATGACTCAGGAAGGCATCCTGGGCATGTGGTGTCATGAAGGACACCATGATGGATACAAGTCAGGCCCCTGGTGAACATCTCAAGAACAGCCACAGTGTGTTCCTATTTCTCAGTCACCCAGCTGCTGTAACAACCACACAAATTCAGGGGTGGCTCACTAACCCAGCTTTGAAAACAAACCTGCCCCTGGTTTCTGCTGAGGAATACACTCCTAATAAAATACGTTTTTTGTGATCTGTGCTGATCTGAGCACACTCTATTGCTAATCATCTGCTGAGGTGGCCTCTGCCCAGTTACTGTTATAAGTGAAGAGTCCCATATTTATCTGCTACCCTATAACTATTCGGTAAGAGAAAACCAAAAAGAAGTCTGTTGGCATTTTTATTATAGAGGAGGCAGTCTAAGGAGAGAGAGGTGGGCATAACAAAGGAGAAAAAGAGTTCTGACTGCAGTTGGGTGACTTTCCCTGGGGCTGAAGTGAGCTCACTCACATGGCTCTGCCTCCGGTTGCCAACACATCATAAGATCACCTCACATGTTTCACCAAACATCTAGTGGCTGCAGTTTCCCTCCATTACGTCATCACATCTATGACTGTGTTAAGTGTAGTATGGTTCTACCACTTTCAGACAACAAACCACAGCAATACCAAACATTTTAAAGGATCTCTTAAGGAGTTGTCATGGTTTGAGAGCCCCAAAATCCAATTCCCTAGTCCAAACCCCCTTCCCACATCTCAACCCAGTGTAAGATGGGTTTTCCAGACACCACACGAGACTCAAAATGGGGGGAAGGGATTATATATTACAATAACTGTGCAAATAAATACTACAATACATTATATACAATCTTAGCTATCTCTACCATGACATAAGTATTTACAATGGATCAAATCTCTTCTCCCCTCCAAATAAAAGTCCAGGAGGGAAGAAGGAAAAGATCCTTTCCACTCTCAGAGCAGCAATGTCTCTAAGGCAGCAGGTATCTCTTCTTCTCATGCAGCAGCTGTAGCTGCAGGATCTCTGCCAGTACACACGAGGGGGGTATCCAAGCCCTCGTGGCCCTTCGTCTCCAAGCGAGGGTCTTCTCTTCTGTGGGCTGCGTTCACCCAGACAAGGTCACCTCACCACGGTCATGTCAACGAAGTTCAGGGGTCTTCGTGACAGTCTGTATCTTCAGGGGATTCAAGTTCCCTTTGCAGAGCATTGTGCTCTGTCTCAAGGTAGCGGGGGGGGGGCCAAGGTCATCCCCTCTGCATTCCTTCTCTGAGCTTTTCAGCTCTTTTCTGCAGTGCTGTAGCACTCCAAGACTCTTTCAAGTAAGAGTTCATCATCCTCCTCTCTCTAGGAGAGGTCTACAAGGAGTTTGGGGGTTTTGGTTTCAGTTCTTACCCCAAAATTCTGTCTCTGTAGAGCTTAGTTCTCTCTCTCTGCTGCTGGCTCTCTTTCTCTCAGACAGCTCTGTGTCTTCCTTGGCTGCATGCTGTTTGCTGCTCCTTATCTCTTCTGGCTCTCTGCCACTGTTCCTCCGTCCAGTGTTGCTTTTGCTGCCGCTTCTGTTGCTCACGGTGGAGAAAAAAACTTCCAGCTTCTCAGTCACAGACCTCAGTCCAGTTTAACACTGTTTCCGAGGTTCTAAGACCCCAGCTGGGGGCTGCGGGGTCGTGGCTCCCCAGAGGGGCTCCTGCCCCTTCTCCTCGTGGCTCTACAACATGGCTACTTCTCCTACAACAACTACAACTACCTTCTCTTCTGGTCTGCTTGTGATATGTTTATATTTTGCAGAAGCACTCATTGGGTAAAACCTCAGGGGGTCACCACCCCCTGAGGTTTTACCATTTTATAACTTCAGGGGGAAAACTGTTTCCCCCCACCACAGGAGTCAAAAAAAAAATTGCCGCTAAACACAAGTTTTAACACATGAGCTGAAATTTACCTCCCTTTGCTGCTCTTTGATAGGAACTTTCTAGGATACTGCAGTGCTCCAGACAGCAAGGGAAATTTAGCTGTGTTATTAACTTCTTCTTCTGTCCAAACTCAATGGCACATCCATTTCCTCAAACATTTACCTTATCCTTAACAGATTTGCTGCTCTCCTTTTCAGCTGAACTGATGCTGAAGGGTGAAAACTTCCTTATAAGCATTTAGGAAAGTAGAGAAGGTTGTGATTATTGGAAAGTCTGCCCTGTGCATCTTTTGGTTTGCAGTACTACAAGATAAAACCAAGCACGAAGTAAGAGAGCTGAAACTTAACAAATCCTGTTCCCATTAAAGAACAAAGCTCAAACTTTAGCTCCGAACATTTTCTTTTCTGAAGAAACACCAGGCCAAATTTTGTCCAGAAAAAAAATATATCCAGAAATGCAACAGAAAAAGGGTTATTAAAACATGATTGTGCTTTCTAGAGTTACTTTGTAGGGAGAGTCAGACAGAGGATGTTAATGAACTCAGACTTGCTTGACTTACCATCCAGGGACAGCAAACTTTGTTTATACTAATTAAGGCTTTTCAACCATATGCTTTGTTTCTAGTATTAAAATGAACAAAACTTCAGTTTGAGGAGGAAGGCTGTCCAAACCCATGGCTACAGCTCTCAAAAAGAAAGCTGAAGATGTGCTGGCTCAGCCACTCGGTACCGCACTGCAGCCCTTAGATATGTCTATTCCACTACCAAAAGTGCAATTGAAGTTCAAGTACCCAGGTTAATTTCAAATCTAACTTTAAATTAGTCAGTGCAGTGCAAAGCTCAGCTGGGACACCTGCATATTCACAGAGCCCCTCAGAGAAAGACTGAGCAGCCTGCACTGACCATTGAAAGCTTCCAGTTACAGTAGAATCACTAGCTGAGCTCTTTTCTGAGCCTAACTCAGATGTATGCAGGCTGTATTCAAAGGACAGAAGAGACATCCTCTGGAGAGTAACACCTAAATGAAGTCTTAGACTGAGTAAAGGAAAAAGGAAAACATCAACCTACAGAAATAGAGGAAAAACCAGAGGGTGTAGTCAGTCCTGTAGCTGTTTCAGACCCTTTTTGGCAGACACATATATGAGAAAGGCTCTGCTTACCAAGTGAGTTCTCAGCCTCTCATACTTAAATACTGTGGACAAGAGTAGTATGAATCGTCTTTCTTTGATATCAGGAGATCAAAGTGTTCCTGCTTTGTCATATTGATATTAGGGGACAGCCAGATTGTGCATGAAGCTGTGCATAATGAGACAATAAGCTTAAAGACTATCCCTGCATTTCTCTATTTGACCACATCCAGTTGTTTGACTTTCCTGATGGTACAAAGCTGTGGCTGTCACAGGGGGCAGTTGGTTTGGGTATCTTGGCACTCTCATCCTTTCATCACATCATTACAATATCATCGGGTGAAGCATGGCTCACAGGGGAAAAGTGTGGATAAAAGATTCCCTCTGTTCTGACTTCTTTCTTGCTGTATTATTGAGCCATCATCCTTTAAGCTGCTCACTATTTACGATGTGCGCAAAATACATAATTAATTGTCCAATTCAACACTAGCACTGTGGCCTCTGACAGACTTTCATTTATCTAAATGTGTTTTTTTCTTTCTCTGGATTTATGATGTTGCTTAAGAAAATTAATTTGGTTGAATTCCCCTGGAGGTTCAAGGGAGCAAACCACTCCTTCATTTCCACTGAAGTTATTGTTATTGGATTTGAAATTTTCCTTTTAACAAAGAATTAATTTGCATACATTAGAAGCCAGTCAGTTCTAAAAATCAAGACGCTGGAAAAATACACTGAGATATATTCCAGTGTATTTCTACATTTCTCTGCTTTAGAAATGAGATACAGAAACCCATTCCCTACACTGTGATGGGATTCCCTCCCCTTTCCTGCAGCAATCCACAGAGGCTTTTGCTTTACTAGAAGCAATATCCACGTGCAAAATGGAAGGAAGACTGTCTAAGAGTTTGGGCTGTGTTTTCAGCTTTCCCAAAGACAAACTATGCAGAATGTACAGCTAATATATATGTGTATGCATATCTGGTGAAGACATATTATGTGTAACACCCTGACAGCATAAATGCTGCTGTCAGTTAAGTAAATTGGCCTCACATGATCTAAAATACTTGCCAATTAGCTCAAAAAACCTGCCACTAGGAAGCAGGTTCTGACTGCAACTGCTGTAAGGATGAAAATATACCAAAACCAGAAATAATTTTTATCATTTTGGAGACAAGACAGATTTTGTTTCAGATATCATTTCAAAGTGACAGCAGACAGTGTCACAGGTTGTGGCACCACAAATAACAGTAAATAGGTATAGCCATATATTAGTTATGTCTGCAGTAATACCTTAGTTCCTTGTGTGTATTCACTTTAATTAAATAAAATAATGATTTCAGGCTTCTTTTTCCCTGACACTTCTATACTTTCTTTCCCTTGAGTAATTCAGTGATAGGCACAAACACAGAACAAATTTTAATTTAAAAATTTCATACTGGTATTCCTCTTGTCAATTCCCTATGGTCTTCAAAGAATTCAAATGATCAACTGCAAAAACTAGATATTTAAAAAGTGGAAACATCTATAATCCACTCTGTACAGCTACCAAACAAAATAGAAATTAATCTCAATAATTTGCATTTGATTATTTTTCTAACAAAGGCTGATATGTAGCAGTTCCATTACAAATTGGCAGTAGTCAAAATTAACTTTACATTAAACAAAGCCAAGTCTTGCCTTCTTAAATGTTGAGTCCACTGTTTAAAAAAGAAAAAGAAATTGTTTGTAAAAGTAGCAAAAAAATTAGCCAAAATAAAATCTTAACAGTTTAGGTAAACTTTTCCTGGAATAGTAACAGCCAGAACTAAGTCCTGCTCTTTATGAAGTCAATGACAAACCCAAGTGAATTAAATGGGGACACTGGAACGTATCCCTCAATTTTCAGAGAGCTATTTGTACCATCTGTTTATTAATTCATACCCTCAGGACTTATTCTCAGGCTACAGCTTGTGAGCAGCTTCAAACAATTGACATTTTATGGTGAAAAGTCAGCCTAGTAGAGGGTATGATTTCTGTTATTCCCTCCAAAATCTGAGCCCAAGATTCTCTTGAACTTTTCACAAGTTACAGCTATTTTTTTGTGAAAAAAAATGTGATATACTGTGTCTATAAGTAGCACTTTCTGTGTTCTGTATGATTCTAGCCTGATTGAACTTTGCTTGAGATGTAATTAAAATGCAGCTGTAAAATACAGTATTAGTGATCTGCAGTTACAACACAGGATCATTCAGATCTGATCAGCTTAATTTTTTATCAAGAAAAGGTGGCACCCAGAAAGCAAGTTATGAAGATGGTTTCCTCAGTGTTTTCAATATAT
Source organism: Corapipo altera (assembly GCF_003945725.1). Lineage (NCBI taxonomy): Eukaryota > Metazoa > Chordata > Aves > Passeriformes > Pipridae > Corapipo > Corapipo altera. The sequence continues at coordinate 344,253 of NW_020884986.1, forward strand.
TGGCACTGCCAGTAAAAAAACCAGCAGCAGGGCACCTATACAGGGACATACAGTCCTTACAAGGTTTTATTTGCACCAGGACACTATAATAATGATGAATATAAGATGGCTACAATCCATTTATCATAGCTACTGTCTGGAGACTGGAGAAATGAGATAGGACTCAACCACTGCCCATATAAAACATTACTCTGAAACACAGGGCACTTTGTTCCCATAATGATAGTGCTTGTCAGAAAACATTGATGAAGCTTTAACATTATTGTGCCCTGAAGTGCATTTCATTGCAGCTACGAAGTTTGAGATGAACAAAGGTCTTGCCTTGCTTTTTAAAGGACCATGCTTGAAACATCAAACCTTTAGCAAATGATTGCTGTACCAAAGTTAGACTATGATATGTGGTCAGACTAGTAATTTTGTACCTTCTAAAATAGCAGCTCATGTTCTGCATTCGTTGGGCTCAGGCTTGCCTACTCCTATCCTGCTGTATACCCTCTACACCAGCTGAATTAGACTGTTAGAAAAGGCAACAGATGAAGATGCAAATAGGACATCCTCCTTTATCTGTTCAGAGCAGAGCCAGAAATCGTACTAGTGCAACATGAAATCATGATAGAATGTGTGAGAGGAATGATTCCATGGCATGTGATCTCTGGGAGACCAGGAGAAATGTGCTGTGGAAGACTGTCTAGGAGCAATGGAAGGGAAATATAGAAATCTGCGAAGAAATTCTTGGAACACCAGAAGAATGCACCTTTTCTACCTTTGTTTAATAAGTTGGATTGTTAAAATACTTTATACTCATCATTGACGTTAATGCTGAATGTTTGGAATGTTATTGCCTTATAATATCCCTTTGATTGTTAGTTTACCACATGTCCCTCAGTGTTTGGTACCTCAATTAGTGCCCTTGTTCGTGATTGGTTCAAAAATGCTGCATTGCAGTATCTAATTCATTAGTAATCCCTTGTTTGAATATCTCCGCCCTTATTTTCCCTCCATTGGTTTGTATTTGCATGCTCCTCCCAAGTTCCTCCCCTTTTTCCAGTACCTTCCCTCCTAACCCTATTTAAGTCCAGTTCTCCCCTCAATAAAGGACCATTTTTTGCCTCTACTCCGAAGTGGTTGAACCCTCTTTCCTAATGGGTCGTGTCAGTGATCTCTTCTGGGGTAGGGCAGGTTCAAATACTGGGCTTTTCAGGAGTACCCTCCCCCGAAGTTATGATAAATGCTATGACTTAGAGGAAAAATTAGGAGAAAAGCAAGTAAGCAAACAATCAAAACTTGTAACACCAAGTTTTTTTATCTTCCTACTTCTGTAACACACTATAATGCCAATTCAGTGCATTTTGTTTTCTTTCACTACACCACCACTGAAAACTTCAGGGTATTTAGGTGTTCTAAAATCTCATAAAGGAACAAATACAAAGCTGACCACACAAATTTTAAAAATCCACTCCCAAACTCAGTATGTTTTGGATCAGACTCTGTGTAGGAAAAACTTTTTCTTCTCAACATTTAAACCAGCTACCCTTGAGCTTCCACCACATGTAGAATCATAAAGAAGTTCATTTTTCAATCACATCTGCAATACAGAATAACTGAGAATAACTGCCCATCTTTGTTGGTGCAAATGCACATAATCAGGGCTAACTCTCACGTCCAGCTTTTATGGAAATGGTCAAGTTTTTGCAGTTTTAAGCCTCTCGATATATTCATACATCACATTTGAATAGACTACAGCTATTTATTGACATAAACAAATAAATATTTTCTTTAAAATGCAGTCATTCTCTTGATTTATTGTATTCATGAAATGCTGTCCGCCTTACAGGGACAGCAGCAAAATCAACACACACCAGTAATATTTTTTAGGAGTGTGTGTTCGTGCATGTGTTGAATCTGACCGCTGCTGATGAAGCTGAAGGTGAATAAGCTAATTCATGCTGATATATGATCTTATTTATGCTTTTGATGTTGTCTACCTGTCCAGATAGAAGAGGATGTTATATTAATCCATTTATTCTGACTAAAGTATAATATCTCATGAGGCTGCTCAAACTGCTTCACATAAAATAGGAGAGTAAAAATTTCTGTATTTTTTAACTTTGACTTGGCTGTATCTGATTAACTATACATGCAGTCTCAAAAACACGCTGAAGCCTCTTCCAGGTAGAACTAGTGCTTAACTTAAAAAATATTAAAGAAACTCACTGACATATGCAGGTTACCCTACTTTTTTTTACGGTAACTCATACTCAGTATTCTCAACCACTGTGGCTGTTTGTTGATTCTATCTGAGTCTTATGGTTAAAGGATAATTCATTAGAGCACAGTAGGTTTACATACTGATAAGAAATCAGAGAGTTTCTGTCCTCAGAAAACGTAAGTTTTGAAATCAAATTTAAGGTGAGTAATGAGAAATAAACCTTCACAAGTTACTGAATTCGTGCTGGTCTTGAACTGTTTTAAATGAGTGACAGATGATGAATCACTGTGATGAACTTCTTTCCTCATTATTTTTCACTTATACACCTACAGCTGGATACATTTTTGGAAAACAGAATATGGGTAAAATTCAGAATTTCTTAGCATTTTCCATAAATTTTTAATTGTTACTTTTAGATACAAAACTTAGCTGCAAAGCAAATACACATCTAGATAGAAACCTTGAGAATCTCTCTGTTTTTCACATGAATGGTTGTTCAGTGAAGCCAAGGTGCACACTTTTTGGTAGATCTGCTTTTGGCAGATTCTAGTCTGTTCAATGTCCACTAATTAATCCCAGTCTGTATTCCTGCTCCTCTCCTTTGCATGATAAATTGAGTTTCCTTTTTGCTGAAGGCACCTTTTTGCTACTGCTCGCATCCATGCTGCCTGTGTTTTATATGGCCATATGCTTGTGATGACAACAGAAACTCCTAGGATTGGCTTTACTGCTTTCTGTGGCACTTGCCCAAATCTCCTAAGGAATGAACTTGAAGGAATTCAGAGCCACAGAACTTGGGAGACTCCACAGGCTGGCTCCAGGTACCAGTAAAGCGCAGGGGAGAGCTCAGTGCCGACAAAAATGATGAGCAAAGGTCTTTGATGCGAAGAGAGGAGGCTTCAAGCTCAAAAAAGCTGCAGTCAAAATTCTAGCTAAGTCAAATACCTCATATGCAGGAAAGAAACCTAAACACTAGGATATTATGGAAAAAAGGGAAAGTGAAAGGGAAAACCATATCTGAGCTGATTCTTATCTTTACAGGAAAGAAAAATCCCTTAAGCTTGACATACAAGTGGTCTATGTAGGGCAAAGTATAAATAAGACAGAATATTTCTTTCGAGTTTATTACATGTGCCTTTCATTTCTGAAGAAATTGTGTTAAAGCTTATTGGCATCTTTATTCACATCAATACTCATTTCCATCTCTTCATATAGTAACTCTAAAAGATTTTACATAAAAAAAAAAAAAAAGGCTCTTTGATAATGAAGTAAAACCCCAAAAGGACACTGGGGATTGAAAAGGGTAAAAGCCTGTCTCTAATCGATTGTGAACTGATGACAAAGTGAAAACTGGAAGATTTGTTTGAACCAGATGTTTGTTCTAGGGCCGTTCAACCATCACAAAAAGAATGCCTCCTGAATATTTACCAAATGAGGATTGATGAAGGATCATTAAAGCTGTACCAAACCTTTTACCTCCTCTGCTAAATAAGAGTCCCAGAGCTTCCAGGACTGCCATAATTCATGTTTTGATCACAGGTGTGGGTGTACACATCGAGGAAGAGTAGTATGTGATCTGGAAAAAACAGGCTTCACAGCTATCAGGCAATTCATGGTTTTCATAGGGCAAAGGTTTAGAAAGCAACTAAATTATAATTCAAGTAGTGGAACAAAAAATGTGCATCAGAAACACAATCCAAACAGTGATCTTCTAGGGCTGGCATTCAGGAAAGCATCAAATACCTCCATACTCTTATGAATGATATACTCCTTTTAAGTGACTAAAAGCACCTGTCATCTCTGCAGGGAAAAGCTGTGCTTCAGTTTCACAAAAGCAAAGGTTTAGAGGGGTGAAATGCTTTCACTCTATAGTTATTGCAGAGAGAGATTTGGGGGATGTGTAAGATAGTCTTTGAAACAGAAAACAAAAGCAAACTGGGACATAACTTTTAAGAAATCCCCTGATAGGCCTGATTCAAAAGCCAGTTGCAACAAATAGACTATTCAGCATCAAACTTAGAAGCAGTTGTATGAAAACATAAGGTTGGAAGCACATGCTAGTAACTAAAATAAACAGAAAAGTTCAAAGTATAACATTTCTGAGCCAATAAATTCTCAACTCTCCAATTTAATGCTGTTACGGGGTGTTGTTATGCTTAACATATCAGTAATAGAAATATGAAGGTTATAAAACTTTCATTTTAAAACCCTGTTAACTCAATTTATCCTAAATCTATGCTGTTGCACAGAAAAGTAAGAATACATTTTCTTTTTCAGAACAAATATCCCAATTGTATTAAAAGAAAAAAAAGAAAAGGAATCAAAATTATAAAATTATGATTCTGGATTGAGACCCAGTTGGCAGATGAGGGAACACCATCAGTGACCACAAAGACCTCACCCCTTGCCTTCACACTGTTCTCATCAGCTCTGCTGGAAGGATAACACCCTACTTGGTCCTGCACCATAATCTTTTCTGATAAATTCAGACAACTCAAAAATCCACAGACTGGACTTTTTTAGTTAGAGAACCATAAAGAAATAATAAATGTTTCATGACAGATGCTCAGTCTATTTATCTGCTATTTTAATTATTAATGGCATAAGACAAACTGTGTCTTAGTGTCTAGTAATAGTTGGTGTTAAGCTTCAAGAAAAAACAAACATTACTGAGGAGGCCAAAAGTCTGGAAGTGTTATTACCTCCAATAAAAACCTAAACCAGACTCTATGGTGAAATGATTTCCTGAAAATTGGCCAGGAATGGGTGACTACTGCTGAAATAAAGCCCATTCTTCCAGTTCCTGGACAGAATCTATACCCACTTTCCAGTAACTTAAAACAAGGACAGTCTTCCCAGTAACTGCAATTCTGAGGGAACCACAGAAGTGCATCACTGGACAACGATGAAAGGCAGAGTCCAGTCACTGCAGCAGTCAAGATAAGAGTCAAATTTCAGTGACTGTAGCCTTCCAAGTACACACAGATGTACATTACAATTCAGAACTTAGTCAGTGTAACCTAAATGGGTTTCGCTTTGAATGCAAATGCACTTTGGAATGTAATCTTAAAATGGTGTCTTGGGTATACATTTGAAAGTCAAACACAGTCTAAGCACATTATTCATTAGCAATCAAAAATTCTTTTGCTTCACTATCTTTTCTTTGTATTAAATTCTTTACCAAGTATAATGCATTACACTACAAACTTTAAATGGCAGTGGGATTCTCCTTCCTGAATGCTATGTGTGACTGTTATTACCAGACACCATTTACTCATATAGCAGCTTCCAAAGTAATTATATAAGGAAGTAACCATAAGCATTTGACGTGCTGGTAAATGCAAGATGATAGAATTGAGTGTTATAAAGTCTGGGTGTATATTGAAAATATTTGTGATGCCAGACAGTATTTGTACATTTAGAATGAGGGGCTTATTTGCTACAGTGAACATACAGGGCATTATGCTTTACTTGTTAGGTTTAGGATTTTGTATTAATTTGTTCAGTAAAAGGCCACAATTCTGTAACACCTGCTGAAGCATTTTTTAAGTTATATTTCAAATTTTCCTTATGATGAAGCATGCCAAGAGGTTTCTTGCTGAGGTTCCTTCCATTCAAGGTGAAGAGGGTGGCAACAGTCCACCTTGCCTCAGTTTCTCACACTATTTGAAAACACAGCTTTTAAGCTAACTTGGTCCTTTCTCTGTTTAAACTGTGTCCAGCAAGCAGCAATTCACAGAAAAATGATCCAGACATCTCAGTTCTTTGCTCCTTACCTGAATACAATCAGGTTTCAAGTGTGTCCAAGCAGAGACCCACAGTGACTTGCTATCCCTGGAGGGGAACAAACTTGTCAAAGCACAAGCTTCTGTTAGAAGACTTAGACCGGCAGAAAAATAAACAAGATTTATTTTGAGCACTCTGCAATGGAGGTAGCACTATACGTAGCTACTGCAAATCCTTGGTTAGTGAAACAAGAAGATATGGAGGAATTTAGATACCAGTATAAAAACTGCAGAAGTAAATATTCAAATAGTCTTAAAAATATCTTCAGTGTCTTGCATCCTGCCTGAAAGTTTCCTATCTAAATATTTTAATTACCTGGATTATTTTCCCCATTAAACAGCATATTTTGCTTTAGTATTTGTGTACAGGAGTGGAAAGGATAGGTCAAGTAGACCAGTGCATCTAGAAATAGACACAATCTCACTTTTTTTTCCCCATACTAAATACTTCCAGTCTTCTTTTCTTGCTGACTCTATCAAAACTCTGATGTATAAAAAAAAGCAGTATAATTGAACTTAAGGGCTTGTATAATCCTTTTCCTAAAGATGTAAGATATAGCTATGAACATGCTGCTTCCTTGTAATACCTGCTGTGATCTGCACTGTAGCTGCAGCTTGTCAACAACATAAACACAAGACAGAGTTGTGTATCTATTTGTGCATGACAGCTGTGAAAAAGAGATTATAAAACCCCACCTAGCCACCAGCCTTATGGAATGGAAGCTTTAAATGATACAGCAAAGATAACACTAAAAAGAGATTTTTGTCACAAGGAGATAGTCTGCATCAACATCATACCTTTGTCTTATTTTTTGCAAGTAAGTATATTCCCCCAAAACTTTTCAAAGACTTGACATTTTTATGGCTTCAGGTTCATTGGTCAGATCTAGTCTAATCTCTCCCCAGTATATATTTAGAGAGGTACTTGTGGCTTTGGCTGCATGAGTCTTAATGAAGTTAGTGGGAGTCAGTTGGCCAAATCCTCACATGCTATTTTACAGTTTTTCTCCCTGTGTGTTTAAGCCTTCTAACCAAATGAACCTAAGCCTAATAGCTAAATAAACAAAATCCACTCTGCTATTTTGACTAATGAATTAGGCTTCCAATACCACGTGATAAGATTTACAAGACTTCTGAAACCAGATCAGGGTTAAAAAACCCTAAGCTTAATTTTATGACTGTAAGACTACAATGGTTCTGGAGGAATAATAAAGGAATTCCCCTGACGTACAAACTCATTGCAGATGGCTTGAAAATGTGAAAGTTAGTTTTTCAGGAATGCTTTGTGTGTTTTTTCTCAGTATATTTGGGCTGGGTTTTTTGTTTTAGTTTTTCTTTGTTTGATTGTTTGTGTGTTGGGGGTTTTGTGTGCATGTGTGGTTTGGGATTTTTTGGTGGTGTTTTTTTTTTTCTTGCTTAGAAATAGCCAGATTTTCTTAAACCTGCATATTGCTTTTCTAAGCATATTTCAATTCTGACCAAAAAATACAGTTAAATATTCAGAATGCAATTTCTACAGAAATAGGATGAATTTTGAAAGCCTCCATTCCCTCCTAAATACATAGCTGAAATGGTTTTTTGACTAGGTGAGAGGCAAAATTTCTGACATCCAACACACAAAAAGGTGCTGCATCTGGGTTGGGGCAATCCTAGACATGATTCACACACTGAGAGATGAACTCATTGAGAGCAGCCCTGGGGAGAGAAGGACTTGGGGGTTCTCAGAAACGGTCTGGACGCTATTTTTAGTATTACAGAAAATCTCACAACATCTTATAACAAGCCCTAAATGAGTTCACTCTGGAAATCAGGATTCTTTAATGAATGTAACTCTAAGAGATGGATTGACTGAGTAATTTTGGTAACAGGGAACCAGCTGAAATTGTCTGCAGATCTGGAGTTGTGTATCATCAAAGTACATGCTTATATTGGGAGAGACAAGTCTACCGAAAGCAAGTTGAACACACAACAGCTCTCTAGGTTTTTGACATTTATCTCTGAGTGAAAAATGTGAAAAATTACTGTCTTGGTTAATAGATTCAGTTTAGTCCACATTATGATAGTTTATTATAATTTCATGCATGTTATGTATTTCCCATTCTTCTTCTCAACATGATGCCCAGACCATTATGAATGATTTGTGTTGATTTGGTATTCATGTATACTGTATGTGATCACTCCACTCCCTCAGGGAATAAAGGTGTAAAGTGCTGGTTATCATTCCTTCAAACATTTTTCATTGCTTCTTTACTGTGCATAATCTTTGCTGACCCCCACACTAATTTCATTTTAGAAACTGCCTGAAGGGAATAGCTAGAGGTGTGAAATAGCTGGAGGAGGATAATGTGACACCTTATTATGAAGTAGCAGTTTGAAAGTTGTCAGCTTGGTCCTTGGTTTAAAAAAGAGTACAGCACTATACATTAGCTGCATTTTGAACAGATGGACCTAGTCATACATACAGCATGAAAGCAAGAGGCAACCCCAGATAGATTTAATACATATGATCTCTCTCTAGACCTGTGCATATTATTATCCTTACCACTGCCATTTTTATCCTGTTACCGTGGCAGACACAAATATTTGCAGCATAGATAAGCAAATACCAGTCCCAAACGTAAACTAGATCTTCATCACACAGAACTGATTACAAAACATTTGCAACCTATGAAAAAGAGGAGAAAATAACAAGAGACAGCTACAGACAGACAAGTACAAAGAAACACGAAGAGACTATTGATCAGTCTGACCAAATAGCTGGTGGTTGATGTACCCACAGCCTGAGTGTGTGCTCAATTCCCCCTGGACAACTAATAGACTGTTGTTAATCAATTGTAGCACAAAACCACATTACAAAGCAATTCTCTTTAGTGGCTGAATACTTCTGAATTAACACTGTCAGCACCCAGGGGTCTCCAGACCATCTAAATAAAGGATCTTTGCCATAGACATTTAGCATAGCCATGTTACTTTTTCATGTGAAGAAGCTGAATTCCACAAGTTACAGGTGAAAATTAGATGTCCCAAAATTTTTTCTTTAAGTCAGCAGAGTGGGTAGTTTGACTGAAACCCACCATTCCATCTCCTTCCTTTCCTTCCTCCTTCTATCTCTTACAAGTTGTCCACCCCTTTTTTTTTTCTCTCCTCCCACCTCCCCTTCATTCTCTGTTTTGTTATTGTTTCTCTGTGTAGCACACAAGCATATTCAAGCTGTTTCCCTACTGAGCGCAGTCTACAGCCCTAAGTATGATCCACTTGAGGTTCACACTCTGAACTGCAGAATCATGGAATCACTAAGGTTGGAAAAGACCTTTAAAATCATGGAGTTCAACCATTAACCCAGCACTGCCAAGTCCACCAAGAAGTTATGACTCTAAGCACCACATCTACCATTTCAGCAGCCTCCTAATTTTCCTGTCCTAACCACTATGGCCAGTCTTCACGAACGAAGATTTGGGAAAGGTCTTTACCCTTAGAGCCTGCATAGTGGATTTTTTAGGTGAGACACAGTATGTGCTGAGCTGAGCCCACCCTTTAATCCTAAGGTTCATCTGCCAGGGCTGAGCGAGCTTGGACAGTGGCAGTGAAGTCCTCAGGACGTAGGTTTGTTTAGAGTGACCTTCTCTTAGATGGATGGCCTTACAGGGCTGACGAGCTCCATCTGCCCGGGGGAGTTTCCCTGACCGGGAATCGAACCCGGGCCGCAGCGGTGACCACTAATAGTGTTTGAAAGAATTGTCTTTCACAACACAGCAGCTCAGAAATTTTATTCTTGCTTAACTTTACATTGATTTCCATAGTTAGAACAGGAACAAGATTAGCAAGAGATTAGCAAGGGAACGAGATGCACCTCTCACTCTACTCAGAGTATCATTCTGAGCTTTTCTTAACACTGGTTCTGAAAAGTTACAACAGAATTACAACCTCTATTCCTCAAAAGTGAACCCAACCCTCACCTTTTACTCCACATTTTGGAGCAGAGATTATGTTTTCCAATGGCTGCACTGCTGCATCACAGAACATTTGACACAGCAATTTGTATTTCTTTTTCAGAGAAATAACGTTTGAGAAATCCTGAAAATTAAAGAATTAAATCCGTAACTAGAAAATATCATTGCAGTCTTGGGGGAGGTAAAAAAAAAAATAAAACCAACCAAACAAAACCCACGTAACACAAACACAAATATGGAACAGTAAAAAGGCAATCTAGAGAGAAACTGATATATCTGTTTAGGACTTCATGAAAACCAACACAGACAGTGAGCTGAATAATAAAGTATTCAGAAAGAAAGCGCTTAAGCAAATTATTTCTACTTATGGAAGCAGGGATGTGCTATGAGATACAAAGTCAGAAAAATCCTGGCACATATAGAGAAAACAATTAGATAGTGACAGATTTATTCTTGCCATTCTGAATACAATGGGTGAGTTACTTCTAAACCCAAGTCGTCTGTGTAGCCTCTACTCTTTACTGAATGATAGATGATACATAAATCGTTTTAAGCCACCCATCACTGTAGTATATGACTTCAATGGTAACAAATATCTCTCACTCTGAGGAAGAAAAAGTGAAGAATCAGTGGCATTTAACTAAACTCCTATAACTCTGGTGTGCAGCTGATACAAAATAGATACCTATTGACTTCACTAGAGCTGTATCACAAGATGTGACCCGTTCCTGCCTAGAACTTTAGAGTAACTTGACAGCAAAGAAATTACCATTTAACATGATCTAAGCTTGAGTTTCCTCTCCAATACACAAAAAGCCTGAACAGTGGGAAAGCAGATAGTGTTCCTTCATCTGCCTCAGATTGCACTGGCTTTCTTCACATATCTCACTGTTCTCAAAAAAACCCCCAAACTTTCACATTACTTGAACTATAAAGTATTTATTTCAAACACTGGGACAAAAGGAATATTTGAAACCGATGACGCATACACGATTTTAAAACTCATCCTGTTGAGAGGAAAAAGCTATTCATGTTGAATTCATTCATGAAGACATTTATAGAACTGTGGCTGAACATAAATTCTACTTTTTTTAATAAAACCCTCTCCTATTTCATAATTAAAATTATGTGCAGGGATGTTTCAGGGATTGATTCATACTAATAACTAACTGTGATAACAAGGTAATGCTGAGGTAGCCACATACTTCTGCTACCTGAAAGATCTATGACTGGGAGACTGCCCAGAATCCCAAGAGCTGAACCAAAACAACCAAAGCATGCAAGCAGTGCAGAAAGATTCTGATGCCTTGTACTGGTTCCAGTATTACCCCTCAGCTGGGGAACAGGAGGTCTGCAGACTTCCCCAGAAGAAAACAGAAACACTGCCAAGTCATAGCTGCTTTAAGGTGGGCTGAGCAAGTATAACTGCAGCATCTTTCAAAACAAGCAACAAAAATACTTCTATTTTCACAAAAATAAATCTCTAATGTTGAGAGATTAAAAAAAATCAATTAAGACTTTCCAGTAACAGCAAAAGAGTCCTTTAACTATTGGAGGGACACGGGAATGATTTATGCTTGTCACTTGGGCTGCAGAGCCTGGGGATGCTGCCCAGGAACTGCCCTTCTACTGCTGCGTTCCCACATCTCATAGAAGGTAAGACTCTGTGGAAATTTCAGTGACAGGACAGCCTGATAAATAAGAGGTTAAAAATCTAGTGTACAGTTCTCTAGATGGCACTAACCTGTGTGAGGGTAAGAAAGGGTCTTCTCTGCACCTCATTTCAGTCAAAGTGAGAAGGTCAATGCCAATTTACCCATTGTTCACCTGCTTCATTTCTATAGACTGCAAGCACCTTGGAGTCATGATTTCATTTTAATTAGCACAGCAGGCTCTGATCTGAGGAGTGTGAACTACTGGAATATCAATTAGCTTTTAATGCTGCCATTCAGAAAGGCCTCTGTGCTGCAACTATAGAGCCTCCAGGTGGGGCTGGTCTGGGAAACCAGAGCCTCCAGATAGATGCTTTCAGGGCCTTGATAATTTTTGACACTGACCTGTCTCTTCCCTGTGCTGTCTTCCTCTTGTTGCCATGCTGCCAGCATTTCAGTCCCATAGCAGGGAGTGCATTTCACTAATCTCTAAGGAAACAATATGTGCAAACCGCTTCTTATAATTTAGCACATCCATCATCTGGTTATATTTCAGCTCTTTCTTAACTTTACCTTGCAAACACAATCTAAACTACATACAGTATTCAGGAAGGTGAAGACAGGAGGTCATGCAAAACAGTCGTCTGTGCTGCTTTAAGCACTACCATTTTCAAATGTTTTCGAAAAAGCAAACCCACCAGAATCACTAGTTGACTGAAAATCAAGAGGGATTTTTCTTGGTTGCTTTTTAAAGCAGTATCCCTGTATCTTACTTCAATTTCTTTGCTTTCAACTGTGCTGAGGAAGAAAGGAGCTTGGTCCATTTGGAGGTTTTTTCAAAACACTATGTCTGACAGCAGAGATGATCCTATTAAAGCTGATGACTTGATATTAGGAAAATAAATAATAGTAAAGAAAAATTTAAAATCAATACAAATACAGCAAATGTTGTACTATTAGAGAACAAATTATTTTGAAAGCATAAAATGTGGTACTGCTTAAAAACTACACCAAACTCATCCCCCCCAGATCCGTAATACACTTGTCTAAACAGGCAAGCAAGACTTTTTAGGTTTCTTTACTTTCTTCCAATTTCCTATCTTAATTTAATCATGGCTGTTTTATACTATTTTTTAAGTCGTGCTCACATTTTTCTTTCAAATTAAATAGCTTTTCTTCATTTTATTTACTTTTTTGGGGTAAAAAAGCTTTCATCCCTTCACTATGCCATGTTAAACAAGCTGGATTCGGGTGTTTTTAGAATGCAAACTTCCTCCTTCCTCTAATCTCTTGTCATCTTCCTCTTTACCAGGAACAGCTTCTTGCATACAGTTCACCACAACGTTGGAGTAAATTCATACATGCAACTTATGAGCATCAGTAAAGTAATTCTGATTTCTGTCTGTACCCTACCTTCTATTAATTTCAGTGAACTCTTGGTCAGGCAGAAATCTTCTGGGTTTTAATTTTTTATAACTTATCCCAGTCTTCATTTATTTGCAAAACAGAAAAATATTTTGGCACTACTAACACAATATTTTTACTAGAAGTATTGAATATTTCTGTGACTTAAACTTGATTAATGCCATTATTTGACAGCTGAAGGTAAGAAGGCTCCACAATACCCATCAGAAACAGAAAAATGTTATAACACCAGAAATGATCTTTCAAACCTACCAAATTTTAGGCTACTAGTAAATTTGTCACTAATATTTAGAAGACTAAGGAATGAGAATTCTCCCCAGTTGCAGGCACAGACATTCCAGGATAAATACTCAGATCAATGATTATGGCAGAACTCACGGATGTCTCTGAGCAAGCCATTTTTTCTGTCTTTTTACCAAATAAAGCTGATTTTCTGCCATCTTGTGCCATTTTAATAACATGATAAGCCCTTAGAGATACTGATCTTCTGCCAGTAGGGATTATTGTAATACGCAATATTAAGGAGCACATAAAAGGACAGTCACTCTAAAAGGTCCAGTTGGGCACTAAGTATTTTCAGCAGGGAAAGATTTCACCAGTTATCAAAGCAGCATAGCACAGCTACAAACCTTCTGCGACAATTCTCTTAGCTCACTATTTTCTTTTAAAGCAAACCCAAACAGACACTTATATTTAAAAACTTCTGAAAGGGGTTTTACTGACATAAAAAGTTGTAAAAAACAAATTCACTGTAGACATGCTTTTGCATACTTGAAATCTAAAAAAAGTAGTGGAAAGATGCAAGTAAGGCACCAAAATAATTTCTCTTTCTTTCTTCCACCCCTCTATTATAGTTACACTTTTTTACTTAATCACTTATATATTTGTAAATCCTGGCATTCCACATGCCTAGACATTGATATACTTTGAATCATGAATCATGAAACAGGTTCCCTTCAAGCACCTGTTTTTCATTTTTCTGAGGCTCCTAACAGAATAGACACTTTTTCAACTTGTTGCCACCTTTATCAGCTACCTTGGTAATGATATTTCAGACATCAAAAAATCAAAACCTTTATGTTATTAGAAAAACTGGCACTGGTTTAAAACAGGATGGAAAACACCTAACCAGGAAGATGAAGTGATACTTGGCACAGCTGAGGAAAAAATATACTGAAAGCAGTGATGTATTAGAAAGAAAAATATACTGTGTTGGTTCTCTCCATCAGGTACAATGTCTCATATGATACTAATGCTGTAAATACCTTTGTCTTTATCTACACATAAAATATGAGTGACTCACTTTGTTTTTCCTCAAAGCTTTTCTGTTTTTTTATTTCAGCTTAAAGAAGAACAAAAGAAAAAAAATAATATAATCAAAATTAATCCTATTGTTTATATTAGTTACTCATTAAAATTTAATTTTCGGGCATCTTAAGGTTCACTTGATCATCCAATTTGATCTCCCATTTCCAAAGAGCATGTATTTAAAGCATAACCAGTCTCTGACTAATGAATTTTCCAGAAAGGTACCCACCCCTGAAGAAATCCAGTGATGTTGCTTTTCAGTGCAAAGACATTTACTCCTTCCAAAAGTCCCCTTTACAACTTTTCTCTGTACTATCTTCACTTGGCCAACAGACTTCTAAAAAGACACACAAATTTAATTTGTGCTTCCAAACAACATTTTGGCATGATCAAACTGAATGGTCCTGTTAATCCCTCAGGTCTGTACAGATGTCTCCTTATTAGCTCACTCTTTGATGGAGAGAGATTATTAAAGCCTTTCTATTCTCACGCACTTTAAGATCAGCCAACTGACAGTTCTCTAGAGATTGTTTTTATTCCCAATGTCAAATTTACGTAAAGTAACTGTAGGATGTTATTTTTCTTAGCCAGATGCACAATGTAACCAAGAATTAAAATTATGTTTATCTCACAAAGCCCATTTTCACAAAGCCACGTGAACTATCATGAGGTGAAAATATACTGAAAGGGAATATTGCCATTCACTGACAACCAAATGGAGGCTGGAGAAGGAACTAAAATGCATTCAATAGTGACTGCCTACATACACAAATACAAATGGATCAATTTGAAAAATAACTGCTACTGCACATGGTATTCACATCTGAAGTTAGAACATGAATACAAAAACTGACAGTTAGAAGTGCATAATGGCTGAGATTAATTAAACTCAGGACTTAATGTGTATCCCCTGACATATTAGAAGCTTTGTTGCAGATACTTGAAGAATGTGTGAGGATTCTTGTAGAGATTTTATGGATGGGTTTTACAGGGTCTTTGACACAATGACTTGGTGAAGTAGACTGCATAGAGAATTAGCATAATCTTTTTTCATTTGAACAAAATCCCTTCCTCAGTGGAGAGCTGCATTTTCCGTGGATTTTACAAAGAAGCATATGTATCGGGCTACTACATGATATTAACAATCACTTTTAAAACAATTTCAGAGGAGATCGTTCACTGAAAATATATCAATTAAAGCTTTTGAAGACATCCAGCACCACTTATTCTTCTTTGAGTCACTGAATTGCTATGCAATTTTCTTCAGTGGAGTTAGACTTCCAACACACCACAGAGAAAAGTCTGGTGCTGCTGGTGTAGTTTGCTGGTGCGGAGTATGGTCACAGAATCACAGAAGAATCACAGAATCAGCTAGGTTGGAAAAGACCTCTGAAATCATCGAGTCTAACCTTTGACTTACCACTAACCTTGACACCCAGACCATGGCACTCTTCTCAAGTCTTTTCTTAAACACCTTCAGGGATGGTGACTCCACCACCTCCCTGGGCAGCCCATTCCAATGTCTCATCACTCTCTCTGTAAAGAACTTCTTCCTAATATTCAACCTAAACCTCCCCTGGACAGCATAAGTCTGTGGCCTCTTGTCCTACTGCTGGTTGCCTGGGAGAAGAGACCGATGCCCACCTGACTCCCCCCTCCTGTCAGGGAGTTGTAGAGAGTGAGGAGGTCTCCCCTGAGCCTCCTCTTCTCCAGGCTGAACAACCCCAGCTCCCTCAGCCTGTCCTCACAGCACTTGTGCTCCAGACCCTTCACCAGTCTCCTTGCCCTTCTCTGGACTTGCTCCAGCCCCTCCATGTCCTTCCTGAACTGAGGGGCCCAGAACTGGACACAGCACTCCAGGGGTGGCCTCACCAGTGCCGAGTCCAGGGGCAGAATCACTTCCCTGGTCCTGCTGCCACACTGTTCCTGATCCAGGCCAGGATCCATTGGCCTTCTTGGTCACCTGGGCACACTGCTGGCTCATGTTCAGCTTCCTGTCAATCCAAACTCCCAGGTCCCTTCCTGCCTGGCTGCTCTCCAGCCGCTCTGTCCCCAGCCGGGAGCTGCAGGGGGTTGTTGAGACCAAAGTGCAGAACTTTGTTGAATCTCATCCCATTGGAATCAGCCCATCTCTCCAGTCTGTCCAGGTCCCTCTGCAGAGCCCTCCTGCCTTCCAGCAGATCAACACTCCCCCCCAGCTTGGTGTCATCTGCAAATTTGCTAATGGTGGACTCAATCCCCTTATCCAGATCATCAATAAAGACATTAAACAGAACTGGGCCTAACACTGATCCCTGGGGACACCACTGGTGACTGGATCCCAACTGGATGCAGCCCCGTTCCCCATCACTCTCTGGGCCCAGCCATCAGCCAGTTCTTACTCCAACAGAGTGCACTTGTCCAAGCCATAGGCTGCAGCTTTTCCGGGAGTATGCTCTGGTCTTTTGTGTGTAATATGAAAATTAAAACTCCTATGCTACTCCCCTGCCATGGCAATTCTCAACTTGGATGACAGATTCTAAATGCTAAATTTCAGTAGGTGGCCTCACAAGTGCATGAGTATTAACACTAGTAAAGATAAGGACAGCAAGACACAAAGAATCAGTTTTGAGAAGAATTGCACAAATTTTAAATTACCTGTCATTCAGAAAAAAACCCAACTACGGAAATCTTCTCCAAAGGGAAATCCCTCAGCTCCATTTGAACAATCTGTTGATTGTCATCAAATTCTAGATCATCCCATTAAATTTTTAGATTTTGACACATCAGAAAATTTCAAGCCCAAAAAATACTTATTTGCATACATTTCTTTACTATTTAGGCATCTTCATAAGCTGCAATTTAGAAGCATTTTTTCTGTGCATTTTTTAAACAATTGGGCATCGAATAAAACTGAAAACAAGTAAGTGATGTGATTTTACACTGAGTGTAAGGCTTAAAAATTACATAGTAGAAATAGGCAGAGATTTGCCTTTCAAACTTAAAATTATGCTTTCTACCATTAAGTGTTTTAACACATATTAAAAAAGCAAAGCATGAAAATATATTTTTAAAACTTGAATTCTGAAAGTTCCATTATAAGCTATCTTTACTCAAGAATAACTTTAAACAACACTGAAAGCTACTATTGATTGTCAAGCCTTGAGGATGATTGTCACATTTATCAATACTCTGTAAGCTGCTTATCACACTTCCTCAGAGCTGTGTTGGTTAACAGAAAATTCTTTCAAAGCGTTCTGGACATAAGTATATATATGTATATAGGTATAGGTATATATATGTAATGACATAATAAAAAATGCAGACTGTAGTCATTTACTGCTAATATGAATCCAGTCCAAATTTAGCAGCTACACACAATATTCTACTAAAATTATCAGAATGGAATTGTATCCTTGTAATCGAAAACAGGTATGTCTCTCCTCCTTATTTCCTTTGTGGTTCAAATTCTTGTATCTCAGTCTTTAATGGGAAGAAGTTATTTATATAATTTAGAGAACCCTTTCATTCTTGTCAACGAATACAGATAAATATTTGGCCTAGATAGAAAATAACACGCATTGGTATTAAGCTTAAAACAGCATGGGGGTCAATTTTTACATTACACAAGTATGCATATGCAAGTATGCAAAATTCTAGTCCTGATTTAGGGCTGATTTAAGTGTTGATTTGGGGGAATTACAGCGAAAAGCATGCTCAGTCTTGCCCTGTTGAAATGAAGTGCAACACTATTTTCAGTGATCGTTCTGTGAATGAGAGAAACAAAGCAGGAACTGAGAAAGGACTGAGAAGGGGGTTTAGGACAAGGGAAAAAACCAATTTACCAGATTTGCAGTGTCAGCAACTTTTATACCACAATTGTAGACAAGTTTTTAACTTTTTCTATAAAAAAATACAGCATATTCTACTCATATGAATTTTGAGGT
The DNA here is from genome assembly GCF_003945725.1 of Corapipo altera. NCBI lineage: Eukaryota > Metazoa > Chordata > Aves > Passeriformes > Pipridae > Corapipo > Corapipo altera. The sequence goes on from NW_020884986.1 coordinate 362,508, forward strand.
AATTTTATGAGGCATTATGTATCAGGGACAGAGTATGAAATAAAACTCAACTTCTGATGGAAAATGGACTTTAAACCTGGTTGGGAATCTGGCTGCCAGGCTCTCTTGCCCCTGTACCTAGTTATAAGCACCCTTTTCCATCTTGTACCAACAAAGGGAATTTGCATTGCAAGGTCAGTTAGGCTTTGCTGCCACTGGGAAGAAATGACGCGGCAACTCATTAAAGAAGATACCTCTTTTAGGTTATTTATGAGTCCTATACTTTCATAAGATTAAAAATAAAAATAAAAAAAATTATGTGATGGTACCAGTTATGCTCTAAATTGGAAAGCAGGGTGGAAGAAAAATCTCAAGGCGTGAAAGCAGTGGGGTAGAGATGAAAAGGCTTGTGATGTGAAGCAGATTTAAGCACTGCTTAATTGAGCAGTACTATCTCATCCCTTTCTTCTGCTCCAGAAATGCATCAGAAACAGAGGATTTCAGTACACCCAGATCTAAAAAATTGAAAAGGAGAGGGGAAAGGAAACCGCCATATAAATTATAGATCACTGGAAATGTATACCAACATGTTTTAGTTTAAGATTACTGATGAAGGCTAAGTTTGAAATTGAAGGACACCAAAACATGAGAACCGACTATAGTTATACCAATAGTGATAATAAATAATTATTATTCAGTTACTATCAGGAAAAAGTAAGTCATTAGCTTCTGATGCTGGAAGGGCAAACAGTTTCCTGCCTGACTTTACAGTGTTCATTGGCAGCTGTACAAAGGCATCAAGGAGTTGACAAAGACAACAGCAGAGAACAAATCACAGAGGATACAGGTCAGTTTGGCCGACTCATGGCTTGCTGCCACCAAAAGAGGAGATCTTTCTCTCTCTCCACCCCGTACAAGCCCTCTCCTTCCATGACCTCCAACCAGGAAGTTCTGCAGCTGCTTTCCCCCCTCAGTACTTTCTTCAGGCACTTTGAGATGAGCAGGCACTTTGAGAGCCTCTGGAAGTGGGAAACATAAGGTAATGATATTAACTGGTAGACCTGCAGAAGATAACTAGGACACAACAAGCATTAATTACCCATCCTGACAAAACATTGGGATAGTCATGGCTAGTGAGGCAGGCATCAGTCAGGAAGGGAAAGGCTGATGTGTGATGCTCACTGGGAAAAGCCTGTAAAACTGCTGAGCTGTCATCCCTCATCATCTCTGCACTGCCAACTACATTGACTACCTGGGCTTTCTTCCTGTATGATTTTATACCTCTCCAGGTTGGAGATTTTGTTCCTGAATACCTGAATCCCTCAATAATCTTTTCTTTGTACAGCACAAGCTTCAGGGAGCAGGAGAAGATCATGGAGAAAGTTACAAATGGTCGTCCCTTGTTTTTGTTCCACCTTTCTGAGGTTGATTTAACTCACTGATATGATAAAATGAATGCAAGGCTGCCTTGCTTTCTTAATTTGTCTTTTCTTTCTTCTTTCCTGCTCCCTCCCCGGGTTTCCTTTCACAGTAGTCTGTAGTCCCTGCAAAAATACTGGAGTATATCATGCAAGTGATTCATAAGCACCTTGAAGAAAATAAGACTGGGAACAGCTAAAATCAGTTTGTCAAACCATATCAAATCACTTTAATTTCCTTCCCTGAAAGAGCTCATAGAGAACTATCAGATGTCTCATGTATCTTCTCTTTAGTAAGGTCTTCCTCACAGAACGTTCTCACAATCTAAATGCCTGTTAGATAAAATCTACAGTAGGAGTGGTTAGAAATTGTCCTTCAATGCCAATATGGAAGAATGTGTTGTATAGTCATCTTCACCTAGTATTAGCCAGCACTTTTCTTAAGGGTTCACTGAAAGTATGCTTATTAAAGTCACACAAAACCCAACCAGTATAGACCATAAATGTGTTACATTCAGGAAGTGAGAAAATAGCCTTGAAAACCTGGAAAAGAAAGTTCTGCCAAATACCAAAATAAACATTAATTTCTACACTGGAGCAGAAAAAAGTAAGCTGTATATATTCTTAGTGAGTAATCACTGACTAGGTAGCTGTCAGCGAGTCTTGCTGGAAAGATCTGAAAGTTTTGAAGGATTGTTAACTGGACACAAATGAACACTGTTAGCTATTGTGAAAAAGTATAGCAGGAGGTATAAACACTGCCTACAAAATACGCACTGCATGAAAGATGTGGGTCAGCTGAACACCAGGGGAGAGCAAGAACAAGAGAAAATGTGATTTAACGGAGAGGTTTTGTCTGTGTTGAGAGGACAGTGCTACAGCTTTCGAGTGGTAGAGAGCTGCTGCAAAATTCTCCCTGTCCATGGCAATCAGATAAACAGTTTAAGCTGCATTAAAAGAGATTCAGGTGAGACATGATGATAAATTTGCTAGTGATGGGATAATGAAGCCCACTGGAATAGATTGCCTAGGGATGCATGGGATCTCTGGCATTAGATGCATTTCTATCAGGACTTGGACAGATGTTGGGCAAGGGAAGACATTAGATGTCCCCTTGATGTCCTTTTATCCCTGCTCATGGTTGCACTAACAAATCTCATAAGGACCTCATAGGAGCTAAGTATAGTTGTAAACACATTAGGCTACTGTTGGTCTTAACTGTTCACTCCAAGACTACAATGCATTTTGATTTCTGATTAAGCAACCTTCAAATTTCTGACATTCAATAGGAGGAAGGGAGATTAAAGCCTTTGTACAGTATTTCATGTGTCAGTGAGAGGTAAATTCATCACAATGCAAATGGGAATTAAAGCACTGAGATTCTTCTTTAGCTAAAAACTCTTTGTTCAAGACCTATCACTGCACCAAAGCAGCTGTCCTATGTGTTTACTCAAAGGAATGAATGCTCAGAAAAGTGAATCATGTTTGGAGCAAGGAAAAGGAGCACAACCAGAGAAGTCATTAAAAGCTCTTTTGCTAAAAATGAGTCATTAATGATATTTGTTCAGTGATTCATGATTTAGCCATTAATGTTTAAAAAAATAGTCTACAGTGAGAAATACTTATGTGCCATTAACTCAGAGGCTGACAACAGCAGTAAAAATAAATACTTTAAAATGTATTTTTTCTTTGGGTATGAGAATTCTGTGACACCAAACCTGATGCTGTAAACTGTTACAATTTGTTCATTTTTGGCTAAAATAGATGCATTTCCCCTACACAAATGTGGGAGTTGTGTGTCACAATTTAAGATGAAACCAAAGATTTGAATGTGTTGGGGAAATCAAAAGCTTTAGAGTGTGTTAAGACCCTGTTTTTCCAGTAGAAAAGCACCACAGATGCTAAACTGTGTGGTTATTTGCCAATGTTTTTATTATTTAAACTCTACAGAGTTTGTCTAACTATGGTTCTACTTCTACAAAGGCACAGCACTGAATCTCTGACCACATACAGCAAATTACATGTGAATACTCTAAGTAGGCACACACAGAAAATTACTAATGGGGAAGAAAGAGAAGTTAATGATTTTGAAATACATTTGCAACTGTTATTACCTATTTAATTTCTTTTTTTTAAGAATGTAATTATTTTAAAAGTATCACATGTTCATTATATTTCAGATACCAAAACCCAATCATGCTTAGTGTTCCACCAGTTATCATTGCAATTAAATATAGCATTTAGTGTCACTAGAGAAAGAACAATCTCTCCTTGTAAACAAATGTGCTTCTGAATTTGACCTCTGATTATGTTTTGCAAAATGTTTCACTTCATGATCATCTGCAAACCATTTACTGAAGCTGAATATTTGAAATTCTCTGTTTGAACCATTTGACTGGTCACCTAATCCACCTGCTGTTTTTCTTGGCGAGTTTCTGTTCTGTAAAGATAAAATTTTTAAACAGAGCCCTCAATTTTCTCAGTAAGAATGAAGGATTGTTTCAGATGAAGCACCCATAAGTTTCATTGTGATATGAGAAATTACTTCATGGATTTGAGCATGTGTGTTGTTCCCAGACTTAAAACATTTTGGCTAACATGTCTGCAAGCATTAGATTGGCAATGTGTCCCTCTGCCATTTCCCAAAATACCACAGTGATTTTTCAGTGATTTTACTATCAGCTAGCTGGACTTGGTCTCTAAACCTCTATAAAACTTCTGGTCAACGTACCTGTTACCTGTTTGGGTAAATAAAAATGTCGTATTCCAACAGAAATACACACTTTCAGTTTTCCTTTTGACTGATTCTCTCAAAAACCATTCCACTCTCCTCAACCTTGTTGTGACTTTTTGTACCAGATTCAATAAAACATTTCATACTCAGTAAGGTGCTTTCTGAGTGTAGCTGAAAATTACTGTGAGAGGAGACTTTACTGGGCAGGAATAGCCTTCTGCTCTTTTGGGCAAAGAGCCCAAAATATAAAGGTGTTTTATTAATAGCTGTAAAATAAATGTTTCAATTACAATAGTTTATCACTGAACTTCGCTAATTTCCTCACGTTCCTTTTCTGCCTCATGTGGGTTGGACACATGATGATATAACAACTTCCAGAAAGCATCTGTGCCAGGGATTTCAGTGGTGTAACACCTTTGCCACTTGCCAGGTGAGACACACAGGAATAGTCTCATCTACTTCCTGCCTTTGAGGCAGGGGAGATGAGAAACACATCTTTTAAAGGACACTCCAGTAGCATTTCCAAACAGAAGTATTTGGGATAATTAGCTTTTTTTTAAAATTAGTTATTAAGAAGGGGGAAGGGAGGGAGAGGAAAAGGGAAAAACAAGCAATCCAAACATTTTTTTCTGAAATCTTTCAATTAAGGCCTTTTTTGCTGTCATGCAAATGTCAATGTATTGTGTAAACATAGCAGGGAAAATAATATCCATTAAGGCCACATTTGAAAAGAAAAGGCACTTGCAGGTCAGGAAATGTTGAGCACACACTGGTTCAGAGAGAAATCTCTGAAATTATGTCTCTAGTCCTACATGGCTTCGTAGCTTTTAACCCCCTAACTTTGTGGTGAAACTTGCAAATTAAACCCTGAGTATCCTGTAAGAATAAACATGGAAGAGCTTTTACATTCTATTAGTTCCTAATATGAACTCCTCTAGTTGAAGGACAAAATGTTTTCTATTCTTTTGGTACCTGGTTTTGCAGGTAGAGGCACAACACTAGGCTAAGATTATTCAGAAATAACACACTGAACACTTAGTTCAGAACAAAAAAGAATCAGAGATGATTATCATCTTACATTTGTTTTGGTTCTAGATGCTAAAGTTTAGATTTTGGAGAATTTTTATTAGATGTGACCAAGACAAGTATTTTGCAAAGTAATTCTCTAGCTGCTCTTTCTCTTCCAGTTTGCACTAAAACTAACAAAGAAAGAGCACCTCCAAGTCTGGAAAAATAGGAAAAAACACAAGCCAGATTAGAATGAGTGGGAAAGTAGAAACAGCCCTAGAAAAAATTAAAGAAAAAGAAGGATATGTTACAGATACTTACACACTCTGTGTACTTTTTTAACCTCTGAGAAATGTGAAAGTTCACTCGCTTGCTGAGAAAAAACTAAGTTTACTTCAGTTGGTGTCTTACTGCAAGATAATAGCCTCCAAAACAACTATCATCAATTTTTAAAACTGCAAGTCAACTAGTTCTGAACTTTGAAGCCAGTAAGTATGTTTTAATGTGCCAATGAATTTGGATTATTAGTCTGGTAATGAAAAACCAAAACAAACAAAGGAGACTCATAATACCCTGCACATTTTAATGTCAAATGTAATACTGCAAATTTGAACAACTAGCCAAAACTACTGACTCAGTAGATTTTCTTTTGCATAAAGTGTCTAAGTTCAGTGTAATTTAAAAATCTGTATCTGTAGCTTTAAATGCAAGCTGTGGTCTTGCAGCATAAATTAATTGGATGAGGTACTTAGGGTAACTAATGCAGGAAGTCAGACTTAATAATCAGCGTGCTCCTGCCTGCCCTTAAAATCTATGAAATATCAAATAAATACTTTAATAGGAGATCTACTCACAGGTAACATTCCCAGGAGAAGAATCTGGCCTTTGATTTTATGTGTCTATCAATACCTTAAAAAGAAAGGTTTTTAATATATGGTTCATGTCAAGCTAAAGCAAATCTCTGATGTATGGAATGTAAAGGTCAAATGACACAATAAAAATTTCAATACTGGAAAGTGAGGAAATTGGTTTATAACTGGCTCCCTCGTATCCAAAAGAATAGGTGGATTTTATGTGCTAAGTGTTTACCTTAGGAGTTTGATATACCACAAACCCTCCCTTTTACTGGGCTGGACACTCCAGTAAGGAAAACTCATTAGACACAGAATGGTTTGTGCTCCACAATGAAAAAGATATTTATTTCCAATGTAGACAACCTTTAAAATTAAGCACAATCAACCACACTCTAGCATTTAATCAAGGAAGATGATTTGGATGGATATGTAATATATATTTCAAGTGTAAGGGTACTGGAATAGCATTAGCTGTGCACTCTTTGACCTCTCCAAATTCATCTCTCTTTTTAATTCAGCACTCTGTCTTTCTCATGTTAAGCAGCACAGGACAGGGAGACACCTTCTTCTACTTAGAGAAAATAGCAGTGGGGGTTTTATTAATATGAAAAAAAGAAAAATAAGCAAATAAAGTTTTTTCTTTCTGAGTATAGTTTTGTGAGAATGGCACGGATGCAGTAAAAGAAGGCCCACAAAATGCCCACATATCCATCCATGCCCAAGTCCTAATATAAACCTGTTGGTTGAGGACTAAACTAAAGAAAAACTTCCACCCACATTCTACTTTAGGCAAGATATTTAAAGAAAAAGGCCACGATATTATAATTTGCTTTACAGAGAAAAGATCTTTTTAAGTCAGATCTTTGTACCCAGCAAGGCTTAAAAATCTTTGAATTTTAAGTTATTGCAGAATTCCAAAAAACAATAGCTGTCTCTTGAAAGGAAACACTACAAAATTTTTTTAAATAATATTTAGAACTATTGTTACCGCATATCTGCCTTGTACATGTTTCTTTCCTCCATTTATAAAAATACGGTTTGATAATCATTTGACTCAGGATTCCAAGCAGAGAAAATTAAATCTCAAGCACCAGAGAAGCTTAGTATATTTTTTCTGGTTTCTGATGGTAACTTGAATCAGTGTTTCAGGTACTGAACTCTTTAAACCTTAACTAAACCCTGACAGAAGGAAGAGTCAGAACAGTAACTTGCGCAAGAGGTAGAAAAGACAGCTGGAATATACTTCTCTTCTCTAAATGTAGTAAATCTCTACTGTGTAGGCACACAGTTGGCAGAACCTATTTACTTGAAAGATCAGTAATCAGAAAGAAAATGGAGCTTACAGGAATTCTCATCTTTTTGTCCATGCAAGTTTCAAGGCAAGAGATATCCAGCATTGCAGCATATGCAGAATGAAGAGGTTTAGGGAAAAAACCCAAACCTGCTTTCCTTATAGAAGTTTGGTTTTGAATAATTGAAAAAAAATGCAAACCCTTTTTTTCACCATGGTAATTAATTACCCTTCAAGTGGCTTTAGTCAACAGAGAAGCAGAAGAAAATAAGTGATAGATTTTCTGTGCTGCCAACGCCAGAATATGACAACCATGGTATCTACTTAAAAAATGCCAGCACCAGCTTTCTTACTGGTGGGCTGATGTCACACTCACACTGTTGTCTGCTTGGAGAATAACAGCATATGATCTGTGCTGATACATTTACACATATGCACCCACATCTTTGAAAAAATATAATCACAAAATGAATTGCATGTTGAAAATGATGAAGAGTGAATGTGATTATTAGAGTATCATTGCAGGCAATAACATTTTGTAAATTTTTGTTTGACTGCAAGCATGAAACAGTTACTAAAATGTTTCTGGAAAAATCTTAAAAGAAGAAAAGGAAGGAAAAAAATACTTTTTGAAGGCAAATTCAAAAGAGCAAAAGGTGCGAGAGGGGAGCCAATTAGAACTACTGCACATTTTGAAAACTCATTTTGAGATTAGGAACATTACCTGCAAGATAAAATAATCTCTAACGCCTATAGATATGTGAACAGATGAAAGATAACATTTCTCAATTGAATTTTTATGTGAAAATCTCTGTTTAAACAATGGAACATTTTACAGCTTTCCAGCCTTTTAGTGCTGCCTTCTTCTTTTCCCATTTCTGCCCCTTTACCTAAACGCAGGAGGTGGTTGCACCTCCTCAGGAACCCTCAGCAATGAACTCAGTACAGTTCAGACAACCTTTTCTCTTCCAGCACTTGTACTCACTTTAGGTAAAGGTGCTGAACAGATTGAACAAACTCAAGAGATATTTAATGAAATCCTGCCCACTCCTTCCTTTCAAACCAAAGTTTCTACCTTTTTGCTTGTTAGAAATTATATTACAAACATACTGAGGGAACACACTCATAACCCAAAATTCGACAAATGTTTAAGTACATCAGCCAGAAAAGCACTAGAGCACATTTGAAAATTCCAGTTTGGAGGCAGTTTCAGTACTATTAGAGCAGCCAAATATAGTTTCCAGTAATTCTGATACCTAGAATAAACATTACAGCACACCAGTCCTGGAAGAGAACAACTTCCCATTTCTCATACAGGTCTATAACTCTCAGTATTTCTCTTCCTCTGCTTTGCTCCAAGGCAGTGAGAGAAGTAAGCAGGAGCCCATCAGCCTCTACTTGTGAAGGGACTGTTCAATTCTGTGCATTTTACACCTATTTCTATATAGGTTTCTACACTTTTATATATTTCTATATAAGCAAACAGCCAGAGCTGGTGACGTTTCTATCAGCACCCCTAAAATGAGCAAATAACAATACCCACAATTCAGGCAGTTTGCCATAATTTATGAAAGAGGAAGAAGCAGTTTGTTTCCAAATGTGACTTTGAGCTGGAAGAGCTGATTATTGGGAAGAAGGTGTTTCTACATTAATTTAATGTAGAATCAGGGATAGCAAATAACCAGTCAACAGGAAGATGTTGTTTTTCAGCATGACTTCACTGAAGTTTTGCAAGACTGAGCTTCCTTTCATCATATCAAGACTGAAGCAGGTGAGATACACCAGTCCTTTCACTGAATAAAACAGAACAGAACAGACTGAACGTAGTAGCATATTGTCTACTTTCATCTAAGGGTTCTCAAAAAAGAAAGTATTTCATTGTGTGCAGCAGTGTCTTTCAAACTAGACAAAGGCTATTCAGCTTAGTTTTAAGAGCACACAGTCCAATTGTGGGTCTTGACAGGATCATTGCCCACACTATGACTGTATCTCCATAGGCTGCAGTATCAGGTTCTTGCTCACTGTCTCAGAAACTAATAAAATAGAGTATTATTCTCTTTAAATCTTACAGGAAGATTTCATTTACTGTGTGATAAAACATTGGCAAACTTTCATCATCACTGATATAACAATTTTACACAATCACCCTTTCTCTGGAAAATACATGTTAAGCTACACATGTAACTTGAATAATGCTACACCTGCAAAACTTGAAATATCCTTTATACCTAGAAAAAGAAGTTGTAAAATATGCACCCTGTTCTTTGATTAATTACAAAGATTATTTCACGTTCTTTCTGATGCAGTAAGTATTACTCCATAAAGCCTTTGAGAACTTTCAAAAAGTGCTACCTTTGAATAAATAGGAAGAGCTGCCTTTCTATTTCCTTACACAGAAGAGGCCTGTGGCTCATGAGCAGTGTGGGTGCCACCCTACCTGGAGCTGCATTTACTCCTTTTTTTGGCCCAAATCAGCTCCACATTTGAACTGAGGGATCCCTGGGGAGCATGGCAAGTTTTCCAGGAACACTTTTCTCCCTGTGATGTGTCATCTCTCTGCCACATGCAGCTCATGACCACATGAAGGATGGGACGTAGCTTGTAAAATCAGGAATATTTTCCCACTTTGGCATTGCAGAGCAAGGATGCAGCACTCCAACCCAGAAAGCAAGCATGCAATCAGATGTAATTAAGACCTCAGGAGGTTGTCTTTTTCCCAGAGGAAGCCCACTAGCTCCCCTCAGTAGGTAGCACAATTAATACAGCCTATATTTAATGACACAATCAATGGTGAAATCTATTTTCTTGTGCCAGTGTGACAAATAATGTGAACTCATTCACAAGGACATGCATCTTTCATTGCCTTTTGTGCATAATATGGAATTAATCATGGAATGGATTTACTGGGGAAGAAATGACATAAATTGGCACCATTATAATTACAAGGCAAGTTACATACTCTTCCTGATTCTTCCCCAACCTTCATTTATGAATGATAGATTGTTTCTCAGATTCCATTTAAACTCATTTTAAAAATGCAGTTATTTGTATAATGCATGCCATTGAAACTCGGATACCTTCTCCCGCAAAATACCGACTGCGACAAGACTGACCTGAGTCTAGAGATCAAAATAGAGAGAGTCATTATTTTTTCTTATATTTGGCTGATAAGGATATTCAAGCTGATTGAAGAAGAGTCTTTGATAAAGCCAGCTAAAATTTTCTCCTCAGATGTTTCAAAAAAATGCAATTTCCTTTTACAGTAGTAGTCTATTTAGTTCTTGATTAATCCAACTTCACTGAGAATTTCATTGTGGCAAATCATCATTTCATGTTTCTAAATCAGTATATAAAGGCACTGACTTCAGGCATTCAAACAAGGAGACCATGATGACCAGGAATTGCTGAGACCAGCAAATTCCAAAGGGAGCCACTAACTCTCTGCAGCATTATCAGGCTGAGTTTTGTTTTATTTAGGACTTTAAATATTGATTTAATTGTTTAACTACCAGTGCCTAAATGATGTCTACTTTATTAGCAGCACTGCTATCTGGCCATGTCTGACACTTCAGAGCTATATATGCAGAAAGCCCCAATTCAGGAAGAGAGAAATTAGAGTAATAATGAAATACAACAAACATTAAGAATACAATAAATTGTGAAATGCAGCCGTGATTTAACTTATATCCAGGCATCTTTATTCCTGTATTTTATGACTTCGTATTTGTTGTCTAGAAAATAAAAGCCACTGGGAGATAACCTGATCATCACTGGGCTTTCCCTTTCATGGTCACAAGAAAAGCCAGCTCGGTGTTACCTGTGCTCTGACCAAAAGGGTTCATTGAGTGCTCAAATGGTACCTACAAGCCAAAGTGTGCTGATATTAATAAATTATTGAAATACTGATAAAAATAAATTATCAAATATTAATAAAGTGTGGAGAATTCAGAGAGGAATAGAGGGGAAGACATAAGAGGCAGAGAAGTGACTGTGCTGCATGTCCAGCATGAAGTAGGACATGGCAAAAGTCATGAAATGAAACCAGCCTAGGAAGAGCACTGAAACCAAGCTGAACAAAACCTAAACAAATTCTTTATGTGCAGGGGTATCCCACTGCACACAGTTACATTCTCTCTTGCCAGGCATTTTAAAAAACAGTTCCCATTGGAAGTGGATGGTAAGACAAAGATAATGGCATATGGCCTTAATTACACAGCATATATTAGAGATAAATGGTACTTTTGTTTTCCAAAGAAAATAATCATAATCACTACAGAGCCTTCAGAATCTTTAATTGCCTTTTAGTAATTATCCATTTCTCCTTACACTATGTTCAATTTAATTTGTGCACCAATTAACAGAAATAAAATGCAAAAATAAAAATAGTCATGGTTTCTCTTTAATTATTTATTTAAGATTGGGAAGATAAATCATCCTAGATTTTAAAAGCTGTTTTCCTCATACTAGTTATTATATTCCTGATATTTATTTGCATTTACTGTTGTTAGTACAGAATCACCTTGTGAGTTCACATATTAAGAAAGACAGCTATAACCATTTTATTGCTTTTATAAATTAGTAAGGTAATAAACACAAAATAAAAATATTCTGCCTCAGTGTGTTCTTCATTAATTTTTATGCTGCTGACACCAGTTTAGTTTTTAATTATGATACTATTTTGTGATGCACTGGTACCATCACTGGAAAATATAATAATGAAATCTTCATAACATGAGATTTTGCCATGGTGCTGCACAACAAAACACTCTCTGAGAAGCAAGACAGAAACTGTGTGTGACGGTGAAAAACTGTTTGTTTTAATGTAACATGGATTAGCCACATTTTGGTGAGCATTTTTTGTTTTTTAAGAAATGGAGTACATTCAGCAGAGTACTAGAGTACTCTACACAAAATCATCTAGAGCTTTGTGTCTCCATTTCTTTCTCCATAAACAAAACCCATTGTAGATTTGGTTTTGTGGAAAGTCAGTTTTATGAACATGGTTTTGTACTGTCATAAAGTGGAAACTGTATTCAGCAGCAGCGGCAGAAACCTTTCAACAGTGTATTACAAAGACTTTTAAACAGAATCATGTTTGTTTGTTTTTTTTTCTCACTTCTGGGGGTTCAAACAAGATTGAAATCCTTTCCAGTTATACCTCTTGTTCATTTTGCATGTTTTCTCAAGTTATCATTGTCTCTTATCAATATTCTTTAGGCTCTGTGTGGTGATAGGTGTTTTAAATCAGGCAGTTGCTCGTGCAGATCTAACCCAACACAAGACTGTGACATTCTTGCTCACAAAAGTAGAGCAGAAGGAAGTCATGACAGCAAGCTGCACCCCCGTCCCTGGACCACCAACAGATATTTTGTGAGGATAGAAGAGGCCCTTCTGAATATATTCACCTACTAGTATCTTGGTTTTTTTAACTGTTCTTTGAAAGCATCCAATACCAGAATGGAACTCCAAAACAAAATCTAAAAAGGTACAAATGATATTTGTAAGATCATTTAATTACCTTCTAAATAGCACAGTGTATGGAACATAAAATGTCTATATGACAAAAAAAAAAAGGAAGTCAAGATCCTCTTTCTATGGAGGAAAGAAACAACCTCTCATCCCTTTACATTATTCAGTAAACTCATGCAAAATTTCTAGGTATTTATGACAACCTAGTGAAATGTTGAACTTTTTAATTAATACCAAGTGAAAATACATCCTAATGATACATCCTGTTAAAATGATTATTTAAGGAAGGTCACACACTGCACATTTGCCATGTCTTACACGGAGGGCCATGACAGTGGCTCCTAGGAGGAGCAGCAGTGCCAGGTGGAGCAGAGGTGGATGCCAACAAGAGGATGCATGCTGGTTTTTGATGCAGTGTAAGCTTTCATCTGACATGCTAAAGCAACTTCTCATAACCAAATGTAGAAAAATGTAGCAATTTTTAGTCTGATTCACAAGCTAATGTAGAAGACTATATCTAGCCCTCCTTGATTCTTTAGTAAAATCACATCACATAGCTGTAAAATTAATGTAGGCACCACAGAGATCAACTAGCAAAAACTGTCAGAAACCCTTATAGAAAGTGGCACAAATAAATATGAAAGTCAAGGAATCAAATTCTCAATTCTTATCTATCTTATCAAGCAAGAAGTCACAGATGGCCCATTGAGGAATCAATTATGGATGCAAGATTCATGATCCAAAAGCTCTGTGCCAGTGAGATGAATCTTAAAGGTGTGATAAATGATGATAATGTTAGGAGAGAGATGTAGCACAGGAGAAAAGATAAAGTGAAAATGGCCTATAGGATGGAGCCTCACCCATTTCTCACAGGTGCTACAGAAGACAAAAAAATTCCCTCCTTATCCCCCTCCCCATCCCACCTCCCAGCTGCAGTCAGGTCCAGCTTCTACTACATCCTTAAACTCTGCCTCGAGTAAATGTAATTTGAATATGCTGTTGGATAACATCCATCATGTACTTTCCAGGGAAATCTGGTCAGGCCCAAGCCTGGAACTAAATAAATGCTCTCTGACACAAAATTTCCCTGCATTTTAAAATAACCAGAATTGCAAAAATGTTTGGGTTTTTTTAAGTTATTGACAGCTTAAATTCCCTCTTTGACATGTGTTCTCTGCCACCTGAGCCTCTGTTTGAGTCACAAGTTAAATGCAAAAGCTCATCCAGACTGCAGAGAGTACTGACAGTACAGAGCTATTACCAGCAAAATTCTATCTATCTTCCCATAGGTGGGACACAAATTTATTATTTACTTTATTATTTATTTAATTTAATTTTTACTTTATTATTTACTTTATTATGCCGGTAGTAATGCAGTATTATCCTTCCAGTGAGTAACCAAATACTTGCTGTAGGGACAGCTGTGTCCCATCTCTGAGTGTGAAATTTTTTTCTGTAAAATTTATTGGTTCCTGTAACACAGACCATTATCCAAATATCATCAGAGAATGATGGCAACTTATGCAACAGTAACACTTATGTGGCAGCAAAGCCACAATTTTCTTTTTCTGTGATACAATTTTAAAATGCCAATATTAGTAAAATACATTTGGAAGTAAGTAGAGTCAGCAAGGATGAAACATTAGACGCCTATCTTCTGCAAAATGGAGAAGAGGGACTGTTAAGAATGTTATTGTATTCTGATTCATCATGTTTCCTTTGTGTATTCATAAACTTCTATCTAAATATAGTTACAAATTTTCTTTTGAATCAACTTCACGTTTTTCCTTTATAAAACGCTCATTCACGACAATCACGTATTTCCATAGACTGGAACAACAATTTCAGCTCTGCAATTTGAACTTTATTAAAAGGCCTCATTCCAAGCCTTTATTGCACTTAGTTTTAAACAGTATGATAAATAACAGAGGGTTGACTTTTATGACTAGAATGTGTCTGGGAACATTAACACTGCCTTTGACATAATGGATGTTTTTTTCCCTATTCAGTAATATCAGTTACCTGATAGTTTCTCCTACTTCAGAGAAAACATTTTGGAGTCCTTTGGTACAACCCCCCCCCCCCCAAACAGTATTTACACAAACACTGAGGGCATAGTCCAGGGACACAAAGAAGACTTTCATTCGAATACCCCTTTCCAAGGCCATCACAAGGGTACGGGGGCTCAATACACACCTACATAGTCTATGCAGAAAGGAAAAGCATCATCAGGAATTATCAATTTTGGCAATTCTGAAATAGCATTTTTCAATAAATAAATTATTTGTTGATTTTTATTTTATTTCCACTGCCCAGTACAAGGCACATAGCTCTACTGGTGACGGCTGTGACTGGGGAATAGTGTGGGAGCAGACAGGACTGGAAAATAACAGAAAATAGAATCTTTTTTATGGGAAGCATACTTTCATATACAATGAAATCTGAGCAGGATTTTCTTCTGGAGAAATTGCCTGAATATCATATTGTTCGTTTTTATCCTCTCTGACAAAGGTAAGCATGGATGTTTACGCCTCATGAATAGCAACAGCCCAACAGAAAATATTTCAAAGTCTGTGCGACTAATTTCCTTTCAACTAAGAACATGATGTATTGTAAAGCCCCAACATCAGCTGCCATTCAGCACGGGGCAGCAATAGATTATTTCTGCTGCTGCTCAGCAAGAAGAAAAATATGTCATTTCTGCAGCCTTGCAACTTGTTTCTTCTACCACAGAAATCCCACTTGTTCTGCAAAACTCTGAAAGTACTAAAATCTGAGAATACACAGACAGCACTGAACAGGGACCTTCTGTTATTTCTACAAGCCAGAAAACCTTTTAGTGAAAAAGTTTAGGAAGCCTCAGGCTGGTAGAACAGGAAATAAGCCCCTGGAGCTTGAGGGAATCATGCAGGCTAATGGCTGCATTCAGCCACAGTTCCACCTCCTCTTTTGTGCAAAAATTAAAGTGAATGTCTCAGGTTCAGCAAGAGGGCTGCTGGAATTCAGCTGGTGCTGAGATATTCAGTACAAACAGGAATTAAAAACACTCTGTGGGAAAGCACTGAGAGAGGTTTAGTCTGCCCACAGCACCTATGCAGAGAGGGTGTAGAAAGGAAGACGGAAATCACAGGTTGCAAGGGAGCAGGCAATATGTTCTCCATTTAAAATAGCTTGTTAACTCACAGCTGCCTTTGAAGCACTAGTTCAGAGGACAAAACCGGAACAACTCACTGTAACAGGTATTACAAGTAATGTGGAGATAGAAGCTCTTATACATAAGTTTCTGTCTGAAGTACACATTTTTGTCCCCAGTCACCCTATGAGAAAGAAAAAAAATCCTAAAATCATAGGACTCCGCTAAGCATCTTGAATTCAATTTATGGGAACATAGTATGAGGCGAGCCCACAGAACTGTGGATGTCATATTTTAACGTAAATGTAAATAAACTTACAAACCATCTAGACAGTTTCCAGTGTAAGAGTTTAACAATTTAATACAAGAAGTTTTACTCTAGGAGTCTGAATGTTAAAATTAAAATATTCAATGAATATTTGTATAGGATATAAAAAGTGGTAGGGGGTTTCTTGCATTGAGTAACACCAGCTGTATTAGAAAAAAAGTTAAAAACCAACAACCCCAAGATACATTTGTGATTTGATCTAGTTTTAGTTTCATAAGATATCTGATTTCATATTATTATGAAAAATGCCCAAAAAAAAAAGGCATATGGGCCAATTTTTTTAGCTGTTTTATTTTTGTGTGATTATTTCTATTCCTTTGGTATGTGTTTTACTGTAAACTTCATTAAAAGGAGTTTGCTATCTCTGGTTTTACTCTTCTTTACTCTCCACACCCCAACTTCATTGAACATGGCTTTGTTCTTCTCAAGTTCTATCATTCACTGGGAAAAAAAAGAAAAGCAAAAATATATGCTTCCAATCCTGGAAAGTAATAAACCCAAAAATACTTAGGCTATCCTTGATGCTAATTCTGACTCAGAGGGACAAGACACATCAGGCCAAAAGAAATCTCAAGCATAAAATTACATAAGTGAAGTGTGAGCAAGCAGGGAACCAGGAATAAACCGGGGACTGATGTTTTTGATAGTACAGATGCAGCCTTAAATCTATCATCTTCTCAATTCTGAATATATTCCTGTGGCTCTCCTTAATATTTATAAATAACAGAGTACCTGACTTTTTAGGAGTGTTGTGATATTTGCCTCCTCTCAGCAATGGGGAGCTGAGCATCTTAGAGAGGATCTCTTCCTTCCTTGTTCATTTCTAGAAAATTCCATTCAGCATCATTCTCTCCTACAATGTCTCTCTCAGCCCTTCCAGTATTTCTGAGTCTCATCTTAAAGGTGCCTCAGTCAGTGATCCTGCCTGAGCATCACTACCCAAAAAGCAGCAGTAGCTGTCTCTCATAACCTATCATATAGTACAGGCAAGATATATTTTGTGCCTGGAAATTAAAGTCTTATAAAAGTACTTGCTTCTTTAGGTTTTGTACCAGCCATATGGCTCTCTATGTTCAGTAATATTCTTTTAGAGTCATCTCATATTGTTACATCACCCTTGTGGCCTGATTTATCCTTCCTAGGTGCTTTACACATGCCACACTCTTTAATAGGTAAGTGTAGCCAGATTGGTGGCCATAAATCTTCATAAGTAAGACTTGTAGCCTATACTGAGAATTATGACACAGACCAAATAGGGGAATGGCTCTATGAAGTAGCTACATGAGCTATCAGGAAGCAAGCAAGGCTGTAATTTTACAGCATGTCAGCCGCTCTGCTAAAAGTAGTCTGTGTGTGTGTTCTTTCTCTGTGGAGTAGGAGGGTTTGCCCACCCTAATTTCATTGAACTACTTTGCATTTACCCTGGGATAAAAGCACATACACAAAGTACTGTCAAGTATCTACATCTGTTTCTATATTATCTCAAGTATATATAGGGAGTGAATCCCTGTCCTAACTGAACAAGTGTGCTGATCTCTGAACCAGCATTACCATCGAGTTGTTAGGAAGTGACTGAGAGAATATCCAAATTCCAAGAAATGGCGTATAAGGCAAGAATAAATATAATCAATAATATCACGTGTACAGTGATAAGGGGACCATAAGTTCTTGGTATGTTCTTCTAGGCAAAACAACACTGTACCAATATTGTTGAGAGGCAGACAACCAGGTGACATTTAACTTCAGATGGCAGGACAAATATACATGCCAGATATATTTGCTACCGTGACCTCTCTTCTGTAATGGTAAAATAAAGGTCTGTCTTTCTTGATATAGTTTTACCTTTTGAAGAACCGAATCCAAGCATTTAATTAACATTTTTTTTCCTTCAGCACCTTTACCACCTTAGTGAGATCGAAATGTTCTTCCATTATTTAAGAGGCATTAAACCAACAACCTAAACTACTTCGTTATCCATCTTCCAAAGTACTTCCAGGAAAACTCCATGAACAATTGGGTAAGAACAACAGGAGTATTCATTCAGTAGGTTTTCATAAAGCAAAGTGGCACCAAACACTCTGATAAAATTATTTGAATTCCATGCAAAGTGCACTACAAAGAGTGCAGAGCAGGGACTCTGAGTGGCTAAGAACTCACCTGCCAGCACCCAAGCACCCAGCACTTCTGCTGGTGTGAAGGCAGCACAGCCTGGGGCTGAACAAGGTACTTCAGGAGCCTGGCTTACCTGCAGGGCTGCTACATGATTATCATATGCTGCAGATATCAATACCAGTGCAGTACCCAACAAAACCAGAAAATAATCTCCCAGTAAACTCCCTCCAGACAAAGTATTCCATTTCAGAGCACACCTGTACAGATGCATTTCAAGTGAGATCAGGCCAGGGGACTGCTTGGCCTTCTGTGCCTGAAAGAGACCTGAAGACAGAAACTCTTACAAATTCTGCTTCAGAACTGAGAATAGAAACATTTCTTTTCTCACTGAATACTGCTGGCACGGTATCCTATTACTTTTATATATATATATATAATATCATCTGCAAGAGCAGCTTTGAGTTACAATGCACAAAACACACACAAAAGAATAGACTGCCCCAATATTTTAAAGACTACATAAGTCATACAGACAAGAGATGGAACTGCCACGCAAAGGAATGCAGTGTCTTGACTGTGGCAGTCCAGAGTGACCATTATGTCATACCCTGGAGGAAACTGCATTGCCAGATATATTTCAATTACAGATTAAAATACATTGGTTGTTTTTTAAACCATACTGAAGTGATTTTCATGGATTTATTTTTACCCATGGAAAATCAACAATGTTTGTGTTCCTAATCACTTGTGGGTTTATAACGAACAACAAAGCAAATCCTTCATCCTTTTGCTCATTGACCATTTTTAAGCAGCAAGAAAGATAATACTCCCAGAAAGAAATTATGGGGAAAAAATTAACAATACTTATCCAAAATAATATACTTCTCATTAGCAGTTATCTTAGTAGTATCACAATCCCCCTCTTTTTTCCTTTTCAGTTAAGAAACTGAGAAACAGAGAGATGATGTGTTTTTTTAAAAAGTCATAAACTGATAAGCAATCTCAGGTCCATGCCTGATACCTATCCATAGAGACAAACCCCCATTGTTCCTTCCTGAAAAGGCTAGAAATGCTTCAGGAAAAGAAAATCAAATTAACACCCTATCTTGGATATCTTTTGCACTGGAAAGTGCACAAGATACTGAATAAAAATAACTTTTTTTTTTTCTCCTGCAAACAAGCTTTAAATGATTGCATTATTTATTACAACGATCATGAGCATTTTACTGAAAACTTCATAAGTACTTAAATATTCATCTTTTTTTTCCCTGGAAGACTTTTAATGAAAAAATGTTGGCAAGAAAGTGGGTACAGATAAAAGTGCATGAGTCACATTCCCATGACAGAAAAATACACTTTAAGGGACTTTTCTCATATCTGCTTTTGAGTATGTAACTGGCTCAGATGGAGCAATGAATTAACTTACTTTTCACCAGCTGAAGGAGAACCATGAGACTACTCAGTCTTCTGTTATGAGTAATAAGGGTTGAAACCAATAAATTAACATATAAAGTAGCTAATGCTCTTTTATAAACCACGAAAGCCACAGGTTTCTCTATAGTCATTTTTATATTTTACACTATACATTGCATATTTTAAGATTTGCATTAAAGGCTTTATGACATCACTGGGCAGCCAGAAAAACACACAGGAGGCTCATTTCAGGACTGAAATAAGAACTTTATGCCTCTTCTCAGGTAGAAGACTCTCAGAAAACAGGTTCTTTGTAGAGGAAACAGCAGTGTCCTCCTTTTCACCAGCTATAAGGCTCAGTGAAAGTGAACATTCACACCAACAGGGCAGGAGAGGAAAGTTGTTTGGAGATCTAGAAAGGGGAGGAGACTCAGTAAGCAGAAAATAGGTTTAAACCCACACTGCATTCCCCAGCTTCATTCTTCTGCATTCAGGATTGTCCTGGAAGGGTGGAGACTGCTCCAGCACATCCCAACCATGGAGAAGGAGATGAGAGGCCACCCATCCCTTGGGTGGCCTCTGGAACACCTTCCAAAGGAAAGGAATCAGGCTATTAACAAAGGTATTAATGGGGATAGGATAAGGTTTGAAGGAAGACTTCGAAAAAAAGCTTTGAACTGTGGATTTTATGCATGTTGGAAGAGAGAAAATCCAAGTCTTGGCAAAGTCATTACAAGGCATCGATTTATCTCATTTTGGGTCCTCACTCATCCATGCCACCAGGAAAGGATACAATCACATGCATCTTGCATCTGTTTTCAGTGTGAAAGCTACAGGTAAGAAAGAAGCATTTGATTTGTTTCTGCTCTCCAGCACAGTTCTGATGGCAAATAAACTGACTTTGAAACTGCTCTCGGTAAGCCTTGAACAGTGACTTTCACTGCTTCCTCACTTTACTTAAATCTCTTTCGGGAACTAAAGATATTCTGGAAACAAGAAAATTGATGTTACTCACTGGCAATCCAAGGCATATGCCTTGGGTGTTGGGTATTCTGACTGAATTTTGGCTCTTTCTATGCAGCCATTTGATATCAGATCTCTATGTGGAGATAAAAATAATGAAATCAATCCATTCAATAGTCTCTTATAGCCCAAAGAAAAAGAAATAAGGTGTGGTATTTAGTCTTTCAAATGCCTGTTTGGGGAATTTCTCTCCATTTTTCTATGCACACAGAGGCAACATCTCTCCCAGCTGTACCATACTTAAAATTTTCAATATAATTATCCTCATGAGACTTAGTAGAGATGGAAAACACAGAAATACTAGTGACTGCTTGAAGTGCAGAAGTGCCATTAATCCAAATTTACCAGTCGTGGGCTAAGGTCAAGTGAGGTTAAATAATTTCCTTCAAAACATGCAGTAAATTGGTAAAATAGTCACTCCAACAAGTGATTTACAACAAGTGATTCAACGAGTGATTTACAACACTTCAAATTTTGCTTGAAAAAGCTATAAACTTGAAAACTAAATGTTCCAGTTCTCAATGAAAATTGTTTCACAGGACCTATGAAGATTATCACCATTTGACAAAATTTGACATAAATAAATGGGCAGCTGTAATTTTGAATTTATTGGTACATGGTTTAAATTGTTCAAATTTGATATTGGTGAAAAAAAGTTATTTGCATACTTCTATAACCTCTTAAGCCTCTCTGGACACTTTCAATCCTGAAAGATGAACTGATCTTAAGACATACTGATCTCAAGACAATTGTTTCAAATAATAAACTTCTTACCCTCTTTCAAAAGACTTTTTAACCCCTCCGAGATCTGATTTGTATTTTTTTCACTCTACTAAAGAGAAGAGTCCAAGGATGCAACATTTCCTTCCCAATCTCTGTTGCAAGGGTTGTCAGCAACTAGATGTAGAATTCTAATCCTCATTAGACAGAAGAGATTTGCACATATGTGTTTAAAAGCAAAAGAACTGTATTGGTCTCAGTTGCACATTGTATTAAATTAGCAACATGCTACTGAGAAGGCTTTTTTAATACAAGATTCTATTAGAGCTTGAAATAAAGCCCTCTGAAGTATATGTAGTAGAGAGTACTTATGGCAATGAATTTGGGGGGAAATTTTAGGAATAACAAGATTTTTCAGATAATAATCTTTGTTAAATTTTTGAGTCCTAGCCTTTTCTAAAATTCTGCTTTAACTTAAAAATACCAATTTTTTTCCTCACAGGATATTAAGACTTTGCAGGCAGCTGAGCCATGACACTTTCAAATCACTAAGATTAAGTGGCTCTCACGGCTGAGCTGGGAGCTGAAATTCCTCAAGTCATTGACTTGTTCAGCCTATTTCCATTGTGAAAGTCGAGTACTTGTTTTCCCATCTCTTACTTGCTGGTTGAACGAAGTAAACTTTAACTTATTTCTCACTTCTCAACAGCAACTGTGTCCCAGGTACAGTTCAAGTCTGCCCAGGGACACATGACCAACAAAGCAAATGCTGCCTTATTGTGAGAGAATAAAGAAATACAAACAAGAATTAGAGTCATATTAAGCCTAGAAACATCCCCAGGTTCAATGCCAGTTTGTTTCATTAAGCTTATATTTATGGGTTTTTTCTCAACTTCCATTTCAAAGCCTGCTGCAGGACATAATTTCCCTGTATTGGCAACCCTGTTTTTATATTCTATAGATTAATTTAAAGTTTTATCCTTTTCTCTGCTATTTAGGAAGGCTATTCTATTTTAGTGGAATAATACATTTGAGTGAGTCTGGCATGGCTCTCTTTGCATATTAGTCATTCTACAAGGAGGATAAAAGATAAATGTCAATAATGGAAGAGAAATTTAATGATCTCTGGAAATCTAAGTTGGCTTCAGGTATTGTTACATTGCTCTTCAAAGGTTTTCTGAAAATACATTCTAGTAAAATACAACATTGGTTATCTCACACCAGACTTGATCTCCTCTCCATTATAGTTCATTTCTTTCAGCAACACTCATATCTGTGTTAACCTTGTGCTCTACCCAAGCATTTGAACACTACAAAATACATATGTTATCCCTCTACAAGAGTGCACAGAACTCTTGTTGGGTAGAAAAGACATCAATAATTTCGCACAGTTGGATATTCTGGGTTTCTTTGCCAGTTGTCATTACTATCCTGCCTTTAAAACCAGCAAATTATACACATATTACATTTTTTATATAATAGATGCATGAAAGAGAGAAAGGGAGTGAAGAGGCATTGATTCAGTTTTAGTTCTGTAGCATTTTGTGGAGACTCAGAGACACACACGGATGCTGAACCATTCCCAAATCCCATGAATGCGAATGAGGATTATGAATGGTTAAACCTCAGAAAAAGGAAAGCATTTTTGGAAGGTGCCACAAACACTGAGGCATCTCCACAGTTCATGCTAATATCAAGGATGTCTTCAGATTCTGTGTCTGAAGATTTTTTTTCTCAATTCTGACTAAAAACTGACAAAGCTCTGCTTAGAAATTTCTTTCTGTTAATCTAACTTCAGGAAGCACCCTTCTTATTATCACATTAATACTGGCAATAGACATCTAAATTGGACCTCCAAAATTTGGGACAATCAACATTTTTAGGAATGTCAGCAAAAAGATTTCTACAGTAACAGAAACCCCCCTAACTTTCTAGCTCTAAACAGTTTCATCCTGTAACTTGCATTCTCTAGACACTCTGGATGATTTTTTGGTAGTCCATTCCAAATAATAAGCAGATCATACAAACTTCGGAGCTCTCAGAAGTGACAGACTGAAAACTATGGAAAACAAAAGTTGGAAACATAATACTTTCATTTTAAAAATGCAGTGCTTAGGCTTTTCCATCACAGAGAAAACCATCAGGTTACCTCACCTGAAGGACATTAAATGCTAAATCAGACAAATCAATGCTATTAATATTAATTTAAAGCTGTTTCGATCCTTCTCTGGGTTTTCTCCTTGCTATGCACAGGACTTCATAGTGGCAACAATTCAGAACAGAGAGGCAAAGCAGTTTCCTTGACAACAGAACTACAACTTGATGCATGAGATATAATTAAAAAGTCCAGAACATCTCCCTTGCAGCCCAGCTCTCTTCTCATTATAACGCTTCACATCATAGATCACATGGGTGACCAGGCACCTGGGCTCTCTACAGTTTTAGCTTTCCCTAGTCATGTTGAAGAGCAGCAAGTAGAAATTGTGTTCTCCTAATTAGGGAGTTCACTCACCTTTCAAATAGCAGCCAAGCTGCTGAGGCAGAATCTGTTGTTACTGAACTGCCTCTAAAGAGGAAGGGTGAGAAAAAGCATTAAAAGCCAGAGAGAAGCCGTAATCAAATATTTCCTTAAGTGTCCTAGCTTTCTGGGAATACAGTCTTTGAAGTACTTTTCTTGATTCTAGATGTTAAAAAAATACATTATTTTTTCCATCTGCCTCAGCTGCTTCTCATCTTTGCATGAAAAAAGCCAAGCTGTGCACGTTCTGCACAGATGCAGTGAGCAAGGCTTGATCAGTAACACATCCCTTTCGATTCCAAAGTTAAAGAATTTGGCTGGATCCTGATGCTCACAGTACAATCCACACAACATCACCCTGCAAGGATGGCAGACTCTGCCACCCAATGGTTTTTTATGCTTTAGGGAACATCTACGACTCTTTCTTAACTGCACAGACTTTTAAATTCATTAAAATTGCATCGATATTAAAAATTATTAAAAATATGAAAAATTACTAATTATTAAAGGTTAAATTCTCACTTCCATTCAACTTCTTCCCCAAGCAATGTAGCTCAAAATAAAAGAAGAAAAAAAAAAGAAAAAGAGGGAACATTACAAACTTCCATTTGGTGCAGCGGAACTTTTGAACTGAGTCAGCTGGAGGTTATCCACCATGTGACATTAAAGTGTGTCCAGAGGAGGGCAACTGATATGGAGAAAGGCCTCAAGGGCAAAACTTATGAGGAGCAGCTAAGTCCTCTTGGACTGTTCAGCTTGGAGAGAAGTCTGAGGACTGCACTCATCACATCCTACATCCCATTCCCTACAAGGGAAGGGATAGGGGAGGGGGAGGTGACAAAAGGAAATGCATCAGAGGAAGTTCAGATTTGACATCAAGAAAAAGTTCTTCACTGAAAGGGTGGTGAGTTTTATGAGGAGAAGCTGAGGGAATTGGGATTGTTTAGCCTGGAGAAAAGGAGGTTTTGGGGATAGACCTTATTGCTCTCTACAACTCCCTGAAAGGAGGGTGTAGCCAGATGGGGGTCAGGCTCTTCTCCCACATAATAAGTGATAGGACAAGAGGAAACAGCCTCAAGCTGTGCCAGAGGAGGTTTGAATAAGTATCGAAAAGGTGGTCAAGCATTGGAACAGGCTGCCCAGGGAAGTGGTAGAATCACCATTCCTGGAAGTGTTCAAAAGATGTGGAGATGGGGTCCTTAGGGACATGGTTTAGGCTCTAGTCACTGCTGCTTATTTTACATGGTTTCCTGGCTCAAATATTTGAGACCTTCTTGATACTGTCATTAAAGACAGTACTTTACTTTTAAAAATATAGACAGGAAGATAGACAAGCTTCATCACTAGACTTATACATTAGGTACACTGCTGATGTATATATTTGTTTGGATTTTTTTCTTTGCCCGAGTTTTGCCAGATCCCAGAGCAATATTCAGTAGCATAATTCTACAAACATGACACAACACTGAAGGAAGTTATTTTTGTTGAATTAAAAAAAAAAACATTGGATTAACTAAAACAGGTCTCCTAAGGAAGGGCAATATGACCATATTGAAATCAACATATGAATACATAAGTAAACTCCATAAATTTGTTAATTCTTAGCATTCCAGTGCTTCACTTTCCAATCTAAACAATGCTTATGACCACAGCTCTTTGCACATATGGGTGTTTTTTTTCTTCCAAAGTAGACTTAAAGGGTCAAAATACCTATTTTAGCACAGCTATACTACTGCTGTGGTTATTGAACTAATTTCAGGGAATGGCAAGGCAGGAGAGAGTGGGTGCTTTCCCTCCCTGCTGTTTTATGAGTCCAGCAGATGCAGCATCATCTGCTGCTTTGCAGAAGATAGCAGAAAATGTGCTCTTTCAAAGGTGTCTCCCAAACTGACTGGATTTCCTCTCTATGATAGCAAAGGCTTTTTCCAAACACTGCACGGATTAATATTGTTCAAAGGTCACACAAATCCTTTCTGATGGGAGAAGCATTAAGTGACTTGGCTGACCCAGCTGATAAACAGCAGCTCCCATAATATTAGTCAGCAGTGGCTGAGGCTTAGTTATTAACAGGACTAAAATATTCTGTGGTATTTGTACTGTGACTTCACCTAGCGCTAAACAGGGATACCATGATTCCTTACCAGAGGCTGAGCACAGACCTTTACCCTTTTAAAACCTTACTTAGGCTTTAGGGTGGGAATAATGTGTGCTGGATCCTTGAACATCTCTTAGTGCCAGGTTAGTGGGAAGATGTAATGTTCAGTTTTTAAATAAAAATTTCCTGACTTTCCTAGTCAAGCACACTGTAGCTCCAAGTTACATTTGTCCTCCTTTTCTATTCATTACAAAGTTTTTTGTTATATTCACTTCCTTAACATGAAGAGGACATATATTCCATTCCTGATTTATCCATATCACCCTGTTAACAGAGAAGCATGAAAGTAACCAAGGGCAAAATCTGGATTATTATGCAGTAAATGCCTTAACTTGTGTCTTGAAAATATGAAAACCTTATCACAACTATCCTTCTATAGACCATCCTCTTTTGTCCTCACAGATAGCACAGTATATGCAACATTAGTAAGATTTCATTACCTTGATAATAGATTACCAACATAGAATAAAATAATATTATATTGTATATTATAAATAAAATATAAAGTATGTTAAAATTATAATTTTTGTTATAAAGAAACACTGTGGTGCAGTTACTTTGAATTTTCTTTGTGTCTGTTCATTTATTTGTTAATTTACAAAATTCAATAAACTGCTGTAAGTGTCCAAGTGGGTTGTGAGACTTGGTAAGATTTTAATATACTACAGCGACAGCATTGTTCACTATGTAATTAAAAAATAAATTAATCAAAGAGTACTTTAAATATATGGTTAAGACTACTTACAAGCTCACAGTTGTCTCAGATAGATTTTTATTTCCATGTACAAACCATCCTGCATTAGTGCAATGTAAATCTGCTCATTTAATATCATTTGTAATAATAATGATTTCCGTTTTTAATGCCAAGAGAAAAATCACTGGTTGCTTGCTCCAAAGAGCACTTAATGTCCATTATTGCACATGGCACAAATGACTTTGCAAATTTAAACAGACTTTTCAGCAATAGTTATTATCTTTAGTCTATCTAGACAGTGCAGGTATGGTAAGAGCTATTTATTGTATTTTTATTCATAGGCATAAAAGCATTTTAAAGTCTTCAAGGTACCAAGAGTCTTTACATTTTAAAGATTGCAGGGCTATTTAAACATATAAAAAGTGTAAATCCCTTTTATGTACTCTACTTCAACGACCATAAGTTCTGTTGATTTTATATAATTGTCGCCTCTCAATTTAAGGTTGGGAAAAATATTTATATTTTCAGTAGGTTTCTTCTGTAGTCTTTCTTCCCCAGAAGACTTTGTTATATTCTGCTTTCTCATTATTCCCATCAAATAATGAATTGAATTTAAATTTAACATTTTGGTGTCAATTTTACCTTCCCAAAGACCTTTCCACTTGATCATTACAGTATCCTTAGCAGAGCTGTGCTTCTTCCAACAGATGAACTTTGGTGTTGTTTTTTATAGCACTATTATGTCCTCCATGCATGAAACATTAAGATTATGACAGGTTGCCAGTCTGGAGGCAACAGACTGGTTTAAATGCCTCAGGGGTGCCATGCCAATCAATTCTCTTGTCTCATTCTTTCTGGTCATAGAAATATATATTAATGAAGGGTGAATAATTAAAGAGAGGGGATGAATTACAAGGGACAAGACAATGTCACAAAAATGAGAATTCAAAAGGAGTTAAAGACTCAGTCTACTGAAACTAGGTCTCCAAAATGCAGTAACGTTCACAGTGTGACACTTGGAACAGCCACACGTTTCCTCCTCATCTGACTCATTTTGAAACTTCAAAGCACCTGCGTCTGAAGGTGTCAGGAGCTGATCTGAAGGGCTGCAGAGAGATGAAAACTATTTATCCACACAAGTCCTGCAATATTCAGGAGTAATTCTATTTGCTGTTACTGACTTCACAGCAGAGTAGTCCTCCCAGTTCTTTCAGAAGCATCATACAGGAAAGTACTGTGTGCTCTCCAAATGCTGGACTCAAGTTTCTATAGAATGCACATTTCAAGGCTGTAAGAGGAGTGCCTCCTTCACCAGTTCAAGTTGCTTTAAGCACACTCTTATCTCAAAGAATACTGGAGAGGAAGGAAATGTCAAAGAAATATTGTCAAGCAGTTTTGGCCTTCAGAAAAGACCGACATCTACCTACTCATCAGGGGTCCCTCTCAACTCGGCACATCGGTCTGGATTTGTGTTTTGAATGATGTGGCTGAACCTGGAGTATACATCTAGAAAGGATAATAATAATCATCTCTGAGGCAGTCAGCAACCTCAGCAAACCTCAATTTTAGTTATTATTCTTGGTATAGGAATAATAACTATACACCTCTTTCATTAGATATGCTTGATCTCCTTCCCTTTTTATTCTCAGAATCGCACAGTGAAAGGCAAAACAAATTCTGCAACCATTCTCTGCATTTATCCCCATGTTCAGCTCTGGGTTCCTACCTACCACTCTGTCAAGTAATCAAGAAAGCAAATCAACCAATTGTCAGAAGAAGTACTAAATTTTATTCTCTTTTTGAACATAGAAACACCTTTGGCAAAGTCCACACAGGCTCAACCAGAACTATTGGAATGGTCAGCTTAACACCATCTTTAAGCATAGTTCCTTTCCATATTCATGGAGTTGAATTAGGGTCTGTCTTATATGTAGTTGCAAGGTAATGCTGTCTCCAAGAGTAAAGGCAATTATGAATAAAGTCAAGGACAATACAAAGTAAAATACAAGGCTAATACAATTACATATTAGGTTCAGATATCAAAACCAGCTTAATAAACCAAGTAGAAACAGCTTGCAGTCCAAACTAAGTCTGTATAAGTTCTGTACACAAAACCTGTGATGTTTATCACTAGTAATTGCACAGAGTGGAAAAAAAAAAAGCTGAATTAGTGTGGAATACTGATTAAAGTAATAATAAAAATGTTTATCCAGTTGACAGCCAAATTATTTTTTTCCACCTACTATGAAAACACAGCGTGATATTATAACAGAGAGTTTGAGAAAAAAGTATATTTCTCAGGGGTTTTTTTTGTGATCACATAGGTTGGGACTCTCTATGTATAATAAGTAAAATTCATGTTTATGCCCTGACACAGGACGTTTTATGAATATGGAATACAATGAATGGAGTAGATGAAGCACTTAACAATGGATGCCACTTGCTAGCTGATGACTGTATTGGTGGATAATGGGAAGTGGGATTCAAAAAAGGATAGAAAAAAATGAAAGTATTAAATGTGGTGATTTAAAGTAAGATTAGTTTAGAGCCCACAGAGCTAATATGCTAAGGTATTGTACTCTGGCAGAATGGAAAACAAACTTTACTCATTCTTGAACAAACTAGTTCTTATTTCCAAGAAGTTCCTGAATTAGAGGCCTTTCTCGTGCCATTTCACTTGCTAAAAGGCTAACAGTTTTCTCAACTACTATCCCAAGAGAGCAATATTATGCATAAAATCTTACTGTTCTCTGATGCAGATTTAAATATTCATCTTTAAACAGCAGTTAGTTGCAGGAATCTAAGATAATGGATTATTTCATACACAACCAGGTAGAAGCAAGTAGTCTTTAGTGGATGTTCATTTCCCTATAGATTGTTTTCCAGCATTTGTTTACAATTATATGGCACTGTTAGCAAAGAAGTTATAATTTCCACGGAAACTGAATTTCTCAATAACTGATGAAGTTTTAGAGCACTCAAGGGCAGTCAGATGTTGAGTGAAATGCTGTTGAGCAGTGAGCAAAATTCCTCCTTTGTGGTTAAAGTGTAGCTCATCCAAAAAACCTCAGCCTCTGAAAATGACAGAGCAGTAATCTTACTTTGAACCTTAACATATAGCAGCTTGTTTTTGCTTTAATTTCACTGGCATTTGGAGCAGTGGCTCAGTGACATTTGTTAGATTACTTACCACCATTCCATTGCAATCCCAGAAGGAGAAGCAGCAACATCCTGAAGCTTGATTGCCAGTACTTTGAACATATAGTGAGCCTCTTCCTGAAGATCTTGCTACCATTTGTAAAGTGAAATGTAGGTCCCAGATACTTTGTATTCCAAAGCACCGTGTACAAGAATATGCCCAAATTCTAAGTTAACAAAATATAATTAAGATCATTATAGTAACCTATAGATCATCCCCATTTTTCTACAAAGTTTTCTCCCTTTCCTCATGGAGAGTATGTAAGGCATAACACATTTTCTACAGCTGGCCACAGTCAGTAGAAATGCATAACAAAAAACTGAGCACAAAGACGAAAATCCTATTGTAAGTACTACCAGCACTACTGTAAGCACTTCCTAGATAAAACCAGAATTACAGCAGAGTTCTGCAGGAATTACCATACCTGCAGAACAGGGCTGTAATCAGATTTAAAGGATCATTATTTTTACCTTCCCATTTACCAGGCTTCAGACTACTCTGGAGATAAATGGTAATATTGCCTGAGCAAATACTGGTCCTGGCTCTACCATCTGAATGTTGATGACCTTCAGCCCTTCCTCTATTCTCCACATACCTTGTTTTCCTTTGTGTTTCTGAATTTGAAAAACAAAACAACCCACAAAAACAAACAGACAAAACAAAAACCCAACAAAACTCCTCCAAAAACCCCCAAACAAACAAAAAAAACCCCAGTACATTTGGTTATAATTACTTTCAGGCTACCCATTTTCTGTCTTCTGATTTTTCTAGTATCCCACTATTCATAAATACAAATATCTATATCTATATGTATATATCTTTTTTAACCCTCTCAATGCAATCTAGTACTAAACTATGAGTTTAACATTCCATTTGTATTGTTGTTGTCAATTTTATGCATATAACTAAGAATAATTAAAAAGTTTAACTAAGAATATCTGTTAAACTTTTTAATTCTTTGCAGTAGATACAGACTATTGGTGTTCAGGGTCTAGTGTCATTTGTAACTCCTCTTCATGCCTGCAGAAAAATAAATCAAAAGTCGACCTATTTGTAAAAGGTTATTATTGAACTGCTTTACTTAACATGGTGATCTAATTCAGTAAAGTTGAATCAGGGGGTAAATGTACTTGAAAAGGGTAGTTTTACTTCCTCAGAAGGGAAAAATGAAGGGCAGTGATGTGCTAACAGAAATGATGTTCTTATGTGCAGAAAAAATTGAGAGAAGCACTGTGCTTAAGAGTTTTCTGATTTTACCATTGGCTCTCAAATACAAAGGAAAAATGTAAAACCTTTCCAATGTAGCATAAAGTTAATCCCTGTAAGGAGGTAATGAAGCTGCTAATGTTTGGCTGAGTATCATCCTTAGCCAATACAGTGCTGTGTAGGCAAAGGAGAGTAAACGACTTAGCATCTCACACAACTGAACATTTATTACTGCAGCAAAGGCCAGTGAGAATATCAGTCAAATTACTCTGCTGAGGGTTGCCCTTACAGAAGCCATAGCAGAGCAGAAAACAAAAATACTGCTTCTAATTAACAGCAAAGACACTTACACTTACCCTACAACTGGTTTTCTGCCTGCTTGACCTTCTTAACTCTCCTCTTAGCCACTTAAAACCATTTTCCTTATTTAGGTTTGATTAGTCATCATCTCATGCCCAACCTTGGCAGTGGAATCAATAAATGTATATATGTTTTGAGGAAGCTCCTTCACAAAACAAACTAGAACAAAACCAATGTGGACATCTCAGCGCAAAAATACACACATTGATTCTCTCTTGATTGCTATAAACAGTTACTGCACATTTTGTGGTGATTATTTTGCAGTATTACAAGACAGCAGGGGGCCACATAATGTAAGATATCAGGCAAATGAACTCAAAACGGGTTAGAAAAGGTCGTCACAAAAGAAGAGAGAGCAATACAATTTTTGAGGATAAAAGTGTGAGAGAATGGCAGCAGTAAGTTACATTTCAAAAATTAACGTTATCATAATACAAAGTGCCTAGAAAACCAACTTGGAAAGCTTTAAAGTCTGCCAATCATTTAAATTAAGTACTAGAGCAAAACAAACTAAGGAATACTGTTGTGGATATATGATTAGAGGTTCCTGCGCAGGGAAGAAGGACATCTCATTCAGGCTTTTTTTGCAAGTTAGCCCCCTCCTTTTGGAAGTAAATACTTGTTCATGTCACAGGTTTGTCCAAAACTACCCCCAGTTATAACTATTAATGAGAAATAACAACTATTTACAAAACCTGACAACTTTCTTAAGGTACTAAGGTAGCTCTGAAGTTGGATGGCCTGTAATCAATGAATACACTCCTGCAATTCCCCCCGTGATGTTGACATAGAGTCATAGAATGATTTGGGTTGGAAGGGACCTTAAAGATCATAATCATAATTACCATGGTTTCCAGGAAGTTAGGTATTAGAACCTCTTTAATAATAATAATAACTATTAATTATAATAATGTTTAATTAAAAATTAGAACACACTCTGGATTAATAAAATGTCCTACAAAACCTGTTCACCTCTCAAGTGTGATTTGTTAGTGTAAATGAGGATTCTTAATGAAAAAAAGGATCCTCATGTTCAATTCTTCATCCTCCCTCATGTTCAATTCTTCATCCTCTCTCACTGATTTAACAACAGCTTTTACAAACAGAGCAAGACTTGAAAAGAATTACTACACTTTCTTTACCTGCTTCTCAGAAAGTGATTTTTCAAGATGAAATCAGCAAAATACACACCTAATACCCAGGAATATGTTGTCTATTCACTTATTTTAGAAAAAATGAATAAGGATATGTAAAAAAAAAATAAAAAATTATGCACTTACTTGACAAATAACCTTGAATAAAAAACTTAAACGCTGGCTAAAGAGAGAAAAAGAAATGCCAAAGCAAACAACAAAATATCTGTGGTTTTAATTATTTTTAATTAAAATGATATTATTTTTAATTAAAATTATATTATTTTTAATTAAAATATTTTACATTTAAACTAATTAAAATTTTAAAATATTTTTTTAAAAATAAATTATATTTTTAATAAAAATTACTGCGTACTGTGGTGGATAAGTCTTTATGACAAATTGAGCAGAGCTGCAGGGAAAAAATAATTGTTGCCTTACATTAGAGCAATGTAAACCCCGTATTTCCTAAGTGATATGAGACATTGGAAGCAGTAATGAATAACGTATATCTTTAAAGAAGAAGAATAATATAAGTAGAGATAAAAAGGTTCTACTCCTTTCTACTGCAATTGCAAAAGCATCTCTTCTGACCTTGAAAAAAGAAAGTGTTTGGTATGAAAATGTAATGGATTCAAAACATTTATGTTCTTCGTAACTATCTTAATAATTTTCTGCTTTATTTTGAAATTTAAAAGAGAATTATTACCATTTTATTTATTTTCCTGCAGGTGCAAAAGTTGGGTACAAGTAACCATCTAAATGACAGCTAATACTATTAACTAAAAGATTTTAAAAGTATTTCCATGTGATATGCTGACTGTCATCATACTTCCATCTGTGGTCAATGTTTTCAACTTCTCAGTTTCAATAAAAAAGTACAACTGAGGTTCAACTTAGAAAGGTCTTTACTCTTTCATTGCACTTCTTAATGAAGTCTGTGAAGTGAAACAGAGAATTAGATAACAGATATGATAGTGAAATACAATGTTAAGAGTAGCAAGTAGGGACAGGAAACACCTTCCCTAGGAGTTAAAACAGCCTTCCAGGGTTAGGAAGCAAAAATGTAGCTGAGGGAATGTGATAGGCTGGGAAGCTCTGAAGCAAAAACTGAAAAAACCCTGATAAAACTGAAGCACAAAAACATTTGGTGTTGTAGAAAGACATCAGTTAGTACTGTTTTGATCACCAAAAAGGAAATAGTACTATTTTAAATTTCCACTAGATTGTATGTTTTACATGTATTTAAGCTGATGAATGAAAGAAAACTGGTGTCAGAGGAATCTCATCTGACGGCACTGCATCAACATCTGTAATTAAAGTAATGTCTGATGACTTTCCCTCTTCTCTGATACAGAAAAAACAACTTTTTTTATTATCATTCCCTGGAGGAGTCAATATGAATGAACTCAATGAATCTCTTTAACTTCTGTAGACTTGGGAAAGAAGAACCCAAGTGTAAATGCTTCACAAAGGATCTCCTGTTTTTCTGAGGAGTGTCACACATTGTGTACACCACATCAACATTCATAAAAGCTTGGTGACTGTGATAATGCTTTCACATCTGAGAGCACAGTGTTTCAATACCAGCAAGGCACATCAGCCCACAGTGGGCACTTATTTTTCCCAGTACACTCAAAGGTCACAGAGTAATTCTGCAGGAGTAAAATAGCCAGGATTGGAGAGAGGGACAAATAAAAGTGTTTCTTCTGCCACAACTACAAAACCAATCAATATAGGTTGGTCTGAATGACCCAGTGAGACAGCCGTTAAAGAACTGCGACGTTTTACCCCTCATTAGGCATATTTATATGAAAAATAAAATCAATAAAATAAGAAAACCCACGTAAGCA
Organism: Corapipo altera; assembly: GCF_003945725.1. Classification (NCBI taxonomy): domain Eukaryota; kingdom Metazoa; phylum Chordata; class Aves; order Passeriformes; family Pipridae; genus Corapipo; species Corapipo altera. The sequence goes on from NW_020884986.1 coordinate 397,108, forward strand.
CTACTTGTAGCATGGCAAATCTCTTGCCAAGAGGGTTCATTACTAAAACTTACATATAAGTGATTCAGATGAGAAGTACCATCTGGTCTGCATTTTGATGCAGGCATTGTTTTTCTACCACTGAAGACACATGAATGGACTTGTAAGATAATGGAAAGTTCAAATATCTGTCAAAAGTAGGTATGACGTCACACTACTGTGTTTCTTCCCACTATTGTCTTAGAATAATGTAGAATTAATTTTTAACCGAAATTTTCTCACTTTGCCAAGTAGCAAGACAACCTTTATTCAAAATAAACAGACAGCATTTTCTTTAACATTCATATTGCAAGATCCATGAGCCACATACAGACATTCCAACACAGGAAATTCCAATGATATTAGGGGAAAAAAAATCACCAAGAGGACACATAAACACTGAAACAGATTGTCCAACAGAGTTTTCAAGTCTCCTTTTGTGTTGATTTTCAAATTTTAACTTGTCAAAAAATCTGACCAAAGTTCAGAGTCACCCAGGCTTTCAGTGGGTGTTTGGATGTTCAGAGTTTTTTTCCAACTACTATACAATTCTATGAAACTATCAGAAACTATCAGTGAGGCAATAAAAAATCTATCAGTGATCCTGTTCTCCTTGCGAAGCACAACTCCAGTTTCAAATGTGAAGTTGTTGAGAAGTCTTTCCTTCCTCTCCATGAGGAAAGAAGTGGTCAATAATGCCAAGAAAGGAAGATATTCCTGCCAGCCATGAGCATTAAAAATCAGTGCCTGCTTCCAGCACTGTCTCCTAAATGTCTGAAACCCAGAAACTTTTTATTTCAAATAACAAGCTCCTGGCACCTTATTAAATACCCAGACTTTATCAGGAAGAAACAAAGTATTATCAAGATTGAGTGTACATAGAGAAATTAGAAAAAAGATTTGAAACATTCACAAATTTTGGCTGCAAATAAGACAAATACTTAAGAGGATGCCACATAAATAATGTTTCTGGAATTAGAATTGATTTTAAACCTATCTATAGCAGGATATGGCCATTTTATCATGGTCTTCACACTCATATATCTGCAACGTTCCCAAAATATAGCATTTCACTCAAAGTTCCTTGAATACATTTAAAAAATCATTTGTAAACATGCTCTAAACAAAAAAAGAACTGCTGCGGGTGGTTATAATTCTGAGTTTTGTAATAAATATCTGAATGTGTGTGCACTGCTGTTAGTATTCATATAGCACTTGAAAATCCAATCATCTCCTCAGAAGATGGCATAAGAGACACACTTTTTAATTACTAAAAGTGTTTCAGGCATCAAAAACAACACACAGGTTAGGTCCTTAAATATAAAAGGTGCATCAAGAGAGTATGGGATGTAAAACTTCTGTTATGAGCCTGCAGTCTAAATGATTTTAATCCAATTAATTAAATGATAGCTAAAACACATTCTAAGTAGAAAGCACTTAGACAACAGAGAGGCTAAAATTACAGAGCTGTTGTTTCTTTGTAAATGGCTCTGTCTTAACCATCATCCTCATTTCAAGTAATATTTAAGCAAGTGTGCTTACTGCTTAGGTTTTGGGGTGGTTGTTTTTTCAACAAGTATTGAAAATTTGAAAATCTACCCCACTTGTTGAAAAACTTTGGAATTTTCAGATTTCTGAAATTTCCAAAGGGAAGAAATCGAGGCAGTTGAAGACAATTGCTTGGTACTTCCCCTTTGTTTTCATTTCAGGGCCTCCTCTTATTTAGCAACAATTCCACTTTGGAATCCTAATCTTAACTTCAGGTACAAAATACGGTTGGATGAGTGGACTGGAATGGGGATAAACCAGAGCAGCAGTGGGGAGAGAGGTGAAAATATGGGCTTTGGGGGCCTGGCATCTTCAGCAAATTCCTGTTTCCCCTCAGGATTGAAATGACTGAAGAATTCTGAATTCTGAGGTATATGACCACAATCCCACCCTTCTCCCAGGCCAAGGTGTTGGGTATTGGGTGTATGGTGTCACTGGCACTTCCTCTTTAATTCCAGTTGTGGACACCAGCACTGGTTTCCACTCCTGTTGTGCCATGTTGATAATTATTCTTTCTCTGCACTGCTCCTACTCTTCAGCTTAGCTGAGCTTCATGACCTGGCAAGAAAAAGCCCTTGCTCTCCTAGCTGGAAAGAAGACTAACATATTTAAAGTGTCAAGATTCCATTTGTTAGTATTGCACCTCTAATGCAGAGGATTTATGCACTGAAATGTTGAAACTTTTAATCAAAGCAAGCAGAGCTTCTGAATAACACTCTTGGATAGCAAAACTCATCTAATACAGCTGCTTTCCTTAACAAAATCTGCTACTTCAATCTTGCATTTGCTAATAAAATTCTAAGGTACAGCAAACAAAAACAAAGCAAGTCAAAGTGACACTGTATACCCAGACTGCAATTTGCACTCAATTGCCCTGTCCTGAATTCCAAGGTTTTGTTCTAAGATCTTGATATCCTATCATGCCTTGATACCAACTCCCAATAACAGAGCATGTTTGAATGCTGCTTCTTTTACATTATTGTGTCATTTAAGTTAAAAGAAAGCATGTTCATTTGTTTGCTTGACTGAAGAAATAAAATAAATAAAACTACCATGAGTGGTAAATAACTTAGAATGAAATTTAAGGTACATTAATTTTTAATGATTTTCCCACAGTTCATTTTAATTTGGCTCTGTGCATCATTTGCCTTCTTAATTTTTCTGTTTAGTGAATTTATATCCAAACAAATCCTCTTTTACAGGGGAGAGATATTGAGTTAGTCCTTCCTTGCATGGAAATCATTGATCATTTATTTACAAGTAGTAGGTAGTGAAAGAGGATTAACACAGAATGCACCCTGTTACATGGAAATACATGATTATTTTTGTCTCTGACAACCTCTCCTTGTTGAAGGTAATTACTTTTCTGTCTACTTTATTAACCATAATTAACAGCTAATGTGTGGTGTTGCCGTAGGATTTAGGTGCTGAAAAAATCTCCGGAGCAGTTAATTAGGGGTGAGATAAGAAAGGGTTTTATTTGCCAAGGCTAAGATGTTACCAGACGCGCGCGTGCCCCTGTGCCCGAGAGGTTACATTTTATAACATCATCCATCCAATCCCAGATGTATCCACCCTGTGGCCTTTCCTCTGGACCGCCCCGGGGTCCACCCCCTGAAAATGAGTCTGGGGTGCATTTCGGGACCCTCCATTCATCCCATCTTCATCATCATCAGAGCACAAAGGGTACATAGTTATCTAATTCTTGACTTCATTCTGTGGTTTAGGCCCAGATATGCTGTTCTGTCAACTGTCTAGGCCTAACCTTGACAAAAGACTAAACATTTCTATTGGATTCAGGAGTAGGGTTGATATGGGGAGCATAGAATGGGGTAAGAGGGTTAAGGAATGTGTAAACAAGGGTGCTACAGGGAAAAGGGAAAGGAACAAGGGCAAAGAAGAGAGGGTTTCTACTTTCACTGCTTATAAAACTTACAAGTCTTACAAATATTAAAAGAAATAAAAAAACATTAGGGGCTTAAGGCATCAGTGGGAACATGCATTTTATTTGTAATTAAATGGTATTTACCAAGTCAAAACAAGTTAGTATTTGAAGGAAAAGTTTCCTATTAAATCTGTTATTTTATGTTTTCAATATTAATCTAATATTGCATTGGCTTTCCAAACTGTTTCTTTTCACAAATTTATGTTAGAGTGAGAAGGTCTGCAGTGGCAGAATAAACAGTTTTGAGGATAAAAACCCTCATACAATAAATATGAAAATTCCTTAAATGTCCTTTTTCCTCTCTAGTGCAAAACAAATAAAAATCAAGCTATCAAGAGCATTTATCCAGTTGTACAAGCATGACTTACAGGAGAACTTCATTCTATTTGAGCCTATTCTTACAAAATTACATCTGGCACTCAGCTGTCAGAATTTCTATTTTGATATCTTGAAGGTACATAATATCCCATTGTTCTCAGTGGGAAAAAGCATTTTCTAATCAGCAAATTTCACTGTTACACAATCCTGTCTGCACTTGCCAGCTCTTTGCAATCCTTATAGCCCTTTTACTCTCAGACAGCTGTAGAATAACATAAATGCTTTGGAGAGAATCAAATCTAAGGGTCTCCAAAAGCCAGAAATGTTGGTTTGGCTGCACATCAAATAATACCTGGGTGGCCCCTTTAGAGGGTTTTTGTCAATGTTATTTTTATTAAAAAGTTCCATCCCCTAAAACAAGCCCCAGATCCTTCATTCTTCTATCTTTTTTGATCCTGTTCCTAAGTTCCAAAGTGGAACAGATAATGAAAACAGAAATATCGTTCAAAGCAGTGTTTTGATCTTGTAGCTGACATCCATCAAACTCCTTGAGAGTCCTGTGTCAGCCTGATTTCCCCTCTCTCACTCCTGAGTCTCTGTGAAATAGTTTCTCGAAGTGTGGTCTTGATAAAACGAGCCATGTACAACAGAGAATAGTAAAAACGTGACACTTACAAGAACCAAAAACAAAACAAATTTCTGTGTCTAATAGGAAAACACTCAAATCTAAAATGTCCGCATTTTATTACACATTCGCTAATTTTTCTTTCACATTCATTAAATTCTGAGGAGGTAATTATTTCCTATTTATTTTAAGGCTGCTATAAATAAGATGAGCAGTTTCTATACTTTTGGATACTTTTTCCTAAAGGGAGAACATTTGTTAAAGCTGACCTTTTCTTGAGAAAGGTTTTGATTTTGATGAACTGTTTGGTTTTTTCTTTTTTTTTTCTTTTTTTTTTTTTTTTTTTAAACAGACAAATACCTTACATAAATCTGAACAAGCTCAAAATTAAAGTCCGTCACTGGCAGCATCTCTCCTGTAGGAGCACACGAGCCCAGTGCAGTTCTGTAACCCAGGCAGAACATGCTCCTCCATGCAGGACACACAGTCACAGAGGATCTGCCCCCATCAAACTCTGTTATCACTGGTGAGAGCTGCACAGGAGTTCAGCTCCACTGAACACTTGGGGATTATTTCTAACCTGCAGATTGATTTGTCATGTTCTGCAGCGGCACCTTTGAACTCTGAAGACTGAAAGGAAGGGTAGAATGTAATATTCTCATAAATCTTGAAGGTTACTCCTTTCTTAAAATTTTTCCACTGTGTACACGAAATTCTCTGAATCAAAATACTGAGGGAGCACAGCACTGAACTTTACTGCTCCAGTCTGCTCTGCATGGATAGTCACACAGCATTCATTAAAGTGATTTCTCTACAGTTTTCTTCGAGCATGCAGTTTGCAGCTTGGTTGTAAACTGAAGATTTCACCCAAGCTTGGCTTTCTGACATTTATCCAAATCCAAACTCTAAAAACCTTTAAGGATTTCTTATTTCATAATTTAAACTCTAAAAAAATCCATCTTAAGTTATTTCCAAAATGAGGTTTGCTATACCAGTTGGCAGAGCCATTGTAAATGTCACTAAACAAAGTATTTCTAAACTAGATTTTCAAGCCAACAAAAATAATTGTCTTCAGAACAACATAATAAAGACCAAATTCTTATGCCTCTAGAAGAAAGTGATATATTACTGAACCTTTTCTACAAGTCATAGGAAGTACTGTACACTTAAAAATTAAGCGTATTTGAAACAATATTCATTGAAATGCAGCAGTTCAGAAAGATCAGCAAATTACTGATGCATTTTTATGTGGTTCTGCACATATATGTGTTTTACCCACATGTGTATGAGTAAACATATGGACATACACATTTATAAGCACATGTGTACATGTGACAGATTATCCTGTAGAGCTTAATCAACTTCTCATTCTTCCCACCTCAAGCTCCTCATGCTCCAAGAAACATCTATTATTCCTACATCACACTGTCCAGTGATTTTCATAGAAACATAGAATTGTTAAACTTGGAAAAGACCTCCATGATCATCAAGTCCAACTGTTGACCCAGTACTACCAAGTCCACAATTAAACCAGGTCCCCAGGTGCTGCAGCCACATGTTTTGGTTCCACCATTTCCTTGGACAGCCTGTTCTAATGCCTGACTACCATTCAGTGAAGAAATATTTTCCTAGTATAAACCTAAACCTCCTCTAGCACCACTTGAGGCCATTTTCTCTTGTCACTTGTAACCTAGGAGAAGACAGTTCACCTGGTACAGCCTATTTCAGGGAGTTGTAGAGTAAAACAAAGTCTCCCTTGAGCCTCCTTTTCTCCAGGTTAAACACCCCCAGCTTCCTCAGTCATCCCTTGTAAGACTTGTGCTCCCTTAGAGCCCCGGAAGAAAAATATCCCTGGACAGTGTATTTTGATTGTTTTCATCTTCTCCAAAATTGTGTAGGCTTTGGCACCTAAGTGGAGAGCTAAGGTAAAATGCATTATTTCCAGAGCCATCATGTTCACAGTAGAAGATGCTCTTGATGTAGAGTCAATGGTTGGGCTATTAATGTCTGAAAATTAGGAAAACATTTTTTCGCAGCACATTTAAAACCTAAATTCACATTGAATCATACATTGAAAGATATTACAGTTTATAAATGGCTACAAAGTAGCTATTATAAAGTCTTCCATCATTGAGTTCCTAATTAATCTCTCAATTGTAAAGTACAAAATGTGTCAATTAGCTATCAAAGAAAAAAAAAATCCCAGCATAATTCTCCCAACAAACTTGTGGGCTATTCAAGCAGCTTTGTAATGTGACCCTGTAGGATGTCAAGGCAGCCTGCTGAAATTTACTGAGATGTAACAGAGTTATGAGCCCTGGTGCAACCTGATGTACTTTAGGGGATTTCTATGTTGGATTCAGTGCTGCAGACACTTTTATGATCTTTACTTACTGCTGCTGAAATCAAAGATCCAAAAAAGAGATAGGCATTGCCCTCTGAGCATCCAGCTTTCCAGAGCAGGGTATGCAAGATGTAATTAAGCACTCTCATGAATTTTTCTTCAGCTTGGATGCTTAAATTTGGCTCCTACATCTATACAAGTGACCTATTTTTTAAATATGCTGAGTGCCTGCAATTCTCAGCAATTTATGCGATCAATCATCATTAAATTGTATGAAAATACTGATGAAACCCAACTTGCCCACAGGCATTTATTTCTTCTCTTGCATACTATTAACTTTGTTTCAGGAGGGAGGGAATATTCTTGTGATACTTGACTATAGTGTATCACTGAATAATTAAATGGATCCTATCTCCAAAATTTAAAATGGAGAAAATATATGGGGGAAAATATATAGCAGATTCTTGAAATAAAGTATGACTGCCCTGCTTGGATCAAATTTGGAACAGCAAGACAGACTGCCCCTTATCTTTCTTAACAAACTACTATTACCTTCTCTTCCCAGCATCTTAAGCACACTAAATTTCCCTTCTCCCCTTGGTGAAAGCAACTAGAGAACAGATAGAAATGTGGATCATGGAAATGGCCCAGGTCTTCAGTTGATGGAGAGGAACTACTTTATAGTAACTCTATGGCACTGCTTAGAATAGGGCCATATTCTGAAACATGACACATTTAAACAAGAGGTTTTGGCCTGAAAATGCGTCTTCTAAAAGGGTGAAGGATACACTCACTCCTATACAGAAGCAAACAGTGTTGCTTCTAAGTTTTCTAATTTTCATACTGTGCTGGTTTTGGCCAGGGTAGAGTTAATTTTCTTCCCAGTAGCTGGGATGGGAATATGTTCTGGATTTTCTGGAAACAGTGTGGATAAATGGGGGATGTTTTTGTTATTGCTGTGCTTGAACAGCACATCAAAACCCTCTTCTGCTTCTCACTCCACTCCACCAGCCAGTGGGTTGGGAGGGGGCACAAGAAGCTGGGAGGGGACACAGCCAGGACAGGTGAGCCCAAGTGATCAAAGGGATATCTCACACCATATGGCATCATGCTGGGCATAGAAAACCAGAGGAAGAAGAGGGAAGAGGGGGACATTCAGAGTTTTGGCATTTGTCTTCCCAAGTCACCATTATGGATGATGGACCTCTGCTGTCCTGGGGATGGCTGAACACCAGTCTGCCCATGGGAAGTGGGAAATTAATTCCTTGTTTTGCTTTGCTTAGCACAGCTTTTACTTTGCCTATTAAACTGTCTTTAACTCAACCCATGAGCTTTCTCACTCTTACCCTTCTTTTTCTCTCCCCCTTCCCACTGGTGGAGCATGGGGCTTTCTTGCTGGTTGGGGTAAAACCATAAAACCCACAAAAACATTTCAATAAAAGAAACAGAAAATTGACACTGGACTTTTTCAGGTCCCTGAGATAGCAGTTCTTCAAAACATGGTATGAATATATTGTGATGTGTGGAGTTTAAGTTATAAGAGCATCCTAATTTTTTATAGACCTGATGAAAGCACATATCCTTGGTGAAACGAAACACTGACAACCCTGAGACAGCCTGAGCAGTCAAGTGAACTAGGAGGGTTAATGAGAGGTTCACATGCTCTCCATTCAGGTGTCTGAATACCAGCACATCTCGGTCCTTGTGGATATACTATGAATACAAAAACAAAGTTAATGACATTTATTTACACCTATGCTGACATTTCTCTGTATGCAGAGGAAAATCATCAACATATTTTCTTAAAGGTCAAAAGCCTTTGCATAATATATTTCACTACATGGAATGGATACCCTCTGATAGAATTCAGTTGCTGTGTTTATCTTGTGTTACCCCTAAAGAAACGAGTCTTTACTCTTTTTAATATAATTGTGTATTTTCTGTATTTTATTTCCCATTTTGGAATTATATTCTTTATTATCTCAGCATATAGCATATGTTTACTGTACAGTTTGAGTTGAAATATTATAATTTTTGTGTTTTCCCTATCCAGTTTCTCTATCATCATTTATTACACTGTGATATATTACATATATATGTATATACATATATATTACATATATTTGTGCCTCATATGCCTTCAAAAACAGCAGTATCCTCCCTGCTTCTCTCTGTAAATTTTCTTATACTTTCATATTCTTAGATATTAAAGACACCACCATTTTTTCCTTCATCTGGATGGAAACAGCACTGAGGTTTTTTAATTCATACAGCATCTTTCTTTAGGGATCCCACTTTTGTGGCTTTGTTTCTGAAAAAGTAGACTGCAGTGAAATATTCTGTAGTAAGCAGAACATCAGAGGAAAAGATTTGCCTGGTGCATGAGTACAAGGATGGTATTAGATATTTTTATTCCAATCATTTATATTGTGTGGGATGATATTTCCAAATCTGCTCTGATATCTGCTGTTCGACCTCTAAGTCTGTCATAATCAGGCCTTGCATACAAAACAATAGGGACAACCTTATTCCAGATGGCTCAGAGCCAAAATTTAGCTGAGGTCAGAATTTAACATAGGGGGGAAGGGAAGAAAAATGTAGTAGAAATTACATCATTTACAGTATCTGTCACTCTCATCAATTTTAATTTAAAAACAGGACATCAGTTTACAAAAACTTCAAACTTCTTGTTTATCCTTTTGTATTATTAGCCTTTGTTCTTCGAATAATTTAGTTTTCAGGTTTTTTTTCACTTAACATCCATTATCTCAGGGGGTTTTAAACATTTTGGTAAGATATGTAATGTAGTATTATTTCATAAGGAGTAAATATTTAATAAAACTCTTCAGAGCCATTTTTCCAAAGCACACTGAGAACTTTATGGCATATACAGCCCTTTTCTCTTAAAACCTGAGTACAATCAAGCGACATTATTCACTAATTCCTTCCTTCCTCAGCATTTGTGTGACAGTTACTATGGTAATTGCTTGGTATTAAATGACACTGAAAGTAAATGCATTCAACTGATACTATTTATAAGAGCTTAAGTTACCTGGGCCCAGGTAGTGGTTAAACAGATGCTTACATTGGGACAATATTTACAGAGACTTGAAAGAATGAATGCATTTAGTATGTTAAGTGATTTCTCATCTCACTTCTCATCTAATGGTGTTCCTTGATGAGGAACCACGTAAGAATCAAACTTTTGTCAGAGGGGGAGAGAAAGGATTTAAGGGTGCAATAAGAGTTTTGTTCTGGAATGGATTTTAGAAACATGCAAACACTGTGTAATCTCCACCAAGCCTGAATAAGCAGAGGAAGAGCAAAGCATTTGAGTTCCTCTGTGCCAAGGCGGAGTTAATCTGACAGACAGAGTAGCAGAGGGAATTTTATCAGAGGACTTGCATCTTCCCACTCACAGACACAAGTGACACAACACATTTCTGGAACTGAGTTAGGGTTAGGAGGCACATGAAAAGAGGAACAGATTTTTCTCTTTCAAGCAGAAACGAAAGTAGATCTGGGCTTGAACCACCCTTCAGGTTTCTGGACAGTGGTTTGGGTCAACAGAGACCTTTATATAAAAAGAAGGATCGTAGGGAGGCGCTACACTCAAAATCTTGCTGTGGCCTAAAAACACACCTCATAGTTAAGTCAAGAATTTGCTGCTACTACACCTGAAATGTTAATAGTTTAAACAATGAACAATTATTATTTCACATCTAATTATTACAGAAACAGAAAATGAGAGAATATGAGGGAAAGTTTTTATTATTATTATTATTCCTTCATTGCTATTAAATTATCACTCTGATGTATGGGATGGGAGGTGTACAGTGACTCCTCAGTATTCCGAGTCCCCTTCTCTGGGAGGAGTCTGATGTTGATAATTTCTACCTCCTCCCCACTCTGGGATGTGCTTGGGGTCATGTCTGGATATATGTTAACACATTTTTACACCTTGATCTTTCTTCGTTGGTGTGCAGGGTGACATTACATCCAAATGTACTATAAAAGGCATTCTTTACATATATTGGATGGTCACCTTTGCTTTCTTTGTTGTCCTAAAACTCATTGTAGTCAGTTCCATGTCTATAATTTTATAACTGACCATTACTAACTACAGTGCCACTATGTTTCCCTTTTCCTAACATCTCATGTCTGGACTCCTTTCAGCTGCATCCTATATACCTACTTGAAAGGAATTGGCTGTAATACCAGGACTGCATTCCTCCACACTACATCTTTATGATACAATCATAAATATTTCAGTCTACACAGAATAACTACTTATTGCTATTATCTGTGTAAAAATCATGGCTATACCACACTAAGATAAGCAAAGGAAATTGCGAAGTCCTGCACCTTGGGAGGAAGAAGCTCAGCCTACAGAAAAGAAGGCTCACTAGGGGATCTTATCAATGTACATAAATATCTAATGAGAAGAATAAAGAGTCAGAGACAGACTCTTCTCAGAGGTATCCAGAGAATGGACAAGAGACAATGAAAACCAAATGAAATACATGAAATTCCATTTCAATGTAACCAAAATTTGTTTTTACTGTAAGGGTGGTGAAACATTGGAGCAGGTTGCCCACCCAGGTTGTGAGGTTTCAGTCCTTGGAGATACTGAAAACCTGACTGGACATTGTCCTCAGCAACCTGCTCCAGCTGACCCTGCTTGAGCAGGGGGTTGGACTAGACAAGCTCCACAGGCAGTTTCCAAACTTTATGAGCTTTGATTCTATGAGGAGTAAAACAAATTAGTCATATCCTCCTGTCTGGCAAGCCAAAACAACACCCTAGGCAGTTCAAGGTAAGTTAAGGCAGATTAAGATTCACAAATTTCAGTTTGGAGGGTCTGCAACTTCAGTATATCTTTTTCTAGTACAGGCTATTGAGGTGTTCTTTTGCTGTTTGTTTTTGTTTGGTTTTTTTTTTTTTTTAAAAAAGGTAAGTGTAAGTGAATAATATATGAAACTATTCTATTCTATTGAATTTCCTGTGTATTTCTCTTCACTGTATCTGCAGGATGCTGCACAAAATAACTTTTGCTCCTTTTTAATTAATTTTGTCCAATGTCACACGTTTATCCTGTAACTAATTCATTGATCATGAATTATCTGTTTGCATTGAATAAACTCTCCTTGGAACAGCATTGGAAGCATAAAGGATTTGGATATTAACATTTCAGGATTTTTTATTTATAGTTGTCATTTAACATTCAGGCACTGCACTGTTCTGAGGCCTTTTACCCACTTAGTCCAAACCAAACCAAGTTAGACTTCTGAATAAGGAAGAACATTTTGATAATGGAATGCCTCCTCCAAGATGAATTTTTTTCATTCTGTTTTACAGTAAATTACCTTAAAATTATTTAAAACACAAAATACTGACCCAATAGTGCTAAGTTTCACAGTCCTCAAGAATTTCACTCTGGTTTGCATTTCATTTCATTCTGGAAAGCCAGCAATTCTTTTAGTGAATTTAAACTCTATTTCACTATATGTAAAAGGTTAATCCTACAATGCATTTTTTAATATCTGCCTTCTAAATAGGAAATGGTCTAATTAATTCTTTACTCCCAAGTACCCACATTAAATAGTTTTATGAAATCTTCATGTATCCCTTAGAAACTTTAGGTAAACAATCCTGAGATGCATGTAGCAAGTTAACTACAAATTTCCTCTGTGATTAGATGCAAAACAATGTAAAAATGTAATGATATTCACCAGTTTGCTTCTTTTCTCCATCAGACTGAGATAAGGTAATGTGAACTCGTAGATAATGAAAACACCCCTTGCAATTTGTCATCGTTAATGGAACCAATATTCTAAACACACATTATTAAAATTTGTTATTCCTGTACCAACCTTAATTTCCCTTCTTATTATTTTTTCAGTTTTCAGTTTAACCTACATATCCCCATTAGCTGATGCACATACTGCCCATCTAAAAGGGGCTTTAGTCTTCCCCCCCCGCCCAGTAATTTACACACAGGGTAAAAAAATGCAAAAGTTAATAGATGTGCACCCACCAAATCTACTTGGGCAAATATGCTGACAGCTCTCTTATAACAATATAAAATTTGTGTTTGCTTTTTGGTTTGTTTTCTCTTTTTCAGAAATACTGTATGCAACTGATAAGCAGTGTATCATAGAACCTCACACCTTTTATTCCACAAGGATGACACTGGGAGCATAACAGACTTCATGAAGTCCCTATTTCTGACTTAAGTACAGCAGTTCTAGAGGTCACTGAACATTTTTAAATGTGAACTTTTAACTTTTACAAGGGAATTCAGCATATCTAATATGCACCTTCTCTAAATATTCACAGTCACTTCCTAATTATTTTCAGGATATTTTCTGGCATGACAGATCATGTTAACAGCTTCATTAACTCTGCTGTGCACTACCACTGTATGGATAGTATGCACAGCCTAAGCTATTCAAGAAAAACTATGCAAATTCCTGACTTTAAAAGAATAATCATTATTGTCGCTCAGTGTGTTAATGACACTGGAAAACTGTTTCATGTGAAGCCATCAGAACAGTAATACAAACTGTACTGGTTCTCCATACAGTCATTTTTTAGCAGTTGTGTTTGTGCTGTTTCATTAAAGAAGACAGATAATTATGCCCTTGACAGGGTTCCTTCATTTACAGATCACACAATAACAGAGCTCGGTGATCTCTGTCGGTAACCACAAAAATTTCATTCAATTCAAGTTTAGCTGTGAAAGATCTAATTTTTTGAATAAAATTTCACCTAAACACTCACTGAAAGATGTAATAGGTGGCACAGATAAGATAAAAAAAAAAAAAAAGAAAAAAAAAGAGGGCACATTATTTTCTGCTGGGAATCTCTGAAATCTCAAGTAAGATTCTCTGAAATTTCAATTAAGCTCATTCAAGTGGTGACATCTTTTCAAAGCTGGAATTTTGTAGCTATGGATTATCACACCAGTAATAGCTGCTGGGAGGAGGCACAGTTATTCTTATGTCTAAAAAAGCCTTATCAACTACTGGTAGAAGGTAATGGAAAGACTACTCCCTGTGATGAAAAGCAATGGATCCTGGACCACAACCAAAAAAAAGAGTTGGAAAATTTATAATAAAAATTTATAACAGGCTTGCCAACAGCAATACAGAACAGCAATCCCCAACTCCAAATTCTCCCTGCCCCTTTAGAGGCACAGGGAATTCTCAATTTCCTTCAGACCACCAGGGAAATTTGTACTGTGAATAAACACTGAGGACCTTCAGTAAAATCTTCAAAATGCATTTCCATTCTCTCAGTACATTAAAAATACTCAATATATACATGGGCTAGAAAAAATGGAAAAAAACCCCCAGATCCTGAGAAAACCAAAGAGATGAGCATTGATGACTCTTTGAGGGCACTCAGGTGTCCATGTTGAAATTCCATAGTCATGCAAAGCAAAGGCTTGGAACAACACATTTACTATTGCATCAGCTCCTTCACTCATCTTCCTGAACCAATACCCCTTCTAGTGAGTTTGTAGAGGACTCAAGATAAATGTATTTCAGAATTACTTTTATTTTTACCCATCTTAGAGTGTGGGAAGAAGTCACTGTAACAGAGTGTACTCCACATCCCTCCAAACCAGTTTTGTGACCAAACACTAGATCCACTAAAAAACCTATAACAATTTCTTGTGAAGTAAAATTAAATGCAGAATTTGCCTCTATTTTTTAAAATGCCAAACACAGAAATTGTGCTTTTCACGTTTACAAACAAAATTCTCCACAGAAAAGCATTCCTGAACCACTAGTTCAGGATATATGTCTTCTCTATATAAAAGTGGGATTTGGTACTCTGATTACAAGTTTGACGAGTTTTCCTCTTTCCTATTTTCATCAGAGAAACTTGTAGCTTCATTTGAGTGTCTTAACTGTTCATGCAGATCTTCCCTTAGGGAATGGGGTGGGCAAGTCTGGCATAACAAATCTGCCCAGTACTGCTTTAATATCAGGAGGAGGAGGGAGAAGGAGGAGATATGGATTCGGAGGGTGACAGTAATGCCATAACAGCATCTTGATCCTTTCAGCTGAACTCAAGAATTGGCAGATTTGTGTCAAGGTGAAGAAATTTTTAAGAGTTTGCCATTGACACAGGCCAAAGTAATAATCCTCATAAATGTATACAAAATAACCCCTTGGCTATGCTAGTTTATTACCATAAGCTCAGTATTTCACCTTTTCATGTATCAACACAGTCCAGCAGTCAATCTTGCATGAGCTATTACTCTTCCATGTAGACTGGCCAGAAGTCTAATCCATATTTTTGTATTACTTGTGGCTGCAAAACGAAGGGCATGCAAAATATCACTTGCAATAATAGATTGATAAAACTTGAGTTTTCCTGAACACACCAGTGTCAGCCAATTTGACTTGTACAACAGACTGCCTGTCCTTCCCTTCCCTCCACTCTTTCCTTCAACACATGACCTAAATTAATTTGCTGGGAATTACTTTGTCTGTAAGATGCCAATAAATAGCAGCAATCTATGAATCTATGTTTCAGGCTTTACTATCATTAGTAGGTGTCCATTTGTATTTAAGTGTTTTAATCCCAGTGGTGAGTTGTAAATGCTCAATAAAATTAGGAATTTAACAAGATTTAAAAAAACCCAGAGACAAAGAATGTAGACATTGCTTTGATAACCTACTTAAAATACAAAATACCAGGGAAAGAGCAACACAAGACAAATCTCCCCTTTCCTTGAAAAAACACACATAACTGACCTCAAATATTTAATGCATAGGGTTTAAATTCCCACACCTTTTAAAAGTCGATATCTGAGCTGATCTCTTATCCAAGGCAATTTTTTTTGATAGCTGGTGGCAAAGTGCTGTGTCAGACTTGGTTATCTAGTAAAGTTTACACAATCTTGTCTTGACTTCATTTTGTGTGCAGTCTGTGCATTGATTCATTCCATAATCAAACTGGGACTTTTGTGGTAACATCAAAGGGGAACCACCTCCTGGCCAAGCTTGAGAGAACTGTGTTCAGCTGTCTCCATCTGAAGTCACAAAGCCAAATTCAGCTGTGCCAGAAACCGGCTGCACTGAATCAATAAGATAATCAAAACATTATAATTAGATCGATGTAAAAACCAGCAGCAAGCCCTGGCAAAAATCTGCAATGGGCTTAGGTCTAGATATATCCAGGGCTGAGTTTGTCCCAGGAATTTTTCATACCTTTGAAGAGCTGTACTGGGGCAGAAATCCAGAGCATATTTCACTGGTACCTGATACTTCAGCCTTCTCTGTTTGATGAGAAGCAGAGCAACCATGCAGCCCATTTCAAGCCTGAGGAACTCACTGAGTGCAGGATGTACTTTTATTCACAGAGGTAATAAGCACTCGGTAACAGTTTCTGAATTACAAGTTTTTGTGCAGAAATTCTGAAACCTTTTAAGAGGTTTCATAAGTTTTTTTACTTTAGTGATTGGAGGAGAAAGTAAATACTGACAGTACCTGTAGCGTTAGCCCCAGTTTTATTCCCTTAGGAAAAAAAATTAAAAAAGTAAGAGGGCTTGATTTCAGAAAAGTCTCCACTAGAAAAAGTAGGAAATTGTATAAAGAACTGTACATTCTGCATATCCCATGTTCTCTTTCTGTCAGGAAATATTCTTTGAACTCAAAGGCATCTTCTGCAGAATCAGTCCCATCATGCTGAAACCTGTGTATTGACAGAAATTGCACTTTCCTTGATGTGCAGAACTATGTATGAGCATATTACCTTCCATGGTTATAAAGTGACTCAGTGGCCTGTGAATGGATCTGAGATTCACCTGCTGTAACCAAATATAAGTGTCAAATGAAAATATCTCCTGTGCCACAGCACAGCAAGTAGCCTTGAGGGAGGCTATGCATTTGTCCTTAAAACAGAAAGCTTTTCTGTTTTCCAGGTGTGAAAATGTCAGTGCTATTAATGCACTTCTACTCTAATGCCAGGAAGAAACAAAACAGAAAATTAGTCACCTTGAGTAGAAACCTGAATGAGCCACAGTTATATGATTTTGCTGAGGTACAGCAGAATTTGCAGCTTTCGAGCTATTGGCTTAAGAACTGTTGTGTAAAGGAAATTGAGGCTAATGGGCTGCTCTGCCAATACCAGTAAGATAAAAGGAGGCTTTTATTAAACAAGAGTGTTCCACTTAGATCAGGCATTCAGTTAAAGCTGGTCATCTTAACCTACCCATCTAGGAAAAAGGCCACCCTACTCCTTTTCTCACAAGTGTGGTGATTTGAGCTGTAGCAATTTCTGTACTACAAATGTTCTGAGCTGATTTGGGCCAGCTGCACTGGAACAGAGGTCAAAAGGCATTAATCATTTCACTGCTGCTTCACCAGCCTCTTACACTGTGCACAATTCATCCCAAGTGTGCCACCCCTTGTGACAACATACAGTGGAAAACTGGACTAATCAGCTTTTATATACAAACATCAGTAAAAGTCATCAGAAGTAAAGGCTAATAAGCAGAAGGAAAAAAGCAACCCCATGCATTATTCTTCCCCTTTGAACAGAAAAAAAAATATACTTGCAGCTTCTTCAAAGTGCTGAGTTACACACTGAGACATATCAAGCCAAGCCTTTTAGAAGCTTTTAATTTCGGGTGCCTAAGTGATGGTGCACGAGTCACAGTGAGTGGCAGCAATTCAGTTCAGTGGGGCTTCTCATATGATTAAGAACTAATCAGTGTGCTCAGCTCTGATCCTTGTTGCATGTTATAGCCAAAGGGATCAAGAGGGCAAGAGACCACTGTGGCATAATGTATTTGTGGAGCCAGATACTGCTCAGAGATCAGCATGACAGGTCACCCACAGAGAGGATTATACTCCCCTGTATGAGGGGGCAACAATAGTGAGGCAAGGATAGAGAAAATGAGAAAGGAAGAAAGTTTCTTCCACAAAATGAAAGGCCAGTATGAGAAGCAAGGTTTTTTATTTAGTTGAATGACTTAATATTAAAGGGAGAGAGAGTTAAAGTTTTTAAGAAGGTCTGTATGCGCCCCATTCTTCAATGAGCAGTGAAATGCCTTCCTGCAATCCTACCCCACAAAGCTCGCTCTCTGCTGTCATTCCCAGGCATCATAACATCCCCCAAATACATCTGGAATATGAAGAGACTCAAATATTTTTGCCTTCTGACAAGATCTAAGCTCTTCCTTGAGTGTTATCAGTGGAAAAGGAAACAGGTTGTGTGAAGGCTGCCTGAGGAATCTAAAAACTTTTAAGAAGCAGCTGGCAAAGGTGTCAGCCAAGGGATTACAACAGATTAACCTCAAAAGATTTCATTCTTCTTAGGTATATCTCTTCATAGTTAGGTATCAGACTGTCTATTAATAGATGTACAGTAAAGCCAGAGAATAGAGCCATAGTTTTTTTCAAGATATGTGGTTATCCTTAACCACCTAGCTGTGATGAGAATCAATCCCCTTTTTGTACAAACCTTCCTTTCCCAGGAAGATAAGCTTCCCTTTGCCCTTTCTTCCCACAGTTAAAAAAAAAAAAAGAAGAAACACACAGCAAGAAGTCTTTTAGCATATCTGTACACACAAACACAAACCCACAGGCACACAGACACACACTCCCTTCATACTGGATTTCCACGGCGTGCATGGAATTCTACTGCCGTAACTGCTACAGCAACCACTGACTATATAATTTAATTTACCCGTATTACTATCCCAAACTTCTGGGAGATTTTCCAGCAGAGTACATCAGCAGATCTGAAACAAAGCTTTTTTAATATTTTTTCTTTTCATTAGTAGAAAGAACTTGGTCAGTTATTCCTGCAAATGAACCATGGCTATACTTACAGGTCACATGTAATTCATTTTTTTTACATATTCAACATTTAAAACCAAACTTGCTTTGACAAGATGCAACATAAGAAGCTCCTGGAGACCTGAAATCCTCCCCAGAACCTGCAGATTAATATTCCTGAACATGGTGACCCTGATGTGCATTTTAACTCATAACCTTAAATGTTCAGATCCGAATATTTTGCTGAGTGATGACAGAAAAGGAATGCCTTTATTCAAGGAGGTGTTTACGAAATGTGTTCTTGAAATTTTCAAAATATTGCCTTGCATTTGCCAGCTGCATGAATGTTCTTGCCAAAAAAGTCATTCAGTAGACTACTCACTTATAAAAGCTGCATAAATACCAAAGAGGTAAATGTAATTAGAATTTGAAGCAACTGTTTATTATGTTACCTTCAGTCCCTCTGTAATACACATCCTGCTCTTGCTAATATAACCATGAAAAACAATCATGGTAAAGGAAAATGAAACAGCCTTATTTAAGGCTCCAAACAGACCTTTCCAGACAGAGCAATGCCTGACCTCTCCCACACATGTTGCCAATTCTTATAGTGCATCTACAAAACTCTCTTATACTTGTAGCACCAGAATTTAACATTTTAAGTTCACTGATACCCCTGTTAAGTTTTACTAGCCAGCAGAATTAAAATCTAAGCCTTTCCTAACAACTGGCACAACATCAACATATGTTTTATTTTAACACACATATTGCATATGCTTGCAAGTAAAGTGGAAAAAGATAAAAATATTCTTCCTCCATTCCCCTCAGAGCAGATTGGTTGCCAAAAGAATTTAAAACCCTGTTGAGAGGAATTTATGCATGCAAAAAATACCCCTGTTATGCACAGTTTAATTAATCACCTACATAAAACTCAAGGCCATCTGTTCAATATATGGTGAGGAAAAAAAGAGGAGATGAGCTTGCAGAAGGCAATTTTTGTGAGAGTACTCAAGTATACTTACTGTGGCAATTGAAATACAAAGGTATTTGGCCAGTACTACTTTGCAGAGCATTTAAGAGAATATTCTCATACCTAAAAGAAAGCCTCACACAGAGCACAAACATTTTTAGGGGAACAAATTCCTAAAGCAATAGTAGGCTCTGCTGCAGCTGCAAATTTCTGTTTCAAATGCTGGCAAAACTTTGAGAAGGAATTTCAGCTCTGCCAGTGATCACCCAACCACTGAACCTGTGCTTGCATTCCAGGACATGGAATGGGTGGGTTTTGCTAGAAACAGTCTCTTGAAACCTGCCTTTTCTTCCACTTTGACAAATTCTTTGCAAGTATAAAAGCCAAGATGTTACCAGGTAATTCAATCCCACCTGAAGTATTATACTACATGCATTTCACAGAGAAGTAACATTTCGATTATGTAGTTGGTTCCATTTCTTAAGGCCACTGATACCAGCAGCAAGCACAGACATTATCTAACAGATTTTTATTTGTTTGAGGAAAAAACCTACAGAAAACATAAGGAAACTGAAAATCCAGTCTTATCTTCACTACTTCCAAAATGGTTAATTCATGCCTTGAATAATAATTGTCATAATAAACTAATTCATCCACCAAGGTTACATTTAGAGACTTTTTACCTAATACAGTTTCCCAAAAATAACTGTATATAGCCAAACTGCTACTCCCATTACACAATTTGATGTTGCAAAGCACACGCTAACCTTTTTTTTCTAATACCCCACAAAAAATAGAGTGCTCTGCTGCACTTTGCTAGCAAAATTGTGTACATTTTAATGTTATTAACATGTTGAATTGATACTAGCTCATAGCTACAGCTCATAGCTGGCAGCTTGCCTAGTGAGGTTTTATTATTTTTCATATCACACAATGGCTTCTCAGACAATGTTCTTTGTATGCACACTTCTGTTTTGGAAAAACTAACAACTGGCAGGTTTTTGAAGTTTCCCATGATAATTAACGACTGATTTACATGTCTACAGTACATTACACAGACGCATGTCAGCCTATGAAGCTGCTGAGTACTTACAAGCTGTGATTCCTCCATCATTAGTACTGGATTTGCACAGACCAGATACCAACAGCAAATATTTTTACCCAGTTCAGTGACAGAGGGAAGGCAGGCAATGTGACAGACTTTCTACCAAAATATCCTCTGCACATGGCAGGGAATCAGCCAACTTACTGCTTTGACATAATGCAACAAATGCTCTAAGTTTTCTTTTATTCTTTCCAGTTTTCTGAAGTTTGTTTGTTTGTTTTCAAGTCCTTCCTTGTATCTGACCTTTATTCCTTTCTCCTTTCTAAACAAATGGAATAAACTTGAGACTTACCAAACCAGCCTGACAGCCTTTTTTTGCCTTATGACAGTACTGTCCCATCTCACAGCAAATTCATCCCAGAATGGCATAGTCGTAAGTCTCTCTTTGGCTTACATCAGTAAGACTTTAACACCTTTTACCTGAAAATAAAATAGAATGAAAATATGAAAATACGGCAGTCATCTTCAAGCTTCTATTTTAGAAACAGCTGTCAGAATTGTGTGGAGTTTGTGCTCTCTCCCTCTTCAGTAATGTCCATACATTTTTTATTGCCTAAGAAGTAGCTTAAGAACAACAGTGTGTATTGGGTAAACCAACCCTGAAGACTTGCATTTCTTCCACACATCTATCTCTTTTAGGAATGCATTTTCTTATCTGCACTATTAACACTGTCTTACTTGGATTGCAAATGATACTGTGAATTATTCACTTTTTAAAAATAAATAAATATTTTCAAAGAAATCTGAGGACAACCATGCACTTTAAATACTGCAGTTCAAGCAAGAATTTTCCATTCTCACAAATAAAATTTCTCTAAAAGCATGCAAACTAAACCTGGTGGGTGAGTCAAAAAAAGCTTACAAAAGTGTGGTTTTACAGGTTTATAGTTGAGACCAAATTAAACTTGACAGTTGCCTTTAAATCATATCACTAAGTTTGAGATCACAGTATAAATAGTGTGTGATTAAAAATAGCTTTCTTGTTCCTTAGAAATGTTCAGAATTAGGGAAGAGATCTTACTCTTCAGCTGAATGACATAGATCGATGTATTTTCCCTACCTTGGTAAGAAAAGGGGAGCAAAGAAACCCTACTAAATCATCTCTAGTGTAGATCCAAGGACAAGAAGCAAATTACTGACACAGACTCACATAGCAGGATTTCTCACAATCTCCTCCTAAGTAAACACCTGCACAAACTCCTTGCTTAAAGCAAAATCAGTTGAGTTGTGCTTATCTCTCAAATTAATTACCAATTAATGAGTTCTATGTATTTATAAGCTTCATTATTAGTATGATATTCTTCATCTCTTTCCTAATAATTGTTTGTGTCTGTCTCCAAGACTATTAAAAAGATATCCACAAGAGTAATTATAAAAACACGCCAGTCCCTTTTACCTCAGAAGAGATAAGAGATTTCCACAAAAGTGTCCTGAAGTTCACCATTTCAGAGCTCACAGACTTTGCATTAAAAAAAATATTACAGCTCTAGAAGTTTTAAGATTCTAAAAATAATAACACAGGAGAGAATAAGGTTCCTATGATGACATGAAATACTGGAAGAGACAACACTTTCAAAGCCAAGTATCATGATGACAGGAAAGCTAAAATCAATGCTAAATTTTTTTTTGAGAATGGGATTTGGACTTCCTCCTCTTCAAAGACTGATTAATGTTGGAAGTGAGGGAGGAAATGAAACTATTTTCAACAATTCTCTCAGTTCTAAATCACTTGTCTGAAACCTGGAAAGTGTAATGTGTAATTTTGGTGCTGGAAGGTTCTTTTAATTATAAATTGAGGGGACGACGGACAGCTCTGGGAGTGAGATGACTTGACTGATGCTTGCTGTCCTACAATCCCTGAGGGATCTGTGGTACCAAAATCAGATTCTACTGGCTTCCTTCAGGAGATAAATCCTTTCTGCAAGGGGGCTGTTCACAGGATGCAGCTATGAGTGAGTGGTTCCAGTCAATCATCCCTTCCTGCTGGTCATTTGGGGGCATATTCTGTTCTCAGTCTTTTCAGTTAAACCATGGCCTGTCTTCTTGAAATTAGCATTGAAATGTACCCCCCAGAATATGTACTGATTTTTAAAAATATATCACTTTCAGTTTTGTTCCATCAAAAACAACTATACAAGTGACAGCATGAAAACTACATGAATCTGTATAAAAGAGCAATAATGAATATTAGACTAATAAGATACTAACATATCATAGTAAAACAGTAGTAAAAGAGTATCTCAGTTACTAAAAGCTTTCCAACCTGTTCATTGACTATTGACCTTATATAATTACAGTGATGTGGTAAGGTGTCACAAGGTTGAAAGATCAAATGCTTTAAATAACTGGTCTTCCCTCTATTAACAAATATTTAGAAAATAAAACTCAGATTTTATATTCAAGAATATTTCTATTTGTATGAGTATTACTAAATAAAAAGAAGAGACACATAACAAGACAATAAAAGCTATTATCAGAACTAATTATATTTCTTACTGTAAATCAATTACTGAACCTATTACCTAGGGATTAGATAAAGAAACAAGTTAAAATTATAATCACACGGCCTGACTAAAGCATGCATGGCTGCCATACACAGGAGAGGTAAACCCATTCTGCCTGTCTGTATCACCTACATATGAGGGTCAAGATTACAACATGGAACAACCCTGTAGCATCTTTCTCCTTCACCTTTTAACTTCCTCCTACCAAATAATCTCATCAAAATATTTCTCTGAACAGCTATTCTCTGATAATTTCTGCTTTCATCCACAAAGAAAGAACAATACAAATAATGTAGAAAACTTCCTTTTTCCTCAAAAAAAAAAAAAGGAAACAAAAAATGCATGTTATTCCTAAGTAAGTATGTTCCCTGATTAAAAGCAGAGCAACTCCATTTATGTGTAGTTACAACATTCAGATAGAAGATGTGAGAAACCCATCAATGTTCAGTAAGAGTAGGAGGAATACGATATTATCACAATTTGGCTGAATTTTGTAATTAGGCATAAACAACTTAGTCTAATGACAATAGGAAAGAAAACATTATACTCTTATGAGGTAGTCTTTTTCAGAATGGAAGCACTCACAGCAGAAAGTACAGCTGAACAACAAGAAACTTTGAACTATGCAAACCAGAGCCTGTTCTTCTATTTCAGCAATTTTGTGTTAAAAAACGTGTCCTTATTAACTGAGGAGGAAAGAGGACCAGCTACTCAAGGTCAGCTAACCCAGGAGGACAGTGGGCAAGGACAGTGGAAGATATGATAACCAAACAAAAAGGTGAAATAAAGCAGTAAGAATTCCCACACTGAGTTACTTAATGGTGTCAAAAAATATGGCTTATTCCAGGTACAAAACACTTTATCTGTTTGAGCTGGAAGGAGGGAGATGCTCATGGTTACACCTTTCATCACCACAGGAAGCATGAAAAAAATATGTAAAATGAGATATTTGTCCTAGTGTTGTCTATTCTACATTACACATATAAAATTTCTACTGAAAACATGGGAGGGAAACAAAGGAGTTGGATGCAGCAGAAACCACTGCTTGGGATATGAAAACAGAAATGTTTAATTCTTGAATGCATGATGTAAAATTCTCTACTGGTTGAATGGTTCCATGAAACCTTGTCTGCTCTGATTTTTTTTATGATCCACTAGGATGATTAACACTATAATTGATATAAACTTCTTGTTCTCAAGCCATCCTTATCAAAATGAGGCTTAAAATATCAAGTACTCTAATTTTAAATAGTTCTCAGTACCTAAAGGCCTCTCTTCCTTTATTTGTAAAAATATTTACAGAGCATTGTACTTGCCCAGTATTGTCACAATATGGTTTAATATGAACATCCTTCATTCTATATTTCTTTTGATAGGAGATATCTTAAAATAGACTAACAGCCATATTAAACTGCACTAAACTCCATTACAGAAAGAAAGAAACCATACTGTTCGTCACCAGCCTTCAAGGACAAATCTTAAAGGCTTGTATCTTTCCTGCTTTGAGCCCTCAACTTATAACTCATAATGAACTTTTCTGCCAACAGGCACAACTGTCAACAGGTGACAAATCATTGTATTGAATGGCAATTTTTCACTTTTGTTGCTCCACTTTCCTTTCTGGTATCCTCTTATAGGATATATATTTGCCACAGAAATGAATACATTATGTATTACCAGCCTTTCATTTCTCTAAATTCACTTTCCAAATGACAACAATGAACTTTAGATTTTGCTGTTACATGGGCAGACAGTAATAGGACAAGGGGAAATGGTTTTAAACTAAAAGAGAAGCAATTTAAATTAAATGTTGGGAAGAAAATCTTTACTCAGAGGGTAGTGAGGCACTGCAACCAGTTGCCCCATCCCTGGAGGTGTTCATGTGTCTGCTAGTCATTGTATGTTCCCAATCCATGTTAAATCTGTTGACGCATTTCCACTTCAACAGAAAGCAGAGTTTCAGAGGGTTTGAGACTTCACAGATATTTTTACAGTTTAACCCTTGCAGTGAATTTTCCCAGTACAATATGAGGCACACTGGGAGTACGACTGGTTCTGGGATATAGGAATGCAAAGGGACCAGGTTGCTATGTTGCAGGGGTCCTGGGGAAGAAACTAAAGGAAAAATTGAGTGGAAAGCAAGAAAGATGCACACAAGCATCACAGTTGAAAAAAGGTCTAGCTACTTTTCTGTTCACAGAATATGTTTGAAGAACACCAGTTTTAAGTAAAAAGTTCCACACTTTGTATGGTCTAAAAAAAGCCAAACAAAAGCATTGGGAACCAAGTGCTATCATGGCCAAGCACATACGCAATCATCCTTTTGTGTCAGGGATTTTCTGGGTGTGTGACCTGAGTGTCATTGCCTTTTGAATTCTTTTAGCTGACATTGATCTTGAACAACTGTCATGATCATTCCCATGTAGTTCCTCATTCTCTGAGTTCCATCAGTAGACCCAAGGGTGTCATGGTTTGAGAGCCTCAAAATCCAATTCCCTAGTTCAAGCCCCCTCCCACATCTCAACCCAATGTGAGAGATGGTTTTTTCCCGACACCACACTAGACTCAAATTGGGGGAAAGGGAATATATTACAATGACTGTACAAATAAATACTACAATACATTATATACAATCTTAATTATCTCTACTATGACATAAGTAGTTACAATGGATCAAATCTCTTCTCCCCTCCAAATAAAAGTCCAGGAGGGAAGAAGGAAATGATCTTTTCCACCTTCAGAGCAGCAATGTCTCTAGGGCAGTAGCTTATCTTCTTCTCATGCAGCAGCTGTAGCCGGATCTCTGCCAGTACACACAAGGGGGTATCCAAGCCCCTCGGCCCGTTGTCTTCAAGCAAGGGTCTTCTCTCCATGGGCTGCATAGCAGGGACAAAACTCACTTCACCATGGTCATATCATGGGGTGTAAGCCCCCATGAAGGTCCCTTCCTCAGGGGATTCACCCCTGAGTCAGAACATCTTGGGCAGCTTTCAGTTGAGAGCCTTTGCCTCAAGAGCTCTACCAGAGCTCCTGTGCTCTGTCTCAGGCTGCCAGCTTGGCAGTAGTGGTGAGGGGCAGGGGGGGCAAGGTCACCCCCTCTGCATTCCTTCTCTGTCCCGGTCCAGCTTTCCAGGACGCTTTGAGTTTCGCAGCTCCTCTCTCTCTGGTGCTGCATGTTGCATTTTAGGACTTCCATCCAGTAGGAGTCCACGACCCCAACTTAAGAGGGGTCAAAAGGGTTTTGGGGGGTCTGGTTCAGTTCTTACCCCCAAAACTTCCTCTATAGAACCCAGTTCTCTCTCTCTGCTGCCAGCTCTCTATCTCGGCTTGAGCAACTCTGAGTCTTCCTTGGCCGCATGCTGTTTACTGTTCCTTCAGTTATCTCTTGGTTCTTAGCCACAATCTCTGGACAGTGCTACCGCTTCTGCTGCTCACGGTGGAGGGCAAAGAAAACTTCTAGCCTCTCAGTCACAGAGTTCAGTCCAGTTTAACACTGTTTCCAAGTTTCTATGACCCCAGTCGGGGACTGGGGGGCCGTGGCCCCCCAGAGGGGCTCTTGCCCCTTCTGCTTGTGGCTTTCACAACATGGCTACACCTTCTAACACCAAACTACAACTACCTTCTCTTCTGGTCTGCTTGTGATATGTTTATATTTTGCAGAAGCGCTCATTGGCTAAAACTTCAAAACTTCAAGGGTTACCACCCCTGGGGTTTTACCGTTTTATAACTGCAGGGAGAAAACTGTTTTCCCCCCACCACAAAGGGTTACTGGAGAGTGTCAGTGATTTATTCCTAAAGAGCTGTGTTTTATGCTGGGCAGTTGTGCTGTGATTATGGCAGCATTGTTTCAAAATAAATGTTTAAGGAAAAAACATAAGGGTTTTTTTTGGATATTATCTGTGATCATCCTGGAAGCCAGACCCAGTGGTCCTTCTGTAAGGAACATCAACATTACTCTTCTCCTGTCCAACCTCACAGCCTTCTCCAGGATTCATTCTTCTGAAGAAAACAACCCTGTGTCTTTTGTGAGCTCTTGAATTAGCTATTTGTCTGCCTGTATAACACATGCCCACTGTATTTGTCTGGTCTGGAAGAAACTGCTTATCTCACTCTGGGGATAAAATGTAGTTAAGCAATAGAATCACAGAATGGTGTGGCTTGGAAGGGATCTTAAAGAGCATCTTGTTCCAACTCCCTTGCCGGGGGCAGGGTCACCTTCCACTAAACCAGGTTGCTCAAAGTGTCATCCAACCTGGCACATTCATACAGCAAACAAATATCTAAAATGCACATTTTGTCCCCAGAAAGGAACAAAGAAAAGTACACAAGTACCTTTTCATTATGTACCTGATTACAGCTTCCCTTTCCCTTAAACCCTAATTACCAAACCACAGTAAACTACCTGTTCTATCCAGTTCTCTTGCAATTTTTGCAACTTCCTGATACTCCCAACAGAATTTGAGGAAGAAAAACCAAATGGCACAAACATAATTGTAAGAGGTAGGACAAGGGATGCCATTAGCCCAGCATAAAGGTCGCATCCAAAACTACTTGTCTGCAAAGATAATAGCATTTAGACAGATTATCTTACACTATCTTAAACAAACAAACCCAGAAGTTCTGGTTGTCTGTGCTTTATTTTTATGTCCTGACATTAATAGTGTTTTTAAGTGGGATTTGTTTGTTGTTGTAAAGATTAATAAATCAAGAAACACAAGTAAGCAATACTGTAGCAGCATTTAAACACACTGGGCTTGCAGAGAAGACAAATAGGCAAACTGTTTTGGCAGGATAAAACACTAAATTTTCCACACTGAAGGACTTGCTGTTGCCTTGCAATGAAAGGGAGTGAGAGAGTGATGGAGGAATGAATCAGAAGGGAATTCCACATATGATTTACTAACATATTCACAGAGCATTTACAGCCACTAAGGCAATCCTTCCTCCAGAGGAACCCAAGAGATTTCTCTAATGCTTCCACTGGGATTGTCAAGAGTGAATCCTTGCGGCTTCATGGCACTATTATGCTCAGACTGTTTGCATTGTCATCTCTCTATTCTGCACATAAATGTAACTCTCATTGCAGCTAAAGGGGTGATGTGGAAGCAACCAAAGGAGAGATAAATTGCAGAGTGCTGGTCAGTAAAATTAGCTCCTTACTCCACGCTAGGAGTGGAGGCTTTGTGCCTCATAATTTGCAGTTATTTAGTTACTCAGAAGGTCATCTACACTTCAGAAATACCAGCTGTCACCACATGAAGCTGTTGTGCACATTTACTATCGAAAAAGAAAAAGAAAATTAAAAAGGGAACCACCAGCTGTGGTCCAACTCCACCACTGAGACAGGAAAGGGGAGTAAGGACTATCCCAAAGCTGTGGTGGCACCAGTCTGAGTGACAACAGTGGTACAAAACATTCCATAGGACCTCAGTTGTTTCTCCATGCCCCTTAAATCACATCAGCCTTCATTACTAATGTAACAGTGTCTCTGTTATATTTCTGGATCCAGAAGTTTCTGACATAAATGCCTAATGCAATGGTAAATAAAGGCCTTTTTTTTGTGAGTGCCTGTGTAAAGAAGGGCCTGGCTCACCCACTGATTTCCTGCCTATTTCTGTTACACTGCATACGGATAAACACTATAGTTCAAATAAGTATCTACCCAATTTTTACAAACACATTAGAAACACATTTTTCATTTTCAAGCAGACTCTCACATTGATCAAATGAAGTATTAAGACACGTTCTTACTCACAAGTAAGCCCTTTGAAACAGAGTAAAATGCGAGCTGATATTTAGGGCACATATTCCTCTAGACAGTAAAAAATGAAATGCAGGACTAATAAAGCAAAGCAAATTACTCATTTCTCTTCACAGATGAATTATTTCTACACACAGAAGTCAGGGGGGTTTTCTGCATGCTGTTGCTGGATGGAAAGCACATTTTTCAAAATAAAACAAAAAAGATGATGTAAAAAAAAATTATAAAAGCAGGCAGAACTTACTTAGGGAAAGATTATAATTGGTCATGGTATGTAGCACTCATTTTAGAGACTGTCTTGGGCTTGCTAAATTATATATAAGGCTAACAAGGGATGAAATATGTGAAAAACACAGGTAGTTTTTTTTTCTCAGAAGCTAAAAAAAAAGAACCTTTTTCACACTCGTCATAGGTTTACTTATTCTAAAAAACCAAGCAGGAATTTTCCTTTTCCCTGCCCCACTGTTAAAGAAAGATGCTGAATGAGGGAGGGCTGTTTGCTTTGGGTGATTGATCTACACAAACTAACTTGCAGGACTGCATTCCAAGCTGATGGCCCCCCTAAAAATTGTGGGGAGGAGCGATGACGGGACACACTTAATTTTTGCCTTAACTCAGGCAATGTGTGTGTTGGAGAGGCTCCAAGGTCATTTTGTTCTCAGCCTGGTCATCTGACTGTTTGCTGATTCCAGCTTGCCTTTGTTTCTTGCACCCTGTTCTGCCCCCAGCCCGGACCTGCTTGGTCTCCACTGGAGAGGTTTGACCCCCCTGCAGAGGAATCTTTTGGAGAGGAGGTCGCTTTTTCCCTCCTCTGCTCCCATATTTGGAAGCGGTTTGTGCACATCGACAAAGGGGGAAAATCCCAGCCACGGTCGATTGCAGACAGTGTGGGTTTTTGTGGGAAGAACTCATTTTTCCCCCTTGCCCTCCTCGGTGGGGTGAATCCCCATTTTCTGAGGCCCCACAGCCAGAGCCCAACAGCGCCCCCTGCTGGCTGGGGTTAGAATTGCACCAAAAGGCAGAAAGTACTGAACTCTTTCCTTTTGGAGATTTTTGGGTACAGGATTATTGTTTGGTTGGTTTTTTGTGTTCTTTTGTTGTTCTGCTAATACACATATATTGTTTAATAAAGAGTTGCTATTTTTTTCTTTCTCCATACTTCCTCAATTGGAGTCTCTTAATTTCGGATTTACAATTTCTTAGAGAAAGGAGCAGGGTCTACCTCATAACTCATCCTCCTTAGCAAAATACTTCATTCTCATTAAACTGAGACAACACTGCAGAAAGTCAAATGCACCAGCAGTGTGGATGGAGCAGTTAAATAGATGTTAGGTATTATAGCATATGAAAGAGCAATCCCCAGTTCACGAAAAACAGGTGGATAAATGGCTTTCCTCCCTCGGCTTGTCAGAGTGACAGCTGGTCACTTTTTAGAGTATGCTGTGGAACTTTACGAATATGATTTTTGCCCTCTCTCTGTCATATACACACCTAAAAGAACATAGAGAGGTCAAAAAAATGAAGCTTGAGTAACAGTAATTAAGGAGATGTTATCTGGAGACATAACCAGTGACCTATGATCAGCTGCAGACCTAAAGTAATTGACAGGCATATGGTCAAAAAAATTATATTTAATACTCACTGAATACTCTTTGATACCTCAGTATCACATTGCAATATCCATTTAAATAAATTACATTGTAATTGCTGATGTAATAACAATCTAAACAGTACTGAGGCAGGAATTTATTTTTCTGAGGTTTTGGTCATATGGAATCTTTTTTGGTGTTGTTTTTTTTTTGTTTTGTTTTGTTTTGTTTTGTTTTGCTTTTTAATTCTTGTCCTAGAAGTGAGATGAGAAATGCAACTTAAAAGAAATGAATTAAATATGTTTGTACTTATGTGGTAGGAGTAGCTGGTTACTAGGTAAAAAATCTTCCCTTTTTGGTCACTAATAAATTTTGACAGTTCAGGTAAAAGTGAAAAAAGCAGCTCCCACCACCCACCAGTTTCTCAGTGCTATGGGAAACAAGGTGGTGCCTTTATTTTGCTTATAACAGCCAAATGCTGATGTTCAAAGGAGAAAAAACCCAACCAAAACAGTCAAGGAAAATATTATTGCCAGTTTTAAGACAAAATCTAAAAAAATTCCTGGCTCTGCGCATCAGATTTGTGCCATATTTCCAGACCTACCTTTCCCTCTAGTTCCTCAGCTTTTTAATGCAAAAACTACACATGGCTACACCTTAATCTACATGAGAGTCTACAATTGAAAAGAAGGAAAAAAAAGAGAAAGAAGAATGATTCTGAGGACTTAAACATAAACATGACATACTTCAGTTGCAGAAGTCAGTAAAATCTGTATGAGACTTAGGGAGCAGACATTGCCAATATTTTGCTTAAACCCAGATCTTTCAGGCAGAGAGTTTTGATGCCATTAGCAGCACAATATCTAGCACTGAGTGCCATTTGGGATAGACTCGTTCCTGTCCTCGTGGTGTACAGCAGGACAAATGCAATACACTGGACCTGGCTGGTTAGAAACCATTTATACTTAAAATCCCTGAGAAAATTAAAAGTAGCTGCTGGAGATCAGCAAGAGCTTCGAGAATCTAATTCATCTTTTCTTAGTAGCTCCACTTGTGAACTTTACAAATACTACAAAACTAGTCTCAGTCTGTGTAAGCTTCCAAAATTTTCTCATGGATTTTTTTCATTGCATCTACTTTTTGAGGGCATTCCTTTTGAAGGAGCTTATATGATCTTCAGTAAAACATTAAGGAACCTGCAATGCAGTTAAACATTACATCTTACCCACAATGCAAAGCACATGGATCAGGATTTGTTTGGTTTCACTGAGCTCTAAATAAGACTGTTCTACACACTCATATAAAAGAAAAAAGCAGAGCAATCACTCCATCCCAGCAGCATCCAATATTGAATGGGAAAACTTCACCATTTAGTTGCCTATGCTAAATCTAGTCCTTGTTTTGCTGTTTATTCAGAAACTCAAGCTCCTGGAAAGCTTTGTGCACAAAATGCTTGACATCAATCATTTTCTTCTCCTACTCTACATTTCAGAGATTAATTCCATGACCGAATTAGTATTCATCTCTAGAGCCCCAAACCACACCATTTATTAAAGTCCCTACCTGAAATATCTTGAAATATTTCAGCTCTGCAATATCTTGACTTTAAATTCTGCTTTTCAACAGGGAGGAATTCCTTGCAGTAAAAGGGAAAAGGATTCTAAAAATTCTTTTCCATTCAGAGAAAACACATTTCTCTTCAAGATATAAAAAGCAGTAAAATACATCTGATCAGATGTATTTAAGTTATATCAAAATGCTTAGCATACTACTTTGTTATATATACCCCAATGTAATTTTATATTATTTCTGCAAAGAGATTAAATGATTCTGCTGAATGTCTGAAATGTTTAAGAGTAGAATAAATTCCATCATGGCCTCCATTCACATGCCTTTTTTATTTACTGGTGCCTGTCAGGGATTGCAACAACCTGAAACAGTTGTTTTGGAAAAATATTTTCCAAAATTTTGAAGAGATTCAGTTGTGACATAGTAACTGCATTTCATATTAACTGGGCTTGATGTGAAATATTTTTGTCACACAGGCACAGGGATCAAAAGTAAGGAAACATATGATTAATCTTTAGCACGTTTAGATTTCATTGCATTGTTTGCAAAGATCGGGGGACTGGTTATTCACCGAAAATTATTACACTGATAATGACAATTTCATTCTTCTTGTATCAGTGGCAAACTATTTTTTATCAACTCAACATTTATGCATTTTTATCAGCACACAGACTCCATCCTGAGCTAGCAGGTGCTTTAGTGTCTTCTTCTATAAACTTACATAAATGCAGAAGTTATGTACACTAGAATGTATTAATTCTAACATTAACATTTTTCAAAATCTAAAGAAAACCCAGAAGGAAAGATTTTTAAAAAGTACAATTTATTAGAGCTCCAGCAGTCTAAACATCATTTTAGAACAAAAACATTTCAAGAGCTCTAAAACCTTTTGTTGCTGGTAGGAGACCAAATTATGCTTCTGGTTATGCTGCTGTAAACTTAAGAAGACACTGAATTAGATATAGTTTAAGTAGGTGTTTGCGTCCATGAGAGCAAAAACCTTAGCACCCCAACTTGGAAAGAAACTAAAGTAATAGTACATTTTATTTTTTTAATACTAAATTTTGATTTCTATGATTTCTCACACAGGAAAATAGACTCACAAAATGCAGATGAAAGCATTTTACTGTGAAAAGTAATTTTACTTTGATATTAAAAATTTCATCAAATAGTAAAATTATAGAAATCTTGTCATCAAAGATTTTCCAGACAAGCAGTCAAATTTAGTACAGTACTAATTTCTAACTACAGAAAAGGATTTCTATCTCAACCTGAAGCATGTATTACTTTCTTATAGCGCTTTTTTTCCCCCTGTTAATAAAGATGTCCTTACAAAGTGAGCCCAAAGTCCTGAAAAAAGCATATGAGTATTTTAAGGCTCTGGAGAACCATAGCTGATCTGTGAGCACACTTAGCAGGAGTTGTAATTCAGTTTAGGGATCATGGTTCCTATCTAAAGCACTTCCTCAGGCAGTCAGCCTTCAGGGGGTGAAAAACGGGAATAATCTCTTCTGGATGAAGCTGCGGTAATATAGTCTCAGCCCAGTAAATCTCTTTCCCACACCTCCTTCCCTGGCCAGGGGAAAAAAGGAAGAAACTCAGATCAAAGCAAATGAAGGATGGGAAAATAACAATTAATGACATCCTAACTGTTGTATTTTGTTTTTCTTGTTTTATGAAGCAATTTCTAGAGACTGCCTATCAAAATATCTCCATGAAGTACCAGCAGTACCTTATTTTAATGAATGCTTTCTAGGTAGCTCTTGGGAAGCAAGTTTCTTTATATGTACAGTTATGTTGCCCACAGAACTGTATCCATTTGCATAAACACAGCACTGTATCCAGTCAAGAAAACAGGTATAAGTCTGATTTGCTTTGGAGGTACTGGATACTCTCTCATACAGCATCCTGACACACTTTTAATGTGCTTGTGTAGCACACAAACATGGTCAAAACTGTCACTGCTTTCATCCTCAAAATATTGTTTCCCTGGGACCTTCATATTTAAGGCCACTGCAGAGGAATTCAGAAAATTCAGAGGATATCAGGCTCTCTCAACATGATCAATGTTGAGCTATCAGCTCATAACAATTTCAGATCGTTTATTGCCAGCAGACAACATAATAAAAGACAATGGCATGAATAACTTGATTTATATAATTTTTATCCACCAGTCCATTTGTTTTCACCTGATTTTTTTTTAAGCCATATAAAATTTTTCCTCTTCTCTCCAAAAGTAATTTCAATAAAGCACTAGTCGTCCAGTCATTACTTCTACACTTCCACTTCCCCATTGTGTGGCTGAAAAATCAGTGGTCACTAAAAAAACATGGCCTGTAGCAAAGAATGCTAATTTTTTTCTAAGAGAACATGACCAATTCCTATCAAGTAGCTATGGAGTTTCTTTGTAAATATCTATAATGAGTCTGCTACATGTCTCTTGTATTTGAATGTCACATATCCTTGACTGCAATGACATTCTGAACAGAAAATGCCCAAGTTCTCAGACTCAGCAGGGCTCTCATCTGGAGCACAACTGCAACATCAACCTACTCACAAATATTTTGGCTGTGAGCACCTAAAGTGCAAATGAGGAGACTTCTGCCCTGCCCTGAGAAAACATCTGTCTCACAAAGGACAAGCACATCCTGAACCAGACTGTGAAACGGCAGCTGCTCTGCACTGAAATCCATCCCAGATCTGCATCATGATATAATGCCAGAGGCAGATATTAACATTTTTATTTTAAGAATTAGTATTAGACCAATTTCCAAACTGCCACCTGATTGAAAAATTATGGCACACTGTGTACAGAAGGATGTCATCAAGCAAGTAATAATACACTGTGCAAGGTCCATTAAAACAAAAGTACAGATATCTACCAGTTGCACATCAGAGCAAGAGCTGTTTCATACTAATTATCTTTCCAGTTTAAACATGAGGAAAAAAATACAGTGAAAAAAAGATGATATCCAGCAAAACATGTTAGTGTGCACACAGTAATAAACAAAGAGAAATAGTAGTGATTCTAAATGAAAGAACTCAATTTGGTAGTCTCTGACATTAAGGTTCAGACTTGCTCTGGGGAAATGGCAGTAAACTTTCATAGTATGACTTCATAGGACACCTTAATTCTAACACTAAGTCTTATTTCTAAGTCTCCTGGTTGTTAGAATCACATGTTCTTCCACAGATTGTTCCACTTTAGTCCAAAGGATCCAGTGCAAAAGCACAATCATTGAAACACATCCAGTTCTGCGTGTTCAGTATTAAACAACAGAACACCAGTCACAAGAAAATGCTGATTGTATTAAACTGCCAATGGCAATGACAATAGCAAGAAATTTTAGGAATAGTTCAAATCAAGGACAATGAATTGTCTCTGTGAAAATCAACATGTACATTTACATCCAGGTGGGCCTCACTGAAGAAAGCACAAAACTAATTCTAAGAGAAACTAAGACCAGCAGGATAATGAAGCACACCACTTAATAAAGCAGCAGAAATGGGTCAGCAAGTATCCATTCTGTGTGGCTGAGCATTACAGGGGAACATTTTCTTGGTGAAAACAAAGTTGCAATGACAGTGCATTTTGTGCATAAGTCATTCTGTAATTCCTTCAGTGGGTGAATAATAGTTATTTCAACTTAGAACCCAGGGACTGACACAGGCACCAGAGCAGCGACTATATTAAACAGACACTAGAAACTGCACTTCTTGCCCTTGAAAGTTATTTAGAACTATGACAAAACATGAAGTAGGAAAGAAATAGGAGAGTTTTCCCCTGGCAGAAAGGACCAAACAGGAGGACACATCAGTATTTCTAAATAATGAATGATGTGGGCTCACTCTGCAAGGCATGTGTGAGACTGGCTCCATTTGTTTCAAGACATTCATCATAGCCACTTCCTTGCAAGTGGAAGAAGGGCATAAAAGCTAAGCAGATCTTCAAAAATAAATCAAGAAAATTCAAGGGATATTCATGCCTTCCTC
The DNA here is from genome assembly GCF_003945725.1 of Corapipo altera. NCBI lineage: Eukaryota > Metazoa > Chordata > Aves > Passeriformes > Pipridae > Corapipo > Corapipo altera. Next base: position 433,198 of record NW_020884986.1, read on the forward strand.
CCCACCAAAAAAAAAAAAAAAAAGAAGAAGAAAGGAAATACAAGGACATAATTAGAAGGCATTAACAACTGGATAAAGGATAAGATATTGGCAGAAATTTCTTGCATGTTATTTTTCCTTCTCTCACTTAACCTTGATACAGTTCTTTTTCCTCATTCTTCTTCTCTGACATAGAAGTTGTGACTGTGATCATCTACCCCCATATTAGACAGGGTGACTGAGAAAAAAGAAAGCCTGACTTCAGCATATATACAGAGCCACACAGTTATTTTTAGAAGAAAGGTTCTGCGCGTGGAACAGAAGGGGGAGCAGAAATTTAACTGACACCAAAGGAAATCCAGCATTATGTGGACTCAATTCCAAACAAAGCAAAAAGAAAAATATCCAAAAATGGAAGACACTTATACGGGGATATCAGACAATAAAACTACAACAAACAAGTTTAAAAAATACAAGAGTAGAAGACAAAAACTGGTTATCTTTAGAACCATTGAAGGCAGATGACTCAGAGTCTGCTCTTGGTGCTAAGCAAGAACATCACTCCATATCAACTGCTCTGTAAAATAGCTGTGTTCAAGGTGTAACAGTCTTCTTGGACATTAGGAAAAGATTCATCACTGAGAGGGGTCAGTCACTGAGGCTTTTCAGGGTCATGGCACTAAGCCTGTCAGAATTTAAGGTACATCCAGACAATGACTAAACGCATCCACGATTCCTTCTCCAGGTTTTTTTTTTCCCCAAATGATCAACTCAGTCAATGGATGAACAACAACTACTAATGTTTATCTCAAACCCATGCCTACCTTAAAGCCAAATTCAGGAAAACTGCTAATGCAGCTCTTAACAACATCCAGAACAGACAATTCAATTTACAATTGTTACCTTATTATTAAACATAAAAGGTCTCTCCCCTGTGTATCCAGCTCATTTGATGATACTAGGTATTTTCCCAGTACACATTTCCAGAGGGATTGTGTCTTCCTCCTCACTCTACAGCTCAAGTTGCATTTACTGGGAAGAAAATTCCCAATGGGAACACCTGAGTTTTTATAAGGCAGCTCCTCCTGGGAGTAATGTAGTTAGAATTAATTTATCCTTAATTCTTTCCCTGTAAAAGTGTCTCGTTTCTAGGCCTAGATCTATACAGGCCTAAAAAGTCTAGGCCTAGAACAACTTTAACTGAAGTATTGTGGATATAAAAACATCAATTTGCTAATACCTTAGTTGAAAATAATACTACATACTACTAATAATATAATAATAATACTATGTTACTATATATAAAAATATTGTATCCAATAATACTATATGTGATAATTCTAAATATACTACTATATTTTATATATAATAATAACATATATATAAATACTATATATAATAATACAAAATAATACAATAATAAAAATGATAATAAATAGGTTGAAAATTTACATTCCTTGTCTGAATTAGAGGTAAACTACTTTGTCACTCACTTTAAGACTCTGATGGGCCAGTCTAACACACGAAGGTTGCAATCCTGGTTTACCACCTTGCTGCTTCTCTCTGCTTCCCCACTTACCCCTTCCCTACACCTCAAACTCTCCTAACCCTCATTCTTGTTTCTGATACTCATATGATCTTACTGATTCCAAGCAGTAACTGACAGACAACTACTCCTCAAAAAAAGAAAAAAAAATCACTTCTGAGTGACAATGAGTTGGAATAGCTGATTTTCACATATATAGCACTTAGGATATAGGATATATAGGATTTTTTCCTGTTGTTTGGTTGGTTGTTTCTTTGAGGCCATCAAAATCAGGTCTGTAGATCTTTTGTAAAAAAGGGAATCCAGTCCTTCTCAGCTTGGACAACTCAAAGCTTCTGACATCTTGTGCTGGACTAGGAATCTACTACACAGCTCCCAGCCAATAAGGAATATATTATTTTCTTCCTATCAAATACCTTTAAAACGAGAAGAGCCAAATAAAGCTTCCTTATAGGAGGAACTTGAAAGTTGATTAAGCCAGATGGCTTCAAAGACTCTTTCTGCAAACTTATTTCTTTGTAGAAAGAAAGAAAGGGAAAAATCCTACATTAATTCTCCAAAGCTATTAAGGAAACGAAGCTAACATTCTTAAATACTCAGTGGCAATGAGTATCTCTCAAAACATCTCCAATTAAGCAGTTTAATTTTGTGGATCTAGCCATTAGCATCCCACACAAATTTTACTGCAGCTTTTAGAAAATAATCTTTCTTCCCTTTCTAATTAACAATATTATTATAAATTAAAAACTATCTTGGGTTAAAGGCTAAAAATGTTATGGTCATGTACTGGTTCTGAAGTGCAAAGTAAGACTATTCTTTTCAGCCAACTACAGGCTTTTTATGATCTTCAGCAAGTTAATTAAAGAGTAAACAATAAGAACCTTTAAGCTTTTTCTTTTCACCTTTGTTTTTTTAATCCATAATAAGCTTTTGAGGTCAGAAATTGTTTCTTATTAATTCTACATTTCAAGTTTGATATGGTAGTCATTCCATCCCCTATCTTGTGTACAATACCTCATTTTACCTCAATACCAACACAAATAGTAGTAATAGAAAAAAATCTCCTAAAAAGTTGCCTGCAGGAGAGAACTAAGAGAGAAGAGGAGAGAACTAGGGATATTTAGACAAGTAAAAAAGAAGGATCTTTTAAAAGTACACCTTGTATTTCATTTATCATATTAAACAATTCTAGTTCATTTAGTAACATTATAGTTCATTAAGTAACATTTTATTTCATTCATCCATGTGAAAGTAGCCTGTTTTAAGTAGAAGAAATCACAGTAAATACAAAGGCTAATGGTTTACTTACTGTGCAAAAGTTGCTGAAGACATGGAAGGACATCAACCATCAACCACAAGCTTTTGACTTCAGACGCAAGGTAGGGCCAGGGATCCACATTCTGCTCCATGAGTCCAGCCAGCAATATTTAACATGCAAAAGCATTCCTCTTGGCTAGAATAAAGTGCAGATACGTTCTGCCTTTGTCTGTGGCCTCCTGTTTTCCCCTCCATTTAAGAACATTTGGGCACAACAAAAATTATTAATGAAGAGGGGTAATTCCAAAAGCCCAGGGGGTACTCACGAAGGAGTTGATCACCACTTTGTTTCTCTCACTTGTAGATATTAGAACCACTCCTTGATGGGGCTGAGAGCATTTTTGTACATTATGGGCTTCTCTCAAGCAGAGGTGACTCTTCCCAGTGAGGTCATTATTCTTTTAGAATTGAAACAAAACATACCTTCTGCCTCCCATTGCATCAGGGAGAGATCAGTCCCAGCTTGCTGTCACTTCTCATTCTTGTTGGCTGCTTCTGCTAAAAAGGTCTTCTCCTCACCCCCTTGACAGACCAGCACAGCTTCCACTCCAGTGAGATAAATAAAATAAGGTGCTTGTCTAACATGTGCAAGAATTTTGACATCTTCAGGACAAAATAATGTCTCAAAATAAAAAGCCTATTCACCAGTACTACAATAGGGACAAAACAGCCAAAACAACACTAGCAAAAAAAAAAAAAAATCACTGCAGAAAAGAAATATCTGGCAGATAACTCTGAACTTCTGCTAAGCAAACATATTTTGATGAAAGATTATTTGCTTGGCAGTAAAAATGTTCCAAAATAACAAAGAAAAGAAACCCACAACCAAAACCCTAGAAGAGTCACCACTGACATGCTCCTTGAATATACTCCATTAATTCTAGTCTTAGGCAAAAATATTTCCCTCTCACAATCATTTTGTGTTATATTAAATCCATGTATAATTTTAGTCAGAGGTGTAATGAGGAAAAATAACCCCATCACCTTAATCAAAGGCAGGTTATTTCCACAATCTAAAGCTAATCTGAAAGTCGACGGATGGCTCTAAGAAACGTTGCTTTTATCACACAACAGACAGATGTTTCTGAATTGTTTTCTTGGTAATTGCCAGATAACCTTGCACATCTTGTGTGTGAGCTCTCTCTCAGCTTCCAGCACTAACTGTTACCATCTACGCCTTGAAAAAAACGAAGCTGATGGCTTGAAGATGGCAAAGGCTTTGCACTGAGGAAGCTTCTCTGCAGCCATGAGAAGGAAAAGCAGCTACAGGAAAGGGATATGTATTTATCTGAAGTCAACGTGGGAGTGCTGGAGCTGAAGGAACTGCCTGGATTCAAGTCCCACAAAGCAGCTCAGGCATTGCCCCAGTTCTTTAGGTGGCACACATCCATCCCTAACTAAGCTCTGAACTTTTATTTTTTTTTTTTTTTTTATTTCTGCTTGTAAGAGAGACAGAATTATTACTGCTGTAGTAGCAGTCTCAACTTGAGACTTTAAGTACAAACAGAAGATCAAAATTCCAAAGTTAAAAACAAAGTTAGATGCAGTAGATTCTGAGGAAAACAGAAATGTATGTGTACCTTACAGAAATGTGTGAAAACTGGCAGCACACATTCAGATGTCATAAATCTGTAACTGTGGCAAAAAGTAAAGGTGGGGGGAAAAGCAGATCATTGGCTTAAGTACTGAAATGTAACAATTTACATCAAAAGATCATTCAAAATGCAAAAATTATGAGAAAAAACAGTAAGAAGAATTGAGATGATGGCTCATTTATAAAAATTCTAGGTAGTTTCATCAACAATGAAATCAATTAAAAGAATGGAGACTTTTTCTTTAGATGAAGATTTTGAAAGAGTTCACTTAAGTCTAGTCACATGAGTTTTTGAAACATTCAATACTTCCATGTATTATTTATTATTCTTCATAATGTGCTTTTAAATATTTGCTTAGTGCACCTCCTGCAGTAGTCTTTATTCTTTCTACATATTCACCATAATACTGTAAAATTATTTAGCTTACTGTACATAATACTTATTTAGCAATTATTTCTCATGAAGCTCTGAATGTTAAAATTAGAGTTGCTTCTAGGAACTCACCATTTAATAACCATAAAAACTAATCTATCTGAGAGATTTCAGGTTTTTTTACTGTGTAATGAAATCGCACTGCTACTATGAATGCTGGCAAACACTAAAGGTAGTGTGTATGATTGACTCATCCAGATACATTCATGGTAAAATAGAAATCTGTATACTCTTGCAAAAGAATAAGATCAACACAGTTTTTCACAGTGAGAAAACAGATAGTGTCAAGTCTTTTTCAGTACTTGATGGAGGTCTCTGTCAACTTAAATTGCCAAAAATTCAATCTACAGCCATATTCTGAACCACATCAACTGAGATTCCAGCCTGCTGACAACTATCACAGACTTTATTTACAACCATGTTTTTATTTCTTCTTTATGAAAGCTTCAAATTGAAGAGGACTCTGAACAACAGCCGGGACACCCCCCCCCCCCCCCAATACAGACATTTTTTCCTTATTTAAAAAGATGAAGTCACAGATGCTTAATGAAAATAGCAAAATAGATTTAAACTAACACTTACCTACCTTGCTAATGAAAACTACACACACATATACACATTTAAATGTATTATTTCCTTCAAACATATCTTCTCCTTAAAGACCTAAAAGGCTACAAATCCAACTCAATACCAGAATTATTTCTGAATTCCCAAGATCTATTTAGTTTTAAAACTGTAGCATGAACTAAATAAAGAAGCAATTTGAGACCCTGGTTTTTCTTCAATCCACCTTCCATTTTAAGGTTTAAATGCAGTCAGAAGACTGTTCTCTCTAAAGGGTTTTGGAAATTATGAAGAAAAATGAGTCAGATTTATAATGAAAAGAACTCAGACACTGATATGATAATTTTGCTGGTCCACTAACAGCAGAAGGAACACTGAAGGGCCTCTGTCAGCAGCAGTTGTGCATCAATAAAGAGACACATATTGCTCTGAACCTCTTAGATTCTACTGAAATTAATTGTAGTAGTGTTAGAGCAGTAGTTCTGGTTTCAGAACAGGTTTTGAAGTCTATATCATAATTAAGAGCTGCTGGCATGAACATACTGCTCCCTGGGTTTTATTCTTTTTATCCACTCGGTCCAATGGAGGTATTTATACTAAAGTTTGTGGATATTTGATCAGATCTGTGATTCACTTGGTGCAATGGTCAGGTAATTCACTATTATTACAAAAAACAAAAATTATATGTGCAGAACTTAAAGTTTGTTTCTTTGTGTGTATGTATATTTCTCAATATTTCTTAGAATGGAAAGCTATTAGAAAAAACCAGGTTCTCTCTGAACAATAAAGTAATAGTGATTTGGAGAATGCAGAAAACAAAGTAATTATTTCCTGTGAAGAGAAGTTCAATAAATAGATAGGAGTGCAGTAACTGAGATGAAATCAAGCATTTGAAAATTATATTGAGTAGCAAGTTCACAAAGCTCTTATGTGGAGAGTTCTTTCTAGGCTTATCTACAGCAACAGCTCCAAGGGCCTTTGCTTGGTTTGGTTACCATTTCAAGTAGCAAGTTTTTTTTCCTTCCTTAAAGAGTCAGAAGTCTTAACTTTGTTTAAGGTTTGCAATGGCAACTAAAATGAAAATTATCAGTTCTCTGTGGTTGCATTACTCCATCTGCAAATGACCCACCTTTGAAATACTGGCAGGTAACACTTCTAATCACCTTAGATCTTCTAGAATCACTATTTTATCTCAGTTTCTCTGCCATCCATGGAGATTTGTCCTTGTGTGTAATGTAATGGAAAGTGGGCATGTATGAAATATATACTTTTCATAGACTTCTCACTAAAGTTGTAATTTTTAATTATTGATTTGAATTGCACCAAGTCAGTGAAAACTAAGCCCTTAATTATCTGCTGAAAGTTGGAAATTCCCTCTCAGACAAGCACATCTTTACCTGTAAAAACAAATGTAATGCAGAAAGGGGGTCAACAAATTCTTAAACCAAAATAATTCTACAGGTTTCCCATTTCTTTAATAAAATCACACAGATGTGAAATTATGTACATTTAGATTAAGGCAGAGTGATAGGACAGAATATAGAAAATTATTTTAAGTAACTAGGATGGATGAAAGCTTTAAAAGTAAGGTCTTTTTCCTCATAAGATTATTCATCCCTTAATTTTTTCTAAAATTATACCAGTCCCTACATCATTGTCCTTCTTAATCAAATACAGAAATTAAATCAGAGGCACTGATGAAGAAAACCTCAGCAGAAATGCACTTAAGCTTATCATATAATACTTTCTGATTAGAGACCCAACATCACTTCACAGATTGAGATACATGATTATATTTTCAATTTGGTATGACTGATATGTTTTATTTTCATTTTAATGAATGAAATTCCTGTCTAAAAATCAGAATGTAAACCAGATCTAAACTGCTCTCCTAGGACTAAAGTTTTGCAGAAAATTATATTGGTACAGTGTTAAATTTTCATGTCTGTGTGTTTCCTATTCAAATATTTCAATCGTTTTAAAGGTCTGAATAGATTTTGAGAATTCATGGAGAGAGGACAAAGATGCAGATTTTTCACACAGTGCAAAATAGCTTTTGGGAAAAAGAACATCTTTGGAAATTACAGGGTCCACCGTTTAGTCTTACTCATTATAAATAAAAGTCTCATTTTTAAACACAAAATAATATGCTACAGTGATTTATCTCAGATTGCATTTGATATCTTTCTATAGCTCTATTTGCATCTCATTTTTGAACACCCAAAGAGATCCTCCCAATGAAGGTAAGAGAAAAATGCTCCTATATTTGAAATGTTTATATTTAACTTTTCAAGAAATTGTCAATCATACAACAGACTCTCTTGCTGTGAAAATACAGTATCTTTGTAAGATACTGTTCTACCTTCACAGAGGAAAAATGAAAGGGAATTCCAGGTTAGTTGTGTGGAATATTCATGGCTAGGCTTCGTGAATGAAGATTTGGGAAGGGCTCTACCCACACTTGTTACAAACGTCCTGGTGGCTAAAAAGGCCAATATGAGACAAACAAGTCTGGTTGCAAAAGGCACAGCAGAAAGACGCCTTAGCTGGTATATTCTACAAGGCACGATTCTTTCTGTCTTTTCTCCTCGAGAGTGATCCTGTGTGCTTTCTCAAAGCATCCACAGCACTAAAGATAGTGTGTCTCCAGACCTCCCCATTGGAGGCCAGAGTAGACCAGTTATGATGATCAATATGGCCAAGGCTGAGATGTTGTTTCAGGGAGTCCTTGCATCTTCTCTTCGGGGCTCCTCTCTTGCAGCAGCCGGTGGCAAGTTCACCGTAAAGCAAGATCTTAGGGAGGCAGTGGTTCGTCCTTCATCCTGGAGACATGTCCTGCCCAGCGCAGCTGTGTTCTCAGTAATATGGCCTCAATACTTGTGATTGCTGCTTGTTCAAGAACAGATGTATTGGTCACATAATCTGACCAGTGGATGTTTAGGATTGTTCAGAGGCAGCGTTGATGGAAGTGTTCTAGGAGAGGCAGGTGGTGGTGGTAGATGAACCATGATTCAGAACTGTATAAGAGAGTAGACAGCACTATGGCTCTGTAAACACTGATCTTGGTACTTTTCTTCAAGTGTTTATTTTGCCAGACTCTTTTATGGAGCTTTCCAAAAGCACTATATGCCTTTGCCAACCTGTTGTCTATCTCTGTCAATCTTACCATCCGAGGAGATGAGGCTCCCTAGGTAATTAAACTGCTGGACTGATTTGAGCTCTGATTGGCCAATGGTGATGTGGGGATGATGGAAGACTTCCTGAGGTGCAGGTTGATAGACTACTGCCCAGGTTTGTGTGGAATATATGCAAAAATAAATATATTTCTGGTATGAAGCATGACTTATAAATCCACAGTGTTATGACTGCCTTATTAATCAGTTATTCTAAGAAAGCACTTCTCCTCATTATATCACTGAATAGTTTTATCATAATATGAATACTGCAAAAGAAATCTTTTATGAAAATTAAGTGTTAAATGCTGAGTAATTAATAGGTTAATTAAGCTTTCTAGTTGATTATCCATTTTATTTTCACTGTGTTTTGCCACCAGATCAACCTACAGCATTTCATACCAAGAGAAAATGTATCTCAGAAGAGCCCTAACTATACTGGTTTGATCATTTGTCCTCTGGTGAAATGATTTATCCTGCTCATAGGTGTTTCGGGTGCCAGGAAACAGGCTCCAGGTACAACCATCTGCTGGTGCATTTGGTCCTTACTTGTTCTTTTTCTGGTTTTCAGTCCAGGTCTTGCCTAATGAGAAATATTTCTGACCCTCCCTTCCTCTGGAAGGCTTGGCATCAGGTAAAGGGAAGGAGCACACAAGATTTCATGCAGCTGCTGTCTGGATGGTACTTTATGGGTATCAGGCAACCAGCATGAGGACAGTCCACGAGCGTAAAATTAAAATGATCTCTTTGTAGGAGGACTACCAACTAACTCCAGCTACCATTCCAGCTACGTATTCACAGTCTGGCTCCAGTGCTCCCCAACAACAACTCCTTCCCACAACTCCCACATCTCTCCACCACTTGTATGCACAGTACCATAACTGGCACGTCCTCACCCCTTCCTTTGCCCAAGATTTTTCCTTCAAAGCCAAATCAGTGAGTGCTTATGTACAGGACAGGTTGTCCTCATGTCTGTTGTGACCCTGAGCCAAATCTGCCTTTTTCACATCTTTCTAAGCAAGCAAATGAGAGTAGCAGTGAATCCATTGGCATTGCTTCCACTTAGTACAATTAGTTATGGTGACAAAAACACAATGCATTGCCCAATTGCAAGGGACATTTTCTGTACCTGTGCATCAGATAGCTCCATGGAGAGCACTGTGCAGCACTCAGCACAGTACTAGAATTCTTATTTTTTCTCCCAGGTCAGAATTCCTGTATAAAACAGGATATAACAGCATGTATCCAACTTATGTTAAACTCTTAAATTACAAAAAAATGCCCCTCCAGGGCTGCTCTCTCACTACTTCAAACACAGCTCCCCCAGGTAAAATTATTTAAAATGACTTCTTCATAAATTCCTGGGTACATTCTTGTAAAGAGACAATAATGGGACTGGAGTAAATTACTTGCAGTCAGGCTAGGATGAAATCAGGCCTTGGCTGTGACTCTGCAAAGGATGACATGCATATGCCATTAAACACTACAGCTCAATTCCATACTGGGGGACCATTCAAAGATTGAAACTTTTGTGAGCTTAGGAATTAAACTGAATGGATAAAAACGGAAGGGACCTATTTGATGCCTCCCTAATAACAATAAATAAATTAAAAAACAGCTAAGTAAAAAACACTGTATGAGAAGGTAAAATTGTCCAGCACATTAAGCACTAAATTGTGCTTGAAGTGTTTTGAATGGTGAATCAAACACTACATGCAGCCCTGATTGTTACATTCTTTTTCATCAAAACAGCTGACCTTTGAAGGTGACCCTTAACATGGTAGGGAAACCTATTGATTCCAAAGTAGGACTACACACAGAGCCACAGAAAGCTGCAAGGTGACTGCTACCCTTCAGCACTCAGCTACTTATAGAAGTGTCTGCACATGGAAACAAGCCCAAACCAATTTTTGCACCCACTTTGCAGGCAAACAGCTTGGCTAGAAGACGAAACTCCTAACAAAAAAATCTGACATTCCTGGGCTTCGGATTGTGAGTGTAAAATGAGTGACACACAATTATGATGCACTGAAACTGTTTGGGGGGGACTGCAAGGAAAGGGAGAAGTGCTCACATGCACAATCCCATCAGTAGAGCTGTCACCTGGGATGCTCTGGGGGTGGATGTGATCCAAAGGACCTCCTGAGGCAAGACAGGATGCTCAGAGGCACTTTTCCTATGCTGTGCTGCTGCAATTTCTGCTCCAGAAGGACCTGTAGGATTTTGGAAGTTTTTTAAAAGGATTTTGAATTTTTGCCTCAGTGTCATCCACATCAGCCCTCAGAGCCTTTAGATCTGGCCAGAAGGCAGTCGTAACTAGGAAGGATGTGATGGAAGAACACGAAGGCAAAGCTTAACTAACACCCTCACCTAAGTACTCTACAGAATATGCATTTCATATTCTTGCTGTGCTTTGCCAGATCATTAAACTCCTCAAATGGTAGGACAGGGAGAGTCCAAACCTGGAGAGCAGGATAAGTGGAGCCAGGGGAAACTGGAGCTGCGCCCAAGGAGAAACAGGCAACAGAATAAACAGGTCTCCCGGAGAGGCCAGAAACGCAGCAGTTACTCTGTGCACAGCATTTCCCGAACTATGTAAAGCAAAAGAATCACAGGGTCTTGCTGCAATTATTCCTGCTTACCTCCAGGGTGGAGGAATAGTGGAAGAAAGTAAGGAACATTTTCAAGGAGAGGACGACACAAAACATCTTTATTATTTTATTTATTATATTATTTTATTTGAGGCGTGTTGTGTATTCTTATTACTAGAATGCCACAGTTTAAAAGTCTAGCTCACCCCTCTGATATGTCAGAAATTAAGGTTTTATGAAGATGTCTCTACAAAACAGCATTGCATTATTGGTCTAAATAACGTAAAAGTAGATTACTTTCTTTTTGCCCATTGAAGCTGTCTGTCTCATGCAATAAAGGTACTGTCAATACAGTGGTTAACAGCAATGACTAAAAGATAGCCAAGGATGTTTTCTGATGCTTGGATGGTACTTATTGCCTTCCTAATTCTCCCTGAAAGAAACTCATAAATGACTCTCTTCTGATTACAACCAAATAACAAAAAGTCCCCTATGTTAATATGGGTATAATTTGGAAACCATTCTTTGTTTTAACATGGTTCAGTGATAACACCATTTTATACATCCTGCATTTTAAATCCTTTCCAAAGTGCTTACCTACTTTCTGCCTAAAGCATTAGAATACATGGTTCAATAAAAACAAACAAACAAAGCCCAGGGTGATAAACTTGAAAAAACAGGTAATACACTATTACTAGAGCTGGATTCAGATTTTGTGATAGAATTTATTACTCTGAGGTTTAGATCAGTTATAAAGTACAAACCAGCCTTAATGATACAAAAAACTCCTCTGATTTATGGGAAGACAAGATTTTGACTGCATTTGATTTCGTCTGATCTGTATCAGAAAAAAAAACAAACAAAAAACAAAAAACCCAGAACAACTCACCCCAAACTAGGGTATTGATAGGACAGATCAATAGCAAAAAAAGATTATAGTTACATCTGGAGCATCTGAGAAAAATTTAAGTCTGTGCTGGGAAAGATGCTTAAAAAATGATGTAAAGAACAGTTTACACTAGTAAGTAGATCAAGATCAAATTGTGATTCAGTTTTTGATGTTCTACAGTGTAAGATCAGACATAAAAGAAAATAAAGTCTCCTTTGCACAGAGCAGAAGGAACTGAGAGGCATCAGGTTGGCTCTGTCCTGGAGTGACTGAAATGAAAATAAAAGGAGGAGTCCCATATACTGGGGGTGGGGACTCCTTTATGACAGAAGAAATTGATGAGATTAACTGATGCAAGTTAGCAAAGTATCCCATAAAATAAGACAGGCCTGCAAACCTGACTCAGAAAAGTCTTTACTCAGCTTCCCCAACTCTTACCTGATCCCCTGGGTTACAGCATGCCCCATTTAAACTGGGACATTCAATCCAGACCATGCAACTATTTACTGTCTACCCTAAAATTTCAGTGCTGAGTCTCTTGGTTCCTTTAATATGTTTCATTCTCATTCGAGTTTTGTCTTCTTTCTTTTTAGAATTCCAGCAGAGGTAGGATTATCTGGGTAGTGGTAAGGAAAAGGGAGTGCCTGGCAAGGAGCAGCAGTGGAGATCTGCAGGTTCTGCACGAAACAGAAAGGCAGTAAGAAAAGCCATCAGGACTGGGGAAGACACAAAGCCAGGAAATAGCATCATTTCTGCTGCAGTTTTGATAGGTTTCATTCTGAAAGACCACATCAGACTTTAAAAAAAATAAATCTGAAAACTCAATTTTCTTCAAGGAAAAAAATCTATTAATGAGTCAACTACCAGCTAAAGCAGAGACTGACTCTGTGACCTACCCCGTTAAATATGCCAGTGGCACACTCTGATGCTGGCATTTCTTAACTTGATTCTTGACTTAAATGCCCTTTTAACGTGCTCATTAGTGAAATTTTCTAATTAAAAAATGCAACAGCCAAAAAGACACCCTCTCCTACACAAGTCACATGGAACCAACCTGAACACCTACACGGTTCATTAGCTGAACTGGTAATTTCAGATCCCAGAGCAGTTCTCGACCACTTCTGCTAATTGAAAAACTTGTAACAGAAGTAGGCTGTTATCTTTTTTATACACCTGTCACAAAAGGCAAAGCATAATTTATTCTATGGAAATAAAGTCTTTGCCTTCTTGAAAACCTCAGGAATCCAGAGGCTTAGAATAATTTGGCCATTTTTAAGAATTGTGGAGAAAAGTACTGTCGTAGATTATCTGTCTGCCCCCTTCCAGATAAATTATACCTCCTCCTTTTTTCACCCTTCAACATTGCCATCTGCTGTGGTCTCCTGCACAGGTAGAGTGTCATTTTGCTTCATACCCTGTTCTATCTCACTTTTTTTGTGCCGTGTTCTCACCACTCTTTATTTAAATCAGTCTCTTTCTCATCTGTGTCCTTCTCTTTCTGCTCAGGAAGGTCAGGATCCTACAGACACCAACACCATTCCCACATGCAAGTTATTTACCTGATCCACAGGCATGATCTGCATTTAAATTCATTACATCTCCCCTCACCTGCTTCACATTTTATTTGTATATGTCCAATACTGTTATTATTCTGTTTGGGTTTTGGGGATTTTGTTGTTGTTGTTTTATTTCTAATTTTTTGTTTGTTTCTAAAGCACCATTGCATCTTTTCTAAGTGATCTGGTTCCAACAGGAGCTCCAATACTGCAGGACAAAGTAGATACTGTAACAGCACTTTCTACCTTCTCCATATATTTCTCCACACCAGCAACTCAAGCTTCCTGCCCCAGTCTTCTCCTGGCTGCAAAGAATGGAGTTGAATCATTTTACACATATAACTCTCATGTACAGTAAAAAAGCAGCTTCAAACTGCTGCCAGTGTCACAGCCTCACATCACAAAACAGGAGCAAGCCACTGGCTCTTCTGGTGATGATGATGATAATAACAACAAATCCTAGTAAAAAACTGAGAAACAAAGTAAGTAGATGAATCAAGTTTAGTCAAAATTTGCATTCACCCTCTGCTTGAGCTTGTACCATGGCAATGGGTCAGTGCTTGTGGACAGGCATCAAGTTTTCCCTCTTAATAGCTCCAGGAACCAATTCATATCACTCTTGCATATCTCTTGCATGTCACCCTGGCCTGGTTTTGAGCTAATTTTCTGTGTATTAGCTGGTATGGGGCTTTTTTCTCACCATCCAAATTTATTTTAACTGGCTATTTAAATTAAATCAATTTTTTTTTTCTCAAGTCAGGTCTGTTTTATCTGTGACAGCAATTTGTCAATGATCTCCCCGTCCTTACCTCCACCCATGAGCTTTTCCACTTTAATCTCTCAGTCTGTCCTGGCTGAGGAGCAAGAGTGTAGCTGAGGGGCTGTATTTACTATCCCTTCAGCAAAGAGGACAGTATGAGATTCAGCTATATATGTTTTAGTTCATGTACAAAATGGTTATTAAAAAAACCAAAACCCAAACCTCTGTATTTCTTGTGATTTAAAATTCAAAGCATTAATGATGCTTTTCTATTTTAAGATGAAGTTTCTCAGCCACTGGAGTTTTGAAAAAACTTCTCCCCCATACAATACAATGTGGGGCCATTTTATCAATACCACTGATTTCTCGACATCTCTTTCTGCAGGCACAAACCCCACATTTTAAAATAGTTGTTGGCTTCCCTAGCCATACCAAGATGCATTTGCTGTGTGGCCTAATGACCATATTAAGAATGCAAAACCTGATCATTTACCACTAATAGCCATCTTCTTATTCAGGTTGTCTGATATATTTGAGTGTCAACATTCTTCTGCCCTCTGCCAAAAATAAAGCACTTATCAGATATATAAACAGGTATGTTCTCAAAAAGTTCTTCAAAGACCTTCACATTATCACATTATATCATGTCAAATCATAATATTATCAAATTATATCACATTATTTCTAATCCCATGAGTAACAGTGGCAATCTGTCCTGATAAAGAATCTTTACTACCTACAGTGTTGGCACCTGAACATCCAGAATTCAGGTGCAGAGCAGCCTAAAGCTTGTTAGCAGCAGTTCTTCTCTGTGCCAGATATGAAGGGACTATTCAGTTCAAAAAGGTGTTCCTTGCAACTCCTGGCAGCTAAAGAGACCCCAAGCAAACACAGGGATACTCCCGAAATCCTGTCCTCGTCTATGGCCTAAACACAGAAACAGGGCAGGGATACTCCTGAAATCCTGCCCTCATCCACGGCCTAAACACAGAGACAGGGCTTCAGGAGAGGTCCAAATTGAGCCATTTTGTCATCACAACCTGAAAAAAAGAAAGTAATCACCACTTAAATAATACCTCACAACAAAAACCATTTGTCCAGGCACTAGCAGACTGATTCTAGTTTGTGACCAATGTCTTTCTCAGTCTGAAGGAGATTAAAACAACATCTCCAAGCCTTCTACAAGTATATTTACTGTCAGGCAATGCACAAAGCTGGAAGAGCAACCTACGCTCCTCTCAGTGGAGCTGCAACATAGTGCTAAAAAGAACTGAAGCTGTGTGGAACAGGGAAGTCTGGGAATCTGGTCCCAAGGCTTTTTCTCCACTTTGTATTTGAGGATAAAGCACAGAAAACCTCCTCTCTCCTCCTTCTGCAGCAATTTTATACAGAGTAACCAGGACTGCACAGTAATGCCTGCACACATTCAGCTCACTGCCAAGCCATCATACCCATAAGGACTTGTCAAGGATCCCTGCAGAGCAGCACATAGCTTCAGATTCCTGATTGGGCTTAAGTGGGATTTAGATGTTGAGCTGATCAGATGGAAGTAATTACAGACACAAAAAACCTGTAAATGTAGCCGTTTTGAAAAGTCTCCCGTCAAAAAAAGGACTGCTAATGAACTGAGACTGACTTAAGAGTTCATCCAAAACTGATTGGAGGCTTTCACGAGCCAAAGTTTCAATTATGATTCCATTTTGTCAAATTACACAACCAGATCCTGAGCTAAATCCATGTGTGCCATGCAAAGAAACCCAGCAGCAGTTGCTTATTCCCTGATGGCCACATAACTCCACCAAGGATTAAAGCCATCCACAGGGATGAGTACTTGACTCCCAGTGTATCCTCACAACACTTCTATTTCTTTTAGTGAGATATGTTCAGAAAGTTACTGCAATAATTCCTGTATTCATCCTTGTCCTGCTGCTGTGAAATATAACTCCTCCATGACAGTGACTGTGTTTCTCTATTCTATATGTTAAAGACACTCTCCAGTAAATTCGAAGACATATTTCAAACACAAGAATAGAGCAAGGCTTAGATTAGATAGCAAGTAACTGTCCTTTAGATTATAGTGAGTCTTAGAAAGTTTATGTGATGTTCAATAGGCTATTCTTCAAAGCCCATTGGAAGAAATGGATGAAGGACTCTCCAATAATTGGAAGTACTTTGGGCTCGGCTGTATTTTTGTGCTATTCCCTGCACATGCTTTAACTCAAAAACAAGATGTGTGGTTACAAAATAAAGGGAAACCAGAATCAGTCTTGCAGGACCCTCTGCTATCATTTCCACCTCAAATCTGTTGAAAACACATGCTGCTTAGCTCATCAGAAATGTGACCCTGTTCTTGGACATGATCAAGATAAATGAATATCCATCCAACTTTCAGCTGATAGTTCTATCAGCAAAACAGAAAAAATATTTTTCTTCCTATTATTCAACACATTTGTCCTTAAATGAAAATATTGAGATGAGAAATATATCTTCTTCTCTGACAACACCCTAGAGAGTCCATGAATTAAGATGACACTGAGTGCCACAGTCAGTAAAGGGTTTAGCAGCAACAATACTTCTCACCACAGTTATCATAAAATTTGAATCACCTGAAAAAAGGAAAAGAAACTTTGCTTTTAAGCTACCTTCCTACACTTCATTTAGCTGCATTCTGAAAATGAATTCTATTCTCTGATGTGAATTTCCCCTGCCTGTCCAACATTTCAAATCTACATAACTTAATTTATACACTAATGGACTCGTAATTTTCTGGGGTAGTCAACCACACAAGACACTAACATAGATCATTAAAAGAAGTGGAAAATCTAAACAAAGACATAACAATTAATTCTGTGCAAGCAATAGCTCTACCACAAACCTATGAGAAGATATTTATAGCATTGTTTTTCCAAGCAGGATGTTATTCCAATAGCTAATTCTTCCACCAGTTTATTTTATGACTGTCACATCTTTAATGTTTTAAAGAAACAGTCTCTATATCTGAAAAAGAACAGGAAAGGAGCCTTGTCTGTGAAATCACCTGCACAACATGAATGGCATCAGCAACTCTGTTTCAATGGGATGGAATGAAGGAATGCAGTTACAATCCTATGGGAATAAAACTGCTGTCATATCTAAGGCTCTAAGGAAAGCTGGGAGCTTAAAATCACTGTTAAATCATAAAGTAGAGAGTGAACCAGAAGAGTAGCAATATACATAAAATGTAATTTTACATGGAATGGGAAATGTATATTTGATTAATTCTAACAGTCTAAAATAGGCAGTACTAAAATGTCAGGAGTTTTCCACTTACCAGCTAAAATCCCAAAAACAAAAGCACTTCCACTTTAGTGTGGGGGTCTTTTGGGTTTTTTTGTTTGGTTGGTTTATTTTGTTTTACACAAATATCTTGATTCATCATCTGTGGCTGCTCTGTAACATTCACATTGGCTGAAAAATACTGTATTATCTACTGGTAATCAAGGTTCTTTCTTTCTGATATGCAATTCTAGATAATTCATGAAATGTTAATCCCAGCAAAAGAATGAAATATTTTCTTTTTTTACTGCATTTCTTTGAAGCTGTCATGGTTTAGAAAGCACCACTAAGGCATGCATATCACTTAGCACCAAAGAATCTGAACTGTTTTGTTTTCATTTCCCCTAAGCTCAGCGTATGTCCTGTATATTTACAGAGGCAAATAACATTCTTCATGAAGAACAGCACCAATTTCATCAATACAAGACTTCCAATAGAAGCAGATTGCTTCATGCAATGTTAAATTTGTAAGATACAGTGTGTTGCCTCAAAAAAAAAATCCAAATAGTCCTTCTTTTCCCAAGGGAATATTTTCTTCAATCATTCAAATAAATATATGTGTACATATATTTACACAACTATTTTGTATGGCATTCCTATTTCTTATCGATGTTTTAATCAGTTTCTCTCACAATTACCTATATTGTCGAAATACATGAAATTAAAAGCCAGAAAGTGAATCAACCTTGTAGTTAAGCAACAGTTTTATTCAGAAATGATTTTTTTGTTGTTCAATGGGTATAGTTCAGCAAAATATAACAGTAAAGCTGATGGCACTGCTGATTACCTTCAAACGTGTTTGTGTGTCTTTCAGTAGGTACCTCCTGGGCTCTACAAGTAAAGACAATTTTTCCACCAAAAAAAAAAAAAATCACTGAAGCATATAATTGAGTCAGTAACAAACAAGGGTCCAGGTCTTAAGTCAATATTAATAGTGTATTCTTTCAGGATTTCACTAAAAATATGATTTCCAAACAGCACTGGGAAAAAGAAAGAATGGGCTGAAATGCAAAACAAAAGTGCCTTTTGTTCCCTTCGGAGTCCTTTCACTCATCTCCTTTGCTAGGGTCCTTTCAGTGCCTGTTAATTAATTGCTGTGATTGAGGTCAAGTTTGAAGATGATATGGGGTTAATTTTAGACTCTCTTGAGTGTAGACTAAGAAACTCATTACTGTTGCTGACGCCAGAATGTCAAGTTTCAAGACCTATAATATCTCAGGCTCTTGAGATATTGACCTTTCTGTAAGGAAGAACTGCCTTGCCCTGTGTCACAGAGGCCTGAGCTCCCAGTACTTTTAAAATTTCTTTGCTTCTGTTACCAGATTATAAATTACAAGTGAGAGCTCAGCTTCTAATTAGTCTGGTGCTCTCAAGGAGGCCAGTGAATATAATGTAGCAACACATGTAACTAACTACCACTCAAAGTGCTTTTAGCAGGAAACCAATTAAAAAGAAAATGAAAAGGGAAAAACTGCTCTGTGCTTACCCCCTGCTCGCTTTCAATTGGCTTACTAGGAATTACATGATTACTCTGATTGTAGGCCAGCAAGGACCTTACTGATAGAAGGCAAATTCATACTTGGTAAGGGAAGTGCATGCTTATAATCTGTGTTTGTATGAAGAACATTTCATAGCAAGTCTGAAATGATGACCCACCACATCCACCTCTTACAAAGTGACAGACAGTAAGAACACAACCACGTCTGACATCTTTTGTGCCAGAGTTAGAAAGCAAAGAGCAACAACACAAGTCAGTGACTAAAGCCTGTTGATTCCCTTGAAGATCATAGTCCATTCCTGAGCTGTATGTATTATAGGAAACATTAGTCTTTATTTCCTCTAGTGGAAATAGAACAATGAGCTGAATTATAGCCATGGAGGGGAGAATGAAGTACCCAAGAAATAAAAATCACATACAGTTTGAAAGAATAGTCGTGGGTTAAGCTGATGTGTCTGAACTGCCTTTAAACCACTAGGCCTGGCTGGCAACAAAGATCTGCAGCTGCTGAGCTCTGCAGAAACCCCACAAGTGTGGAAAACTCAGCAGACAAACACTAAACTAACTTTAAAAATGGGAATTAACCAGTTAAACCTATTAGGTCTTTTAGGCATTGTTTTGGTTTGGACTAAAAGTGCTTCAGAAACACTGGGCCCTAGTCTTTCTTTTCTGTGGCCACATATAGTGAGATATAAAGCACTATAAACAGCCAATTCTAAAAGAAAATAAATGGTGACAATGCAAACTGCAGTTTATACTCTGTTCACGACAGATACTTCAGCACAGTACATGTGCCAGTCAAGTCCTCTGTGGCTTATGTAAAGAAGACGTCTCTTATAATAGGAATTTTCAGTGAGCAATCAAGCCACTAGTCCCTAAAATTGTCAGTGACACTCTCTTATTAACCTGAATTTTGGCAAAATTCATGGTTATAAAGGCACCTCCACTGTATTTTCCTAGAAAGTCATCTGAAACAGACAATCCCACTAAATTCCTGTAGGCAGGTTCAGCAAAACACCAAAAAAATGTGCTCAATATGGAATGCTTTATTCTCACTTGAAAGACTTTTGACATTCCCAGCATAACAGAAATTAAGAAAATCCTTGAACACTTCATTTAATAGGAGTCCAATTTCCTTAGTAAATGTAGCCTCCAGCCATAAACAATAAAGGCAAATAATTCAGATTATTCATTCTGAGATAATGAGTTTCTAAAACACTAGGCTATGCACAGAGAATAATTTTTAATCTGGTCAGAGTACAAACACTCAAGAGTAATACTAAACTTGATTTCAGAAAGATTGATGGTAGAATTTAAAAATCAAATAATCCAAACTCCTCTAGATTTTTTTTGTTTGTTTATTCTAAAAGAATCTAATTCACAAACTCCAATTTTTATTGAGGTTATTTTGGTAATTAAGTAAATTAATGATTTCAGCAGTGCTTATACACTTGACACTGCTTTCTTCCTCATATATGATGGTTTGGTTGGGCAAACTTGTCTAGTCCGAGTTGGAATATCCTGTCTTTACACCTTTATGCCTACATTGGCGACACACAAGCAACTCAAATGTTTATAAAACATCAAAATGAAATGGAATTATTAAGTATAATTATTAAATCCTGATCAGTGCTTGTGTTCTTTTGCCTTAAATTAGAGGATTTCTTAAAAAAGAGGATTTCTTAATTTTTCCTTTTCAAATGTGTATGTGTTGAAACAGAAAATACAAACAGGGAACATTTTAGACAGAGGAAGGGAGGAAGGTCATCCTAAAACTGAGTTTCATCATCACTAAGAATTTTATTTCACTGAATGAATTCACTGGATGAATAAATGGGATCCCAAATGCTAGTGACATTTTCTGGAGAAAGAGAGATTCTTGGAAAACAGCCCTTCTCACTATTTAGGATTTATTTCCAAAGGGATGAATTTGCTTGTTTTGCAGAACAAGGGAAGTCTTTTCGTTTTTTTTAGTATTGCCTTAAACTGGCTTCAAACATACGTCTTTGTACTTAAATCAATATATTTTTTTTTTATATTCATCTCCCTGAACGAGGACTCACATTAGAGGGGATTCAAATTGAACTCAGTCAGCAAGAGCCAGTGGACTGGTTACCTTTGAGTACAGGTTTAGGAAAAAATATAATATTACTGATAGTAAAAGAAGTAAACTGAAATTAAACTTGATTCTTGCAGTCTGATTCACACCAGCAACATATCATCCACAGGATAATGAGGCTCCTTTTTTAAAGAACTAATGTTTGGGTAATCAAATACAGAGAAATTATTAACAATTAATACAGTTTTGGTAATCCATTCAATTAAAGCTCCATCATTTCATTGTTGATACAATAGATACATACACTGCAGTGGAGACAGCAAGAGGTATTTGTCACTGGAAAATCAAAACACAGAAAGAAGATCCAATATTTATAAACCAAAATGATTTAAAGTCCCCCTACTCCAACATATGCTCTCTACCTCCCCAGAAAGGACATCCAAAGCAAGCTGTCAATCTGAGATGCAATAAAACAAGGCAAAGATATTCTCTAACTTCATCTTGACTGAATTTACAGACAAACTGTGACATCAGGGCATCATAATTCCTCAACCTGTCCATTTATTAATGCCACACAGGGGACGGGGCCTTCACTGTTGCATTCTTGACAAAGAGCTTAATAGTTTTAACTTCTATTGTGTGGCAAACAGACAATACTTCTTTCACAGTTAATCTACTGGGACATTTCTTCTCTACTCCCAAGGCTGCTTTGCTTCTCTGCCCAATCAAGACCTGCTCTTCTGGCTGGTTTTGCATTTGTAATGTGGTTAAGAGCAGCTGTGTGGGGTTTAAAGTTAATTCCTTGCCTTTACTAACCACATGTTCAAAGAATCATAGAATCAACTGGGTTGGAAAAGACCTCCGAGATCATCAAGTCCAACCTTGATCCAACACCACCGTGGTTCCCAGCCCATGGCACTGATGCCACATCCAGTCTCTTAAAACCTCCAGGGACGGAGAATCCACCACCTCCCTGGACAGCCCATTCCAATGGGTGATTACCCTCTCTGTAAAGAATTTCTTCCCAATATCCAACCTAAACCTTCCCTGGCACAGCTTAGGATCACGCACTCTTGTCCTACTGCTGGTTCCTGGGAGAAGAGACCAACCCCCACCTGGCTACAACCTCCTGGTCAGGGAGTTGTAGAGAGCGAGGAGGTCTCTGAGCCTCCTCTTCTCCAGGCTAAACAACCCCAGCTCCCTCAGTCTCTCCTCACACCACTTGTGCTCCAGTCCCTTCACCAGCCTCCTTGACCTTCTCTGGACCTGCTCCAGCACCTCAATGTCCTTCCTGAGCTGAGGGGCCCAAAACTGGACACAGTACTCCAGGTGAGGCTTCACCAGTGCTGAGTCCAGAGGCAGAATCACTTCCCTGGTCCTGCTGCCACACTGTTCCTGATCCAGGCCAGGATTCATTGGCCTTCTTGGCCACCTGGGCACACTCTGGCTCCTGTTCAGCTTCTTGTCAATCCAAACTCCCAGGTCCCTTCCTGCCTGGCTGCTCTCCAGACACTCCGTCCCCAGCCTGTAGTGCTGCAGTGGGTTGTTGTGGCCAAAGTGCAGGACCCAGGACTTGGCCTGGTTGAACCTCATCCCGTTGGAATCAGCCCAACTCTCCAGCCTGTCCAGGTCCCTCTGCAGAGCCCTCCTGCCTTCCAGCAGATCAGCATTCCCCCTCCCATCTTGGTGTCATCTGCAAATTTGCTAATGGTGGACTCAATCCCCTCATCCAGATCATCAATAAAGACATTAAACAGAACTGGGCCCAACACTGATCCCTGGGGGACACCACTAGTGACCAGATCCCAACTGGATGCAGCCCTGTTCCCCACCACTCTCTGGGCCCGGCCATCAGCCAGTTCCTAACCCAGCACAGAGCGCCCCTGTCCAAGCCATGGGCTGCAGCTTTTGCAGGAGAATGCTGTGGGAGACAGTGTCCAAGGTCCAGACAGACCGTATCCACAGCCTTCCCCTCATCCACCAGGTGGGTCACTCCTCATAAGAGGAGATCAGGTTGGTCAGACAGGACCTGCCCTTCCTAAACCCATTCTGCTGTTTCAGTTCTTCAGGTAGTTTAGGAGTGTGCCTACTCTCAAACCTGCTCTGGCTCCAGAGTCCCATCTGGGGGATGTCTGATCGAGAGAACCAGAGAAAACTTGCTCTAAAATAAACTCTTTTAGGGGTTTTGGGGGTTTAGGGGTCTTTGCACAAACCCCCTTAATGTGCCCTGCGACATTAAGGTACATGTAGACAAAGTGTTTTAATACACATTTAGGGCATCATTACACAACCTCTATTTGTGAAAGTCACAGGGCGGTCACACAGATGATTTGCTTGGGTGAAGATTACTTTCAGGAGTTAAATTACTTGAGTTTACTATAACTAGCATTCATGAAGATTGCATTTTTATTTAATTACTTTTTAAAATGCTAATTAGCTCCAGCATACAAAGCCACCAGAGAATGGAAAAGTCTCATACAAGCAGTTTGACAGTCAGAAGGACCAATTTGGATCCCATTGGTTTCAGTTTCAAAAGTAATTATTCTGCAGCTTTATTGCAAAACTGCTACTTCACAACAACAAAGCTGAACATATGCACTTCTTTTGAAGTGTAGTTGTGAAAACTGAACCGGAGGGGAACTTCACAGCTGCTCAGCTCTTTGTTTTGTTCACCATTTTGAGGGGCAGCAGAAAGTAAAGGATAGTGGATGTTGGAAAGCACCGAGGAATGTAGCTCAACCTTCAGCCCTGCCACACCTGGCTTAGTGCTCAACTAGTGTGGCTTCTATAAACAAATTTCCATCATCAGACACCTCAACCATCTTCAGGAAGACTCAGACCATCTTATTTAACATATTGGTATTTACATGATGGCATTACAGGTTGCATCTTAGCAGGTACACTTTCCAGACATTCCTTAGCTCCAGCCAACAGCAAAACACCCAAACTTTCCATATCAGACTGCTTCCCCACTCTAATAACCCAGCAGAGCAAGGAATGGCTTGTCTATCCCGTTTTTACAGACTGCTACCCTTCCTGAGAAAGATTTATACACCTCTTCCTGACAAGAAAATGTTATGTTCCCTGGATGTATTTGTATATTGAATGTAAATACATAAAAAACCTGCCTCTTCAGGATTCAGATGCAAGATCCTACCTGAAAAAAAAACCACAACAAAAACCAGACAGACCCAGGAACATGAAGGTGGATCCTGTACACTGATAAATTCACTATTATGAAATGTTTCCAAGAGAATTTATATGTATTCAGGCTCTAAATCTGCAGCTCACTGACAGCAGATGCACAGCACCCTCTGCTTTTTCACCATTGCCTCCCATCCCAGAGATACTCCCATGCTGAACAACTCAGATGATGGTCCAAAGTATGGTTTTAACCTCTCCAACAGAAACACAACCCACCTTTCTTATTTTTTCCTGGAAAAAGTCAGGAAACTGCCTGCAGACTGATTACTTTTTACTGTAAAAGGAGCTCATTCCCAGTCAATATCTTTACCTGGGATACCTTCCCTTTTGCTGGTAGTTGCTGAGTTTGAACTGATGCTGCTCTAAAATGATTGATTTAGCCCTCAACCTGCTCTGAAAAAGGATGCAAACCAGAAGCACTGTCCTGCCATGGATCCCATAGGATGGACATCGCTGCCTGAGAGCAACTACTGCACTAAAGAAATTTGAAATGTGAACGTGGGAGGATCTGAATCTTACAAGACTCAACAAGAAAAAAGACTCTTTTGAAACATATCAAAATGGTCCTATAATCTGCTTCTGTTGCACTTCACATGCAAGTGACTTGACATTTTTGAGAACTATTTTGTAAATTGCCTTAGATATATTATGATCGATAATGCATCTACACAATGATACTTTTTTTAGAGAAGAAAAAATTAAGGCAAAGAAATCACTTCAAATAGAAAAGCCTATAAAACTAATTTTACATAATTTGGTAGAAACCCTGAAAGGCTATGCTCCAACTTAATGAAGGTCTAACTGGGGATGTGATTTACTGAGAATTGCAGCACAAATAGCTTTAATTTTGACATATACATACATGTAGATTACATAGTATTACTTGGTTACAAATTATGTTCACTGACTTTATAATTTCCAGCCTTCTTGGTAAACTTAATTTTTTCAGTTTGTTGAATTTTTAAACAGAATCTCAAGATGACAATACACCATAGGTAACAGGAACTAACATCACATCCTGTGTTGAGAATTAAAACTGTGTAGAGAGTGGTGGTGAAAACTGAATTTAGAACAAAATCAGAATGTTAGCACAATCACTGTTAATAGCTGCCCACTGTAATAATTTGCCTTCAGCAGAGGACAATCATTCTATTATCTATTATCACAGATAATAGTGTAAGATAATAGTTGCCCAACTATGATCTTAGTTTGTTGTCAATTGACAAACAAAGGCTACAGAAAGCAGGTGTTCTCACAGAAAAAAAATAATTAATGAACAAGAATTAACTTCAACTGTACTAGAAAATATAGGTAATTTTGAACAATATTTTCTATCAGTGCTGTACAGTCTCATTTTGATTTTTGCATCCTGCAGGAAAACTAATCATACTGATTTGAGAATGCTGCAGAATGGCTACCATGTCATGGTTTTATACTTAGCTTTCCAAAAGGAAAGGGTTCCTAATGAAAACTGTGAAAAGAAAAACCCGTTTTTGTAAGCTGGGATATTTGGGAGATGTAGGGAATGTGATCAGCAATATATTCTTTTGAGTCGCTTCACTATGTTGCTTTTAAAAGTTTGTAAGTCCAGAAACGGCCTCTTTGATGTTAATGTAAACTAGAAGGTAGAAAAAGATGTTTCTAATGCTGCTGTATTAAGGTGCTGTGATATACATTTTCCTTGGAATTGTTAAGTTTTGGTTACTTTCTCTCCATTACATTCCTTTTAGGGTACAAAGGATTCACTGGTGGGTGACAAAAACGATTAGAGGCGTGAGAAGGCTTCCCCCTTAAGAAATAAATGTGCTAAGATTGAGATGTTTATAGACGAGACAAATAAGAGAGGACACACTAGAACTTCACAGAGTAATGAATGTTGTAAAAAAGACAAATGGAGTGAAGGTGCTCCTATTTGTCATGTCTCATAACAGAGGAAGAATGGTTACCTCAATGGCACTGAAATGCAAGAAAAAGACAGAGGATTATTTTCGTCCTTCTTAAACAACAGGTAGGACTCAGGAGATTAAATTTTATTCTATTAAAATATTTGAAAGGTCAGATTTGAAGTTGAAAATTAAAAACATGGACTTTCTGAAGTGATAAGAGTCAGGAGTTTAAACTGTATTCCACTAAATTATTTGAAAGGTCAGATTTGAAGTTGAAAATTAAAAACATGAGCTTTCTGAAGTAATAGCTCAGAAAAATTAAATATCGAAAACCTGTTTGCTATTTCCATTTTAATTTAGTGGAAGAAACCCTAAAAGCAAAATTTTAAAACAGAACTTGTTTCTGAGCAAAATTTTACATATTTCACTCAGATGAAACTGCTAAATAACTTTTTAAACCGTTACATCTTCATATATAAAACTCAATGCAGCTGAGTTCTAGGAAAAGTAGTTGCCAACCATTTCCTCTTTGAGCTAGAAAAAACTATTTCCCCTACAGACTATTACGATCAAAAGATGAAATGTGAGAAAAGTGAGATAATTTTTTGGATTAGTTATAAAAACAGTGGCTCTGGGCCAGAAAAGAAGGAGGCTTCTTAAATCTTCTGCAACTGTGTCTGTTAATCAGACTAATTAGAACACTGACCTAAAACTGCAAACTGTTATTTTAGTTTATGCACTACTGAATTCACAGCTCCTACATGTTGTTATTTTCTTCTGTAGAGAATTAGAATTCATTTTATAGTATGAAAAAAGTTGCAGGAGGCAGTTTAAGAGACTACCTGGTGAGAAGAAAAATAAAATATCTTAAGGGTTATTAAAATTCAAGCTATATAACTCATTCACTAAATCTATTTTTTCCTGCCTACCTTAAGTTTACTACTAAAATAAGAAAGTAACCTTAAAAACAGAAAATGCAAAATGAGCTATGGCATTATGCAGATTCCCAGTTTTTGATCACCTGAAAATTTTTTGCTGTGAGAAATTCTGAACAAAATAATAAATAAAATCTACACTCATCTATTTCTCTCATTTAGTAGAAAAACCTAAACTTTTTTAAAGCTGTCCAAGCAAAATACCTTGCTTTTTTCAGTCTGAAAAGTTTACCAAGCTTTCACTGAAGATTATTTTTGAGTGGTCAATAAGAATCAGAATTGTTTTATTTTGTGTAAAAGGAAAACCACTGCCTTGGCCAATAAATAATTTTTACCAACTGTTTCAACTGACAACCAAACACAGAAACAAGAACTATGTACCCAAGACTAAAATCTTACACAACAAATTTCTGATGCTCTCCAGTCTCTTTAATGGTGTCATTGACAACATGTTATGCCTGTAACTAAGTGTGGTTCCACTTTGTTTTGACTACCCTGTCATTATTAATTCTTTTTGAATCTGCTGTGGTAATACTGTCATAATGAATTCATTTTATATTAATGTGCATGTCATACTCATTATCATGGGGATTCCCACTATAATTTTGCCTGGATGAGAACAAAACCAATTGGAAAAACAATTTGTTTGTTGTGCTAATGCATTAGAAGGGAGTAACCTGCCTTCATTTGTACACAGAGCGTGGGTCTTGCCCACAGCTTTTTCTTGTGCTTTAGAATGTTGCATCAGTGACCTCAATGAAAGAAGAAACAATTCCTTAAACACCCTTGAAATCTTGGCATGTGTTATAGAGAATGTAACCTTACACCTGGCAAACCCATGCTACCACATCTAAGCAAAGGGCAAACACCCACCTGACACCTCATATATCCTCTCTTCTTCACAAAGAAACCTAGAAAGAGTTTGGTTAAGAGGGATATGTGGAGATCTCCAGACCAACAATATGCTCAAAACTAACTCCAAAGCCTGACCACATCACTCAGCATGTTGCACACTCTGAACTTCACCAAACATGGAGAATCCACATCCTCCCAGGGTTCCTGTTCCAGGGGCTTCACTGTTTGCATTATTCTGGCAAACAAGTCCTGTTCTTACAAACAGGATGGTTATTAGGCTTTCATGTACTTTCAGTTTGTACCAAAATTCATCACAAAAACACAGAAAGGCCCATCTCTCTTTAGTCTCCAACTTACCTTTTGAGTTTTGTTTTGCAAAAAGGAAACCTCAGCAGAAATGTTTCCTAAAGTTCAACCACCAGGCCACCATCTAACCTTGGTGATGTGGAGTTCCACATCTATGTTTAACACCTCTTTTAGCTAGTAATGGATAAGCTTGGTGTGGTCTAGATTTTCCATGTCCAAAAACTGTGTGTCTTTCAGATGGTCAGTGCCTCCTTCAGCTATTTATTGTAAAGGATTTCTCTGCAGTAACTAACCATGTCGTGAATGTGATTAAGGTCTCAGTACCAGTGGCTTCCCTGGAAAACCTCTCTGAGGAGACCACAAGAACTGTACTTGGGAACACACAAGACTATCTTTTCAATTGAAAATGTGTTAACAACTTGAGTCCTTGCAAAGATTCTGCATTTTAAGTTCATGAAAATGGACAATTTTAAACCACAGAGACAAAGAAGAGGTTAGACTTTTAAAAGAGAAGAGATGCACTACAATTTTCAGCCCTGCTTCCTTTAAAAAGGAATAAGTGACAGCTGTCCTCTGCAAGGGATTATTCTTGTGTCAGCTATTTTTGCAATCATTTAAAATGATTTGAATTACTGCAATTATTGATCCCCCACAGAGCTTCCATTAGGATGTGACCTCTTCTACATGGAGTTGTTACAACACATAAGCACTGGAAGGATGAATTTACAGATAAACAGAAGCCATTAACATTCAAAATTTTCCGTCAAGATAAAAGCTTCACATCTTGTAATACAAATTTTCACCACTAGCCCATAGAGAATTAAACAGATTTTAGGATCAAATCCCTGTCCAAATTCACTGGAAAAGTTGTAGAAGTTTCCTATCACAATGTAAAAATGACAGCAGGGGTGGCCCAATGTGTATGAAAAACTAGATTCTGCTGCTCTGAACACATGGAAATGAGGAGTAGACACTCTTTGAATCTAAGAGTTTTTAAGATCAAGCAACGTTAATTTTATACAAAAAATAAATCACCAGAAATCAGAAGTGAACTTTAGCAGAGAAAAGGTGATAAAGCATTTACAACTGAAATGTAGAAGAAAAGAATAAAGGGCTTTATGACAGAAAACTGTGTCTTCTCTTTATCCATTGTGTTAGTTTCGGCACCTTTCTATGTAGAATTTCACTTAGGATGAAAATCATCTCTGTCTCTTACTGCAAGCTGATTCTTTTTTAACCTCTGGCTTAGAAGCCTATTTACTGTCAATGTAATATCAAAAAAATAGAATTAAAATAATCAAGGAGATGAACAAGTCAGTACCTACTCCAAGCCATCTCCAACAATGCATTTCACACACTATCTAATATATTATTGACATGCTCTCAGCCTGCTTGGCTCTACAGAAAAGGAATTTTTAGTCCCAACATAAACCAGCCTGCACTGCATACAAGCAATTACTCACATTCCAGGGCCTGACCTCTCCTGTGTCAGAGCATGCATCTTTGTCTGCAATTTTCTTAACTAGTTTAGAACCACCTTAGTATTCAGGAAGCACAAACCAGGGTTGTGTGGAGAAAGACAATTCCACCTCATGGAAGGTTTTGGTGTTTGGTGGTGTTTTTTATGTAGAAAGATGGGCTCAGGCTTGGACACAGGGCTGCCCTCAGTCAGTCTCCTTGTTGAAAGCAGGCCAAAGGCTATAAGAAGAATTAAAAAAGTGTCATTCAAATTCCCTTTAACTCTTCTGCAGGACAAGTTACAGCCATCCTTAGTCTGGGCTATGTCTTGACCTCTGGTGTCACTCAGAATCCTCTGGTTGAGACTTCCTAAGTTGATCCTTTCCCAGTGCAAGTCAAGAGCAGCCCTGCAATGAGTTACAGTGATGAGGCTGTTTCTTCAACACAGCCGTTTGTCATTCTCTGATAATTTAATTATTCCCTTCCAACTCTCAGCTTTTCCATAGCACAGAGATACCCCACTGCCATTCCCACCAGAAAGGGCAGCTCACACCTACCCAAGAAGGCTGATGTGCCCAGCCTGGGGCTGTCAGTAGGTTTCAGAAGCCTCAGAAAGCTTTGGTAGCCATAAGATTATAAACCCAGGGTCAAGGTTGGGCACTCACCTAAATGCTTATTTCAAAATAATAAACTATGGAAATGAAAATATTTATTATTCCAGAAAAAGGTTTCCTTCCATTTCAGAAAACAAGGAACCAAACCAACAAACAAAAAACCTTGAATATTTCAGCACAAAATCTGGGTATTTCAGAACACCAGAGAAGCTTTCTGTTTTCAGGTGGCCCCCACAGCATGGTTCTTCAGAGCTGCACACTGCAGCACTACAATTGCTGGCTGAGGACCTACAAAGAGGACCAGAGGAAAATCAGTCAAGTTATGAAAAGGACTCATGCTGCTGGTGTTCTTCATCCAGGTCCATTTGTGTGCTGATCAGACTGTGATAAACTGAGAGCCTTCCTGAGGATGACATTTCAGGGTCTAGACCAATTCAGGTTAAACAACTGCCTCTTTATGTTTTTCCTCCCAAAGGTAGCACCAGTGCTTTAAAGCCAGAAGAGACCTCCAAGGCAAGACCCTAAAAGTGCACAGCTGCAAAATACAGTTTGATGCAGCTTTTCAAATATTATACCTAATTAAAATGTTAGACTGGTTTATTAAAGTTAGTAAGTACCCGAATATCCAACACTTAATATTTGTATCCCACTGAGTTGTGTCACTCTTCTATTTTGTTTTTCAAAACAATGAATGGATGTGTTTTCAAAGGGTAAGTTGAAGTTTTACTCACAAGTAACTGACTCCAATAGAAAGGATGATTGCTCAATTCGCAGAGTGAATTTATTTGACTTACATTATGCAGAAGGTCAGACCAAATCTTCAAAGAGGTTTCTTTTTCTCTACAAAAATCAATAATTCTATTGGCCTCCGAGGCAAACAATAAATGTGTCTGAGAAAGGCAAACACCTCTTTAACTTTTGAACGATTTATTTAAAAACATTCTATCTTCAGGTGAATGTCTTTGTGAAGCTTTTAATGTGCAATTTCTGAAGATGTAGATTAGAAAGGGGAAAAGAAAAAAGAAACGGTTGGGGGAAACAGCAATTTTGAGATCTTTTACAAGAAAATCCCTAAAATAATAATAATAAAGAAAAACAACCCTGTGAAAGTGCTTGGATTTTTTTAAGGAGCTAAGAAATTGTTAGTCCTCTAATGAACAGTCAAATTTCAATTTAACCCTCAGAGTTGATATCATACAATGCTGCAATATCAGTGTAAAGTCTGTGTTGTATAAATGCCTAGAAGCACAGGTTAAAGTCAGATTTACTGGATTAAGTATCAAAATCAACACAGGCCTACTTTTGTTGCACGTTTAAGGTACTTTTGTTTATGTAGGATACTCAATGTCTTCTCTTCCTTTTTCCCTAAAAGAAAGGATTGCAGAATTTCCTTCAGCACTACAGAACCTACAATTCAATTTAGATCCAGCTTGTTAAGGAAGGCACAGAGGCATAATTACACTCTACTATTCACTATTGCTTACTGTGCTGTAACTGATGTTTCCTGGATAAATGCATGTCATACAACCTGCAGCAAACCCAATTAACATTCAAAAGAGAGAGCACGAATGTTTAGTCATCAAATACATTCAAAACCAGCCCAGTGCACTAGCTGTGTACTTTTAATGTTCAAATTCCTTTGTTGCCTTCTCTTGTTCTCCTCTCTTATCACTGCGTGTACCAAACCTGTAAGGAAAATGTGGCACAGTCTGATAAATTCTAAAGCTTAAAATATTAAAAATTACTTTTGTCAGCTATATTATAATTTTCAAGTCTTACATAGCAAAGAATGAACACAAGCCACATAGGAATTCTTTCTGGTGACTGAGGCTGCAGAGATGAGCACACAGCACATCTCATACTCAACCATTCTTTCAGCAGTAGTAAGTGATACAACTGTGATCTGGTTTTTTTTCTGTGATGTTCTGAAGTGAAAGTCCTACAGAAAGCTTGTCATGGATAGCATTCAGCAATTCCAGCACAATCCCAGGCTGATTGTGCTGATTGTGCTGATTGACATGACTCTCAAAGAGAGACCTCAAATCCCAAACTTCTGGCCCTTTACTCTAGTGCATTCTCAAGAGAGAATTCAGTGAAACTGGTTTGAAATGTTGGGATCTCATTTATTCTTTTCTGACTTCAAGACTCATTAAGAATGGCAAATCTAGATCAGTAGAAATACAATTTACATTGGCAGAATGACTGTGGTTTTGTTGTGTTTGTTTTTAAAACACACATAGTAACATATATGTCGATACATGGGAAGTTGCACCTTACTCCATCCAAGATTTGCATTTTGACTTTTATGTTTTTCAGCAAATCTGTTTTTCTATTTGCAGTCAGCCTCCCCTAAATTCCGTGTTTTCCATGGTAGTTTATGATGTCTCCTAATGAAATCAAGAAAACAAACTGTAGTGAGCTTGAGCAGGGACGGTATCCGAGCTCAGTCTCTGTTGACTTCAGAACGCTACTCTAATGCTCTCCAATTTCTGTTGTTATGACTGTATGTTCAAATTAATGCTCTCACTTGGCTGTGTTCTTTCTTGCCTCATATTGATCAAAGGAAAAAAACAAAGAAAAACAAGAAAAGGGTTCCATCCCACTGAAAACCACAGAGGTGAACACCTCTAATGAAAACAAAGTTCTGTCAGCACTAGATTAGGGAATTTCTGCACTCAGCAGAAGGAGCTTAGCAACAGGTTCTGATAATGTTAGGTATTGTAAAAACCAGTTTAGAAAAGCAACTGGAAGCTGAGGAAACAGTTGAAGAGAAGCAGGGAGGTGAAGGTAAAAGGCCAAGAATCAGGAAGCAGAAGTCATCAGAATTGCTTTAGCTCCATTGGGACAGCTGAAACATTCCACAGAGGAATCCCTGTTCCCCTGGACAATGAATGCTCATACAGGTCTGGAGTTCTTGGTAGCACAACACCAATGGCCAACAAGATGATGGCAGAGGAATTTTCCTTTTTGGAAATTAAACAATATGAAGAATCTTCTGCGTCACACAGGTTGATTTTTTGATTTACAGATTGTCAGAGACTGATTATTCACATTTCAGATCTAGCAAACTTTTAGAGCCTACTCTATAAATATCACTGTGTTAATGTACATTAAGGGTGTTAATAGAAAACAAACTCACAGATTCCGAGTGGCTCAGTTTACAGAGAGGCAATGTATGGCCCTAAATACAGGTACAATGAGTTCCTCTTTCAATCCAGCCTTAGGAGTTCATCTGAATCCAGGTGAATCCAGGTAAATCCAGCTAAGCCTCAAGAACCGGGATGAGCAGGTATATGTATATCTCCTCAAAATCTTCAATAAGTAGCTTCTCCTCTTAAGATTTACAGCTCATAAAGGTCTGTCTTCTGGGTGTGGTCTGAGTGAGATAAGAATCATTATGTATTATTTTCTATTTCCTTTAATGGAAAGTTTGTGCTAAAACTGCTACCCAGTGACTAAGGAATTGAAATCACATACAAACAAAGTGAAACATTCTGTAACTTGTTCCCTTGACAAATAAATTTTCACTATTTTCCACTTCAGTCCACAAATGATTGCCTCGTTCATTCACATTGTACTACAGTTTGATTTTCTAGTGTCTTAAGAACACAGTTAACAGCAAAGTAAATTGAAATATCTTTTATACATTGGTGACTGAGATGTTCTAATGTGATGATGTGAATCCAGCTAAAAATAATAAGGTTAGGCTTAAGTGAATGACGGGGTCAAATAGCACACTTTATTTTCTATTTTTCCAATAATAATGGAATGGGTTGAGAAAACCTGAAAGAAAGAAATGAAAAAAAAAAAAAGAAGCACACCATGTTAATCATGAAAGCCTTACAGTAATCCCCAGCGCTGATTAGCTTTCAGTCACTTTCCAAATCATTTGACTTCTTCTAATAAGATTAAGCCAAGCTTTTTTACTTCTCATCATCATTCCAAAGGTCATATTGACTATTCACCTCTCTAACACTGTAATTCAACAGGGACTTTAAATGAGTCATGGAAACAGCTTTAGATAAATCTCACCAACAACATCTGAACACGCACAAACCATGAATTATTGCAAACTACATGAGTGGTCACATTACTTGTTAGGACCGATTCTAATCTCTTATCCATGTGAAATCACTACTCATCTAACTCATGACTGAATATTCATTCTCATGAATGAGAACTGTTATTTTAAATATGCAAAACCTAAAGATTACTTTCCTCTCCCTTAACCTCATCATACCAAAATGACCAGTGCTTATTTCTGACCAACTTAAACCTTAAGTGTCAGTGACTAGAACTGAGATGGTTTGATAAAATGAAAATCATCCAGGATCTGTGGCTACTGGTTCCTATGACAAAGGTAACTCTGCTGAACATGAGCTTTCACAGACCAGTGACTAGCATTTCTATAAATGTCCCTCTAAATATTTGCAGGATGGTCACTTCACTGGATTGATGTTCATGTCCTTTTTGTTGTGAGATTTTTAGGTGTAGCATATACCTTTTTTCTTCTCTTAAAGTTGGTATGTACTTCTTAATAGCAATAACTAGACTGATATTCCCTAATCCTACACAACTGGGGTCTTGGAAAGTGAGATATGACTCCCAAAACTAAACTGATTAAGATTCACTGATAATGCTTCCAAATGAGGCAGTACCACAACTTCAATAAAGGCAAACCCTGAAGGGGAGCAATGGCATCTTGTCAAGGTGCCTAACATGGCAAACATCAGACTCTCCTACTAAGATGAGTTATGTGGGAATAGAAGGTGCACACAGGACACGAACTGTGGCCTGTTTAACATAAAAGCTGTAATTTTTTCAGTAGCCATTGGCTAGTAGTAGTTACTGTAGAGTTTTACCAAGAAGTGTATTGAAAATTGCCTTTTTCCATGCTAGTGTAAATTACAGTTACTAAAAAAAGCCAAAAAAAACCCCAAAACAAAACCAAAATTAATCTTCTTTTAGGGCTTTTATACAACCAAATCCCAACCCCCAAACCCATAAGTTTACCTAAAAGATTGAGCAGCAATTGAACATGCTCGGCAAAAAAAGTCCCACAACCCAACACCCCCAAAATTGAGCACCCACAGGATATGACTCATTAATTGTGAAACATAATTAAAACTTTCAGGACAGATGATGAACAGCTGTATCAAACAAACAGTTGGACTCCTGTATATCAGCTAAGAAGAATTTCATGTCTTCTCTTAATCTTGCCAGCTATTGCTAGATAGGCACAGGGTGTTAGATTCACCTGTCACTATTTCTGTAATTCATGATGTTATCAAAATTGTTTTCTCCTAGGAAAGCACCTGTATGAGGCAGTTTTATATCCCATTTCTGCAGGCTTTTTATTGTTTTATTTTATGTTTTGTCTTGAGCATCTGCTTAGGATATTCATTCACTCGCAAAAAAGGTATCTCCTCTGTTATTGTTCGGCGTTTCAACACCATTCTTAAGAACAGAAAAGTCAAATTATAGTCTCATAATATCTTACATTAATATTCTTAGTGCATGTCACACTGGGTGCAAAAGAGAAAGGAGAACATTTTGTTTATCACAAATCCATCCTTGAGAAAATAGCTTTGACCTAATGATATCCATTTGATAAGCTGCAAATGAAAAGTAACACTGAATACACATACAGGCAACATTACTACCACCACCTGCTTTGCTGTGGTGGGAATCAACTGCCACCTATTTTGACAGCAACAATGACTAATCTTCCTCTCTCCAAGAAACCCCCCCCTCAAAAAACCCCAAGCAAACCCACCAAACAAACAAATAAAAAAATCAAAACCCCAAAAAACAAAAGAACCAAACCAAATGCATTTCTACAATGAGCAAAATGTGCAAAAATAAAGTATCATGGTCCTGTTCGGTACCCGTCACTATTTTTAAAAACGCATCAGAATTTTTAAACTTGTTTGACTTCGATAAATATTTTGGCCCCATGTTGTGAAAGGTGACATTTTAGAATGTTAACAAGTGCAAAGCAACCACAGCCTTTACTTCTTTCCTGCTCCTGTGAGAGGTGATCTAGAGCTGTACACACTGACCTCCAGGATGCCATCCAGACAGCCACTTTCATCACCTCATGATTTTATTAGAAGAATAACAGATATTTTTTAACAGAAGGCCATGGAGACACTGGCATCCACAGCAGATAAAATATATGTATTTTCACATATACATAACATCACCCCAGATCGCTGTGGTTATTCTTTGAAAGAGAATCTAATCAAGGATTTTCCATTTTAAGCCAGCAACAGAAAATCTGTAGCCACTCTGTAGGTAGCATCCTTTTACTTCACTTTGTAAGACATAAAAATGTCTTTCTTATTTCATATTCTAATAGTGTTCTGCAGTTCTTATACCCCCAATCCCAGTGGGAATGTATTCAACAATTATACCATGTATTTGAATGTGCATCCATTTGTGTACCTAAGAGTATCACTGCACTATTGTTAACCACAGCTGTGTAAAAATCTCGAGCCTTTTTTTGTTAGTCAAAAGCATTTACTTTATGGTATGCTGGGAATTACACCAGGCAGCTTTTTTATTGCTCTTTTTTCACTATTTCTATGAGTGAAATTTCTTAAGTCTGTAGGCTTTGTAGCCTGTAAACTACAGCATGGAAAACCATCAATTAGTTACAAATAGAAATACAAAGTCATATTTAACAAAAGCATGGCAGCTTCTTCCTGTCCCAGTTCCCCCTACTTTCTCTCCCCTCCTTTCTAACCAAGTAGCAGTTTCCTGGCTTCCAGTTTACACCAGTCCTTCATAACCACAATGGGATGAAGCAGGGAACAGATTTTTGCAGAGTATTCTGGAAGGATGATGATAGAAATTGTGTGTCTCTCACACACACAGATGTAAATTAACGATTTAACATTATTACCAGCTGGAAAGTGTAGGTAAGTAGAACACAGCAACCGGAATTGCTGCAGTGTTTATTTTCATGGATACTACACAGTCTTCCCTGTACTTTACAGGAAAATATAATATGCAACCACAATAAAATACTACTGCAATATTAGAGCTTCCCAAAGAAGGTCAAGTACAAGTGCCTTCTACCCAAAACAGAGGGTCTTAATTATTAATCCTTATTCTGTCTTTAATATTTAAAAAACTGTAGAGCTTGAGAAAAGTGTTATCTTATTGGTCTGTGTTCTGCGTTTGGTTTGTTGTTGTTTGTTTTCTTTTTAATAGCAGAAAAGTAACAGAGCTTTAAAATGGCCATGAATGCTAACACATATGTTACTGCTTCTGGCAGAACATTGGGGGCTTTTGTGTTTGAGACAAAGATGTTGCAGTTTACAAAATTATGGTGTTTTAGTTGCATTTTCTGCCATTTCTTCTCGGTCCAGCGATGGTTTCCTGTCTTGAGCACTCGGCAGAGAGCTCAGTAGCAATCTCCTACCCAGGGGAAGACTTGTCACGCAAGGACTTCAAAAAAAGCTCATCATTTCTCCTGAGACTGCATCCATTCCCTCAAATTCTGAATGCAAAACAAAGGTGTGATCAGTGCTCTACCAAACTGCCAAGGATGTGTTCAGCTGCATCTCAGGGTGCTGTTAGATAAATGGTCATTATCTGTGACTGAAGGCTTTTTGTAAGTCATGCTTCTGCAACACTGGGCTCTGCTAAAAGCACCTCACCACATCTCACCAAGGCTGCATGGAAAGCAGCACACACACAGTTATCCCACTGGGATTAAAAGTGAAACGACCCTTATCTTCTGTCAGCTAAATTTCACAATGCATCTCATATTTATGGCATCACCAGTAGGAGTAAAAGTTTTGGAGCACAGCCTCAGATTCAAAGCTTTCCTTCCCTGGGAGGTTTAACACCTCGGGAACACAGTTTAATATACCCATGTGTCCCAAGACATCACAGTCTCTTGCTATGTATAAAATTAAAATGTTAACAGTAGCCTATCCTACCCACTTTGACTGGTATAACAAAGTTACAGAGACCAAAAATCTTCCTCCTCTCTCCTTCATCTCCTCTGCCTCCAAAATGGAGAAAGAAAATGCCTTTTTTCTGCCAGGATGATGTGTGTCCCCACACCTGCTGCCCCCTCCTTTTGTCAGGATGCAGTAAAAATGATGGTCACAGCCTTGTCCTAAGCATATGTTGTACTATTAGGGAAATATAAAGCATTATTTTAACATGCAAATGAGAGAATATAAAATTCTGTAAAATTAATCAGTGACGATGGAGGGGACAGAGAAGTCACTATGAAACTCAGCATTACACACAAAAGTACAGACAGCTGAAGAATATCACAATTGGAAACCATTACAATTGTTTCAGTACCTGTAGTGATAATTTGTCGTGGTAAAGACAGACATTTCAAAGCTGTGTGTTCTCTCTGCTAAGGGTTTTTAAATGCAGAATCTTTACAGGGCACAGAACAAATGCCATAGGAAGAGGAAACAGCTAAAAACTATTTTTAAAAACTTGCTTGTTTTTAGCAAGACTCCATTGAAAACAGAATCTTTATGACTTTTTTACTTTATTACTTGGGGCTCATTAGTTAACATTCTGCCAATGTTGATGAAAATATCATCTAACCATTTATTTGGGAAATGAGGAGTAATCTACCAGACACCATCACACCTCTGAGTGAAAGCCTGAGAGGGGCAGGAAGAAAACAGTCCCTAAAAACCACAACTGCAGGTGACTGAGTTATCTCAAAGCCTAAATCTTGTCAGCAGCCAAGGAGATGCTGCAATTACTGCAAAGCAAACAACGACAACTTTTAAGCCATAGACGTTAACACGGCTATAAAAGTCAATATATTTACAAAGGGGAGAAGTAGAAAGAGATATAAAGGAAAGCCAGAAGGAGTATCAAACAAATTACACTTCAATTGTTATCCTGATGGTAATCAGTCACAGTAACACTGGGGTTATTTAAAGCTTTAAATATTGCTGTCACTTCAAATTGCCCTGACACACTCAGATTATATTCAATAAAATATTTTCCACGTCTGAATATTTCATTTTAAGCATGCTGCAACCATTGCAAGGTTAGAACAAGATGCTCTTTGGCTCCATATGCTTTATTTCACTGCAGATTTCTACTGTAGCTCTACATAACATTTTCCCAAACACACTGGCATTACATATTCCAAAAAAGGGACAGAATTAACATGAGAATTCTTTTGTTTCCACTGTACTGGGGAGAAAAAAAAAAAAAGGAATTGATGAAAGACTTGTTTGTCTAACCCAGCATGACCAGCAGAATTCAACACAAGTAAGCCACCAGAAATTAGGGAAAAGAAATAAAGCTCAATATGAACCAACCACACTTATTTTAAGAGCATTTTTGAAAGCATCCAGATGTCTGAAAAGTTGTAGACATACTTTGATTTTTTTTTTTTTTTTAATTTTGCTTAAAAACCAAAGCATTAGAAGTTATTTATTTTGAATAGGTTAAAATACAGTAACACAAATTTTTATTCCTTTCTCATGGAGCTTTTAGCTTTGGAACTTAGTGGCTTCATTAACATGCCTGTTTGATGGGAAAGGGATACCACTGGAGATATGGAAACAGAGCAGCATGGTTTTCAAAATTATCAAATAGTATAATTATAGAAAAGAGAGAGCATTTAGCAGATCTTTCTGTGTTTGTTCAGTTCATTCCTATGTGATTTTTGATATTACATTATAAATAACAATTAGACATTTCCCAGGATATGAAGTCTTACTCTTTCCCTCTTTCTTTCTCCTGCTCTATGAGATACAGTGTTATTTGGTAGAAAATTCTAGAACTATTAAAAAACAAACCTGAATGTGCTGAAGAATTTCAGTGACATGAAGAAGGCTTATGAGGAGATAAAATATAATTTTCTTATTTGTGGAGGCATTTTCCTACTTCAGCTTTATTAACATCATGTGTGTTCGTTTTATGCTTTAACTTCTTTATTTTTTAAAACCATGTAAAACTAAACTATTTGTGGCGTACTTTTTTTACTACTAATTGTGAGGGTTAAATAGAAACTTCTGTCCATATTGGTTGAATTTCATACTCCTTTTGGTTGCACAGGAAACTTTGCACATTTCCTGGGTAGGGAGAAAAACAAAAATCCCTTGTATTTGCTCATCCTTCTTTTGCTGCCTTTCTCCTGACTCACAGGCAGGCAGGGTTTTTTTGGTTTTGCTTTTTTTTTTTTTTTTTTTGGGTGGTGTGTTGGTTTTGTATTTGGTTTGGTTTTGTTGGGGGTACGTGGCTGAACGAAGGTCTTGTTCTTTCCAGCAATGGTCACTGTCTTCAGCATGTTTTGATCCAGCCAAAACCAAAGGTATTTTGCTGTGTTTTGTAAATGTCATAGTGTAGAAACCTGAAACACCTCTTCTACTAATAATCTATTTCTAACTGAATTCTACTGACCAGTCAATTGCAATTGTGGATGTCCTGTTAGAGAAAACAACTCTGCAACACCCCAACCCCAAGAAAAGCTGAAGCGCCTCTTCTCATTAGATACCACAGTATCCTCAGGAGAGCCAGACACGACAAATCCCAGCTGCAGAAATTCCTCAGGCAGCACTGAGACACCACAGCCCAACTGTGAGTCAGGAAACAGGATGATTTCCCTTATTTCACTATGTGCATAAACCACTAGTCCATCAGTTATCTTTATATAGTCACATACATATAGATATAAAAAATAATACTGATTGCATGAATTTTACATATATTATATACTTTGGAGACGCTGACACACTCCTCATTATCTGCTACCTCAGGACATGCTTGTAGAAAAATTGATGCCATAAGATTATTTAGATTTCTGATGATAAGTTGCAGGTCATTTAATGTCTACTTTTGATTATTCTGTTCAAAGAATAACTGAGGAACTCCATGTATGTACATTCACTTTAGGGAAGACTGAGAATGTTTTTTGTTAGCGTTTCTAACAAAGCTGTAAGCAGATACAGCTCCAAATTACATATCTGATCATGCCAAGTGAGAATTTTCACTCCATAGGTGATAACACAAGCATGTTATTACTGTCTGCTACATGTACTTGTTGGTTAGACTTGTTGACTGTTCAGGGATGGTTTTAAAAAAATAAAGGCAACAGAAAACCATTCTTATCTTCTCTTACCTTCTAGCAGAGAAATTCATACTATTCATGCCTAAAATTGTTACCAGACACCAAAATATGTTGGCAATAAACTGTCAGTACGACTAAAATAATTTAGACAGCGTTACTCTGATAATTGCGATGCTAAATCTTTGCTTTGCACAGGAATGTTTTATCTGTTTTGTTGAAGCAGTAGATTCCAGGCAGCCAGATCTCATTTACTTTGAACTACAGTTCAAAAGGTTAAGTACTTCAGAACTGAAGTTCATACAATATACAGGTGACTACGCCATAGGACTTTAAATATTTTTCAGGAGGAGGATTGTATGGCTCTGTCATAGTGAACAATGTATTACTTTAGCAACTCTAATTAAATGTATATCAATCCATGTGTTTTCAAATTAGCTTCCTACCTACATTATGGCTGAAAAATTAAAAAAAAGTTAGAGCTCATTGCAAGTGACAGCATCTGCTTTTAAAATAAAGATTTCATACCAAATGAGGAGTTATGCCAATTATCATACATGGTTTTGGGGTTGTTTGTTTGTTTTGTTTTTAATCTAGCTTGTCCCTTAACAACACCAACTGGAGATTTTAATTGATGGTTCCATCCTCTAATTATCTTACTTCAATAGAGTCCAGTCTGGACTCCTAATATCATTTCAGTATTTGCTTTTTAATTAGGACAATTATTGGCAATTGACCTCCACTTAACAGCTTCTAAATTAGATGTAGTTGTTGGCGTTGTCAGGTTTATTAGAGAAGAAGCTGCGAGGCTTTTGTTGCCTCCTTCCTGCTCATCCCCGTGGCTGCTCAGGGCGGCTCTCCCTGCGCTGCCTCATCCTCCCCACAGAGGCACAGCTGGAATATCCCCGGGAAAGGCTCCAGTACTTACTGGGGATCGCTTCCCTGTTAATTCTCCCAATCTATTTGTCCAGATCAGAGGGCCCTTTTTGTGAGAGCCCCTCAGAACTGCCACTGACAGAGTTCGGCTGGGGTTAACTCAAAGACAGTGAAAGGGGAAGGCTAAGGATTATCTGCCAGTCGAGAGTGAATAGAAATGCATTCCACACAATCTTCTTTCAAATTTTTCTAACCCTAAACCCCCCCAACTACCCTCCCCATGACATTTAAATTAACGAAAAAGGTTTCAATTAATTAAATACATAAAAGACAAATAAATGGGTTTCTAAACCATTTATATCTAGATAGGTGTAAAACTGGCAAGTAAAATCCCAGCAGCCTTCAACGAGCATAAGCTTAGGAAAGATTAAAGGCTATCAATCTCTGATCTGTCAACACTGAAATTTCAAACTCGCCCTTATCAAAATCTTGACAAGTGTATTTCTTCATGTTGCCAGCACTCTTTGAATGAATGTAGTCACTAACAGGAAATTATGAATTAAACAGACATACATGAAAAAAGTATTTTATTAACTGGTTAAAGCACATGACCACAGGCATAAAGTAAGGCTTTGCCTAACACTTATATCAATAAAGTCATTCTATTAAATTTGTTGGATTCTGACTAAAGTTACATAAGAGCACAGAAGTCAGAGCATTACATTTTCCTGCAGGTTGGTGATGTGATGCTCTGTTAGTTTACAAGACCCACATCAGCCCTAGCAAAATGTCTTTGGAAGATAAGTATTTTCCCCAAAATGTCCTTTTAAAGGAAGTTTCCTACAGAAAGGCAAGTTCTGGAAGCATTTGACCCACAATGTTGTATTGCTGAGTCCTTTCTGCTGTTTGTTCTTGAGCTCCAGGCACAAACATCTGCCTTCCATGAAACAGCTGGTTTTGCTGGTTCCCCAACCTCACATTAAATGCTATTTTCTAATTTAGAAAAAGCTGGCAAAAAGGCCAGCTCCTGTACATCAGAGGAAAGCAAATGTCATGTCACAGAGAAGCAGGGGACTCCAGGAAGCTGCTGGCCGATGGGCTTGGATGATTTGGGAAGCACGAAAGGGCAACGTCTTGAAGAACTTTTCATAGCTGGGGGTTAAACAGAGGGAACTGCAAAGGCATTTCCATAGGATTCACTATCCATGGAGACGGAGTGTAATTTGTTCTGCTGAGCTGAATATCTTTCCATGGTCAGCTGGTACTTTCTGGGAAACCCAGCCCACTGGTCTGGAACTAAAATGAGTTAAAAGCAGCACGACAGGCTGCAGGATTCACAGGGGGAACAGCTCTCCACAATCCACTCAGTGATATAAAGCAAAGAAAGCAGAAATCCAAGGACAGGAAGGAAAGAGAGGTCTTAACTTCTCAGGATGGAAGGTAAAATAGCTTAGAAAAATTACGTTGATCGTTTCTAATACAGATATCCCAACACTCTTCAGACTCCACTGTGGTATGAACTGCAAAATTCAGAAGAAG
The DNA here is from genome assembly GCF_003945725.1 of Corapipo altera. Lineage (NCBI taxonomy): Eukaryota > Metazoa > Chordata > Aves > Passeriformes > Pipridae > Corapipo > Corapipo altera. Next base: position 477,216 of record NW_020884986.1, read on the forward strand.
AAAATCTCCACATATATTGAGATTTTATAACTAAAGCAAACAAAGACAAAAGGCATAGCAAAAATCTCAGACTGTGAAATTCTTTTATTCTGCCATGTATACTATGAATATAACATACATAATAAACACATAAAAGGAAATATAAACATACTTTAAGCTAGCTGCCTACCTCCTCATAAATAAAAGAGACTTCCTAGTAATTCTGGTAGAGAGGAAAAAAATGTATTTGATAAATCCTGATGCTGCTTATCATTTCCCCCCAACAACTGCCACTAGAACACAAAATAATAAACAACCATCACAGTCATCAATGATAAGAACATTTCCAACACTGTGCATGCTTCTGCAACACTGAGCATTTTCACAGAGGTCACAACTTCAACTATACTAATAGTTTCCTGTGAAGAATTTTTTTTTAAAAAATCTGGTCTTTTGCACTGAATTATTGCTTTGACTGATTTTTTTACACCATGCAAAAAGAAAACAAGAAAGGGGAAAAAAAAAGAATAAAAAAATAAGGAGATATCATCTGGTACTGAAAATCATGAGAAAGCCATTTTGGCCCAGTTTCAATTGACTGGAGCCTGCATAGCCTTTAGGTAGACGAATACATTTTAAAAGTTAATCCTCTATTGCTCCTTCATGCTTTGCAATTGCAAAGATTTTGCTAACTATATCTGCCAAAAACATTCACCTTATACAACAGGATGTAGGTGCATTTCAATATAATGCACAATAGATAAAGTTATTGCAAGGTGCTATTTTGACTGTAGGAATATTCTAAAAATTGAAGAGGGGGGTGTCTCTTTTTTATAAATTAAGTTTTTATTAATTATTTCACCTGCTTCTAATTAAAAATTAGAACCAGATCTGATACTGATATTTTTTTGGAAGCATTCTAACTCACAAAGAAATTTTGCCAGAGACTGAAAATGATAGGGCTCGTTTAAAAATCATAGGACCTAAAGTAAAACAGTTAACGCACCAAACTGCTTTTAACAGCAGGTAAATTTGTTCTTTTATACAGCAACATTCTCATTGGCAAAGTACTGAATATCCCTATTCAAAGAGAATAGTTAAAGGATGGATCTACAGGCAAGCATATGAGGAGTTTGTTTCTTTTTTCACTCAAATATCACAAAAATAGAACAATTAAATGCTTAAAATCTAGTGCATGCAAAATCAGGTTACTTCTGAAAAGAAAATATATCCATGACAAAATTTAAAAGCCATTTATTTCTTGAGCTGCTCACCTGTAAAACTAAGGATTTCACAATTACAGGATTTCCGACCCTATTAAGTTAATAACAAACCCAAATCCCAATGCAAATGAAAAAATAAAACTGATCTCAGCCATGCAAAGACTTAGAAAGTCCTGCTGAGATATGGCTTTGACTTTTGTTATAAATGGGAACTCTAAGGAATCCATCTACAAACATTTCTGGGATTACACTACAACACATTAGTCAATTCTATGTAGTGGTACTGCAACATAAAATCACAGTAGTCTTTTCTCCTTAGAATGAAATATATAATGTTTCTGTAGCTACTGAGAGAAATCAGAAAAGCCCTTCCAAATATCCTCATGCCTTTTTTCTTCCCTGAAAAACAAAGAAACAACCTCCTAAAAAAAAATCTCACTCATCATGAGGAAGCAAATTCCCTTAGAGCCCTCTTGAATTTCTGAAAGAAACCTCCACTCTGAGATGCAGCAGCCTTTTCACTAGAAAGAATAAGTCATAAAAATAGATTTCAATACTTGATAATCAGCAGCTGCTCAGCACAAAGGAGAGACACCCCCTCACACAACATGGGTATGTAAAATACAGGCTTGGTGCAACAGCAGGCAGCATGTGACAGTGCAGTAATTTTTCTATACAAAATACTTAGATATGGGTGGTACAGCATGGAACTGGTGTCAAAAGGAATTTGCTAAGTGGAAAAATGAATATTTCAAGACTTGATTCAAGAATTAACATAAGCACATGCTTAGGACCCACTAACAAAGATTAACAGAGAAAGCAGCAGGGGCAAGATACTGAATGAGCAATGATGTAGATGTGTCTCTAGGACACTTACCTTCACATTATGTTGTCCTAAATTGATTTTATAACACCATCACACTACTGTATGTATGTATGTTCTTTTCCAGCATGTAGTAAACAATAAGTAAATTTGCCACAAGTAGTTTCATCTCTCCATCTCCACAATAAGTGAAGTTCATCTTTTTAGATGGATGACCTTGGATCAACAACAATAGAGAACCAAAAAATAAGTAGACTCATTCTGAGCACACATTTCTTGTATAACCATGCTAAAAAACAAGAAAAGTAAATCAACAATTTAGTCCACTGGTTGAGAGAGGAGGAAAGGTAGAAAAATAAGTGCCCAATTTCTGTTGACTTTTAGCAGAGGTTTAGTGCCTCTTTCTACACATGCCTTTGAAAAATGTTTCCTTCTGAGAATTTACAAAGTCATATTCAATCAGTTCTGAAACTGTAAAGAAATGGCAACAAAAATTTCTCAAACATTTAATAATATAGCTAATCAATGACATTATAGCCATCTCTACAGACATTGTACAACACAAAAATGGATACTCAACAACATTATTTTCAGGTCTGAATTCTTTTTAAAAAGTTGGTTCCTTTCCAGTGCACAGTTCAGATTAAATGCCAGGGAAAACTAAAGACCTCAAAGACCTTGTGAACATATGAACAGTTGGACCGCCAGGCATAATTGTTTTCTGATGCATAGCTGGCTGCCATTTAGCACATGCCCTGGTAGAAAAGGTCACTACAAGCAAAAAAAAAAAATAAATAAATTCCTCACATCTTCCATTAAAGCAAGCAGTCTGCACACTACTCATAGCAACACAGTAACACAGCTCAGTGTTCATGCATTATTTTCTAAAGCAAGCTGCCTTCAGCTTCACTATGCACAGTTGTTAAAATGTGAAGATATTAATTAACCAGATCATGAGTGACAAGAAAACCAACACCAGAATGAAACAGTTGTAAGTTATCCCTTAACATTAATCAACCACATCCTTACTCAATTTCAATAAGGGCTGATCAAGTAAAAATGTCAGTTTACAAATCATAATGCCATTGTTTAACTTTGCCTCATTTTAAAGCACAGACTAATAGGTAAGAAATTATTTCACTTGGTAACTTTGAAAACTGATGAGTTGAAATTGATTGTGATTTATAAGACAAAGTACCACATAAATTTCTCACAGGTTTGGGGAGAGGTTGTAGGTTGCTTATAAAGGAAAAATTGAGCATCACATCAAGCCTGTTGTCACATAACTGTCCTGGACAAGTCAAGGCTCAGTAATAGCTACATACATAGTGGTTATACACTCCTATCACAAAGCCTTCTAAGGTAGATACAGATATAAAATGTTAGATTTATAAAAAAAAAATAAAAAATAAATCTTTACTGAGGGATGGAAGGTTTTGACCTCATTGAAGCAAGAAGTTATTTACTAACCAGTTAAGTGAGAGAGAAAACTCCTAATAAAATAAAGCAGGACTCACATACTTGCAGAAGGGAAACGACCCGTACTTTAGGACAGAGAAAGTCACACTGTCTCATCTCTGTAAGGACAGAACTTGAAGAACTCTGGTATGAAGAATTAATTTTGCTTCTGCCCAAGTCTGCCTGTAATTTTGTCAAGTACTTTGTTTTGTCTCAGTTAAGTTGAGATCACTGTTTATTGGAAAAACTTGGGATGCTGGAGTCGTCATTTAACAGCAGTAGGTTATGGTGTCTTTATTGTTGCAGCGAAAGAATGCTCAGGCCACATGCACACTCCCCTGTCATGGAACTCTTTTCTTGATATTCCAGTAACCCTCCAGCTGGTGCCAAGACAACAAAGTTTAGGAAGATGTCAAATGCAAATATAGAGATACTAAAGTATCTGATACACTTAGAAGCAGAGTAGACAATTTATTACACAAAGTGTGAAAAGCGACACTGATGGTAATTGGAAAAGGGAAACTGGAGGGGAATGTTGTGGTTGGCGCAGGAGTAACTATGCTGGTAAATTGAACAGCACTGGGAACTAGTAGGATAGGGAGGAGATGGCAAGGGAGATGAAGAGCCAGTACTAAAAGACACCATTAAAACCATCCTATCACAAAGTCTGGGCTAAGAAGTTGAGTCAAGATGAGAAAGAAGAGTTAGGTGTAAGAAGAAAGCATGAATAACTAACAAATAGGGGTAAAAGATGTACAAAATTAAAAGTTGGGGTAGAAAAGATAACTAAGAAGTCTAGGACAACAGAGTGAATCTTGTACTTGAGAAGTTTAAGAACCTATTTTTTTCACTAGTATTTACCTACCAGAGCATACTATTTGCTACAACTCAGAGTTTAGCCCATATAACTGACTCTATCTGTCAACAGATAGCTGTTTATACGTTTAATGTGTCTCTTAAAGAATCCCAAACTCCAGTACAATCTCAGGGTCAAGGGCACATTATATGCTCTTTTTCTACACATGATATGCAATAAACTTTTGAGACCCTCCTAAAAAGCAAACATAAAAAATCTACTTATAAAAGCTGTTTAAGAAAGCTTTGAACTACTGCAGTTCCACTTTTGTTTTTCTTCCACTTTCTTTTCCTTTCTGTGACCTTTTCTTCCTAAATTCATTCTCACTCCACACTTCTCACACCATGTGATATCCGTCACTTTCCTTAATGACCAAACAGAGATGAGAAGAATAACAATGTGCCTAATGTTCAGCAGGAATTTATAACTACACCATCAAGTCAGTCATGACCTTACAGATTTCCATCAGTAGCTCTCTGGGGCTGGCTCCAAACTATAACAGCAAAACAATTCATATTCAAATACATTGTCCATTAAGTTGTCTCCTTCAAATATTATTGCTACACTTGCTTGACTATTAGAGTTTACTGTTATTTAAGGAGTAAGTAAAAGACTATGACATTCAATATTGACTCAAAAAGCAGAAGATAAAAATACTATATTTGCCATTTTTTGTGGATATAATTTAGTAGCACCACAACTTTCAAATACTACATCACAGTTGTATTATTCGGATATGGCATTTCTATACAATAGACACTCTCAGTTCCTTCATTCCATAAGTGAATATGACAAAGGCCTTCTCCTTCCTTTATGTCTGAGCAGAAGAACCTGGGACAAAGAAGAGCAACCCTGAGTCCAGCAAAATCAGGAGCCAGCCAAAGAACAGCTCATTTAATCCACAGTCACAGCATGGTGACTGCTCCTTATTTCGCTTCCCATTTCGCCTGGACTGTTAATCTAAAACAAGGACTCAGATGTCACTTCCCAAACAGCAGCAATGCATTCATGGATCCCCTTCCCTTTACAAATCCTATAAATATACTCCTCCAAACATCAGCCACCACATGTATGATGCCTGCCAGGTTTGCCAGGTTAGTGAATTAAATCCACCCTGTCTCAGTTTAATGGTGCTGAAGGGTTGGGCTGAGGGGAGGAGTGAGGAGACCAACAGCGCCCCCTGCTGGCCACCACGAGCACTGCAGGCTCTGCTCCTTCAGAACAGCGCCCCCTGCTGGCTGTGCTTAGAATTGCACCAAAAGGCAGAAAGTACCAAACTGGGTTTTTTGAGGGAACTTCGGGTACAGAATTATTCTTCAGTTGTTTTTGTGTTCTTTTGTTGTTCGGTCAATACACACATATGCTTTAATAAAGGGCTGTTATCTTTTCTTTCTCCATACTTCCTCAATTGGAGCCTCTTAATTTCTTATTTACAACTGCTTGGTCTTCCTCATAACTCACCCTCTTTGCAAAACATTGCAGTCTCATTGAACTGAGACATGATTGGTGCACAGTGTGGGGCCCAAAGAGAGGAAAGGTGGGAAAGGAATAACTGCACTTGTGTGATTTACATGCATGTTGAACCTGTAGGCACCATGATGCGTGGGGTTGTTGCTTTCCTCTGGCACATAACCATGCCAAGATATCTGTCCCACCTGTCGATGTGTTTCAGCTCGGATATTAAGACCCTCATTGTGATAGGTACCTCCGAGTTTGTGCATTGGGTTTATGACACAGTAAACTCAGCACCTGTGATTTTCATCCAGAATATGTCCCCAAGGATGCACTGCTGCTCTAGCCTAAGCTGCTTCCTCTGGGGATTTAAGGGTAATGGCACTGATCCCTATGGAGAAAGGCAGGGGGGTATATTTGCCCGGCCCTTCATCCCTTTTTCCTTTGGATCCAATACAATTGCCTCTGAGAAGTTTAAATTCTCCTTAGATGTCACAGACATTTTACTTTTTGGGCTCTTCGTGCAAGTTTGTGCCATTACAGTATATCTAATATACGAAGACGGGGCAAGAATTATCGAGAACGTGTTCAGAAGCCTGCCCCAGGGGTGGGAAACCTCGAGTGGCAGGGGTTATGGGAGGATATGGGTAAATTCCTAGAAAGTTGTTCGGCTCCTACAACATGGAAGCTCACCCTTGAACAACTCCTGAACCCTACAAAAATAATGAAAGCCATGAGGGAGACAGGACGTGACAGACCCACAGAGAGGCAGCTGGCAGCTGCACGTGGGGCTTTGGCCATTGCCTACTGAAGCTGTTCAGTATGGTGCAGCACTTCCAGGGAAAAGGCAAAGACAAAACCAAGATGCCTGATACCACGGTAACTCGGGATAGGGCCAAATCAAAGGGACAGACTAAGCCAATGGAGATTGTCCCTATCCAAAAGAGGAAATACAAGACCAAATCAGTTCGCTCAGTTGATGATAATGGGGAGGCAGGAGCCTGACAGGCGGCTGGTCCAGAGCCAGAAATCATCTCTGAGTCTTTATGGTGTAACAACCTCTGGAGCTTACGGGCAGACATTATTTGTTGCTCGAATGAGCCCATTCTGATCTGGATGATTTGAGTTTGGGACTCTACAGGTGATGCCATAAACCTTGATGGTGGTAAAGTGAGGTTCTTGAGGTCTGTTGTCCAGGGTGTGGGTATTGAGGAGACGATCAAAGCCCTTATCTCTCTGGGCATGGTTTTTGGATGGTATGAGGGAGAGGTTCATTTACAGAGATCACTTGCAGACAGACCATTATGCAAAGGGCTGGAAGACCACAGCGGAGGGGATCCTACGCCTGAGGGAAATGGCACTGTTGGAGGTACTTTTTGGAAGGGATGGGTAACCCACCAATGATCCTGATAGGGTTAAGTGTACACCACAGATGTGGTGGAGCTTCACACGTATAGGGCCATCTGCACATACCGCTGACCTGACATCATTGAAGGCTGGGGAGAAGTGACAGCCAGTGATGTCTATAATAAATAAACTTCAGTTGTATGACAGTATGATCGAAGGATCACTACAGGCCTTCATCTCCACTGTAGAGACATTGATTATGTTAAGACACTAACTGCAGAGGTGAAAGATAACAGGAGAAACTGAAACAGTTTCCATGTGGCCCCAGCGAGAACCAGACACCCCCCCAGCTAAAGAGACAGGACAGACCTCACAAACCAAGCTGTGGTATTTCCTAGCTGACCATGAAGAAGGTATGAGATGGTGGGACAGGAAACCTACCCATGCCCTAGCAGCCCAAGCACAAGAGCTGAAAGAGAGAGAAAAAGGGAAGTTCGTTAAAGTGAGTGCCCTGTGGGCAGGGATCTGACCCTCCAGAAGGTACCTCCCATCTCTATTCACAGGAAAAAAACTGTGATTGGCAGAACGAAGACCAGTGTTAGAGGGGCCCTGCTTTTAGTCAGGTAGAGGCACGGGACAACCGTGTCTATTGGACTGTGTGGATCCGATGGCCTGGAACGTCAGATCCACAAGAATACCACGCTTTGGTTGATACCGGTGCTCAGTGTACATTAATGCCCTCAGGACATGTGGGACCAGAGACTATTTCCATTTCTGGGGTGACAGGAGGGTCTCAAGAGTTGACTGTGTTGGAAATTGAGGTGAGCTTGACCGGGAAGGACTGGCAGAAACACCCCATTGTGATTGGCTCCATGTATTCTGCGCATTAACTACCTCAGGAATGGGTATTTCAAAGACCCCAAGGGACATAGATGGGTTTTTGGAATAGCTGCTGTGGACACAGTGGTGGCTAAGCAGTTGAATTCATTACCTGGTTTCTCGGAGAACCCTTCTGCTGTGGGACTGTTGAAGGCTGAGGAACAGCGAGTGACAATTGCCACCACAATAGTGCATCACCGGCAGTATCGGCCGAACTGAGACTCTGTGATTCCCATCCATGAGATGATCCGTGAGCTGGAGAGCCAAGGCGTGATCAGCAAGATCCACCCACCCTTCAACAGCGCCCCCTGCTGGCCAACACTGACCACTGCAGGCTCTGTTCCTCCAGAGCTCCAACAGTGCCCCCTGCTGGCCGTGCTTAGAATTGCGCCAAAAGGCAGAAAGTATTGAACTGGGGTTTTTTTGAGGGATCTTTGGGTACAGAATTATTGTTCAGTTGTTTTTGTGTTCTTTTGTTCTTCGGCCAATACACATATATCCTTTAATAAAGGACCGTTATCTTTTCTTTCTCCATACTTCCTCAATTGGAGCCTCTTTATTTCCGATTTACCATTGCTTAGAGGGAGGAGCTTCGTTTTCCTCATAACATCCTCCTTAGCAAAACACTTCAGTCTCATTAAACTGAGACAAGCTGCAAACAGCAAAGCTGTGATTTATGAACAAATAAATGTACTCCATACAGCCTATTACTGTGATGAAAATGGAGCAAATAATTCTACCAAACACAAGAAAACAAAACCCAACAAAATCATCAAAGCAACCAACCAAAAGCAAGGATCCACACACTAGGTCTATGCTGAGCCTCCTCCTTTAAATCGCTTAGATCATTTCACCTGCCAAAAAGCAGAGTAGGCTGACTGTCGCTGATAGTGTCGGAACGGCCAAAGCGACACGAAAAAAGGTTCCAGCAAAGTTTATTCCAAGAAAAAAGCAGGGACAACGGGGCTGCTGCGCAGCCCCTTAAGTACAGTTTTTGCACACACGTAATACACATGGATAGGACAGTTCAAACTTTCACACCAGAATTCTTACAGCTAATAGGTGCATTTTCTAAACTCTACTTTCTCACAACAACTTTGCTCTTTCTCGAAACAGCCCAGTTCTTTCCTACAACAGTCCTGAGCACCTGCTCTTATTTTTCTCTTGTGTTGATGTTTTTCCCAACTACTCTCATTCAAAACAGGTCCTTGTTCTCATGAGACAGTGCTCCTGTTTTCATGAGACAGTGTTCTCTGTTCCCATGGGACAGCTTCCTCAGGATGCATCAGTATGTTGTCAGGATCAGGGCCTCCATTTTCAGTCCTCTCTATTCAGGCCATCTCAGGGGTATACTTTGACCTGGTCAACATCTATTGCCCCGTCGGTATGTGCCAAGGTGCTAACAGACCCGCTGTCACCCCTGACAGCTGACCGGCAGTCCACCACTGTCATATTGCCCAACTGGTTTCTTTCTAGTATCCATCCTCCAGAGGAAAGCACCAGCTTATTTCAACCAATTTAACTGTCATGTTACGTGCTAGAGGGACTGAACACTTTCTGTCCTTTGCCTTGGGTGACCTTGTGCATATGGCTCAGCTTGAAACTTTTTTCCTTCCAAAGATTTCATGGCTTTTCATTCATTAATTAATTCATTCATTAAAATGTGTTACGTCTCCATCCTCCACAGGAGTAGATGCCTTTATTTTGCTTCCTCTAATTCACAGAATCACCATGAGCAAAACCTCTGCTTTCTCCATCAGCAGCCATAGGTGTTTTCTCTCTCTGCATTAGCCCCTTTGCCTTCCCAAACTATGGATCAGTCCAGTGGGACACTCAGGTGCTTGTGAGGCAAAGGCAAAGGGATGTCACAAAATGTCCCCATACCATGAGGCAGCTCAGTAGGTCTCGGGTGTTTCTACCTCTACACATTGTACCTTCCAAGTGTTTTATGGTATTTGCTCATGAAGAAATCCTGCTGTGAGTGATCTGCAATTAGGCATGGGTAGTTAAACAAAGCTCATTCCATATGAGTGCAGTGGAACTTCCCTGAGTCCATTCTGGTAGACTGGAGATTGTGAAATCAAAGACACGCTTCCACAGTAGCAGGCACACACCCTCATTTAAGGGCAGTGCACAACGTGCAGTCACTGTCAGGAAAATATGTCACCAGGGAAGCTGCCACGCTCACTGCCATCTTTAGGTACCTGTAACAGCCTCTGCAAGGTCTGACCTGGCCTTCACATGATGAGAGTTTGTTTCAGCTCTCCAGAGCTTCCTAAATGAGGGCTGGTGAAATGCACCTCAGGGGCCTGTTGGCATCCTCTTGGACTTGAGACAGCAGGACTCCTTGTGACTATCACTAGGCTTTCTTATTAGTAGGACTTATTAGCAACTTCTCTTTATTCTTTTAGGATGAAAAGTATGTATTTTTGCTAGCTGATACTGGTTCAAAATAATAAAGCACACTCCAAACCCCACACTGAATGATCCTCCAGAGCGCAGGCAAAGACAGCCGAGCTGACCCCAGTGTCCCACGTGGCCAGAAAAAAACAGAAGTGCAGCTCTTTCTTGCTCCTCCTGTTGGCAACCACATCCTCCAGTAAGAAAAGATCAAGGACCTCTCTGCTTCCAGGGAAGCTGCTGAAGACCAGCCCCAGTTCCTTCTCACAGGGCACCATTCTCACTTCAGGTGTCTGAACAGTTTCCCTAGAAAGGACAGGATATGGAGGAGGGAGACTAATCCTTCCCTCAAGGGCTGCAAACCCCACCTCGTGACCTGGAACCAAGTTGGACACAAGAGCATGACTGCAAGGACACTGCAGATGGAGCAGAAGTTCTTCAGAGAAATTATCTGGTTTACTTTGAAACTTTCTTTACTTTTTATTCAACTTCCTTCTCCACCCACTTCCCATTCCAGATCCATTATTTTTTAAACTTATGTTTTTGAATTTAAAATATTTCTGATAAAAATCAGAATGGGGAGCTCATTATTGAAAGTTTAGGCTTTCTTATCTCCAACACCTGTCCAGGTCAAAGTCTTGTCACCTGTTTCTCCTTAGATAGTTTTTAACTATGTGTACTATGAACACAACCATTCCACCTTAAATTAACACTCTTCTGAATCCTGTCTGTGAATTCAATATAGAAGTAAAAAAGACAATTCTAACAAGTGTCCTTTTTCATGACAGATACAATTTAAAATTGCTATCAAGAGACTTGATATTTCATTGATGGTCTTTAATTAGGGTTTTTAAACTGTAGTATCATAATATAAAAACATTTTATGGAAGATAATAAATATATTATCCCTTCCTTATTTCATCTTTACAGAAAAGTAGTTTGATGATTTTAGCAAATGGGTTTTGTTAGGAAAATTCTAGTGCCCACTAAGTTGTTGCTGAAGAAAATCCAAGCAGAAAAAAATTATTTTTACATTGCATAGAACCAGAAAGGAGCTTCCTAGAGCAACTGTCCTATTCCTGTTCTAGGATATCCACTTGCAGGCATTACTTTTAAATGTATGTCAACAGTTTAAAGATGGAGTTTCCTACTCACACTGTGTGACTTCCTTTCACTGAAGACTCACAAGAAGAGAGATGGGAGATCACAGAACAGTGGTCACATGATGCTTAGAAGACAGGTGAACATTTTTTTCATTAGTGAGACACTCCATGGAATTTTTTCCCCAGCATTCCAGCTCTCTAGGCATAAAGCAGTGCTGAAGAAACTAAAAAGGTCACACTACTTCAAAAGTTTCCTAGCAGTGCAAGTGCACTGCAGTTTCACAGAGTTGTAAAGTGGTTTAGTGATTTCACAGAACATTCTGAGTTGGAAGGGATCCACAAGGATCATTGAATCCAGCTCTTAAGTGAATGGCCCATACAGGGATCAAACTCACAACTTTGGTATCATCAGCACAATGCTCTGACCAACTGAGCTAATGGGGTGCAGGGGGAAGGCTGAAGCTGAAAGGATGACAGTGAAGTGGAAAATAGGGGTTTCCCAATTCCCTCAATATTCCAAGTCTTTGCTGCTACCATGGACCACAGCAGCCATCCCCAGACCAGCTACATCCTCAAGGATCCAGTGCAGATACCTCCACTTCCTCCTCACCCTCCAAATTCCCCTTGCTTGTTATGGAAAAATACAGTTATAAAGCTGGCAAAAGTGATCACCTAACCAAGTTCTGACCCTATGAATGCTGCCAACTTAATAGTATCAGCTATATCCAACTAGATAGTCTTAGTCAAAAACCTGAAAGAAAAAAGTGTCTAGGAGATTTCTGCATCAAAATAACACAGCATACAGTTTAGCTGACATTCAAAAGTAACAAAGACATATCTGGAACATCGGCTTTAAATTTTTTTCCAGAAAGTTCTCTTTTCAAGTATCACATTTAGCCTGTTTCTATAGTGAGTGACAACATTTATACTAAACCATTACTTTTCCCCTGAGGTGCCAAAAAGGACTAATCTTTGATCTCACTTCACCTTAGCCGCTCTGCAGAGTCAGTGGTGAAAAGACACCAGGATGGCAGATTGTGACTAAAAAAATCTTCTTTAGGTCCTGCCAAAATATTAGTGAGTATTCACTGATTCAAGCTCAGAAAGGCATAATTTTTAAACTCTCAGGACTTATTAAGTTCCACTGTTCCACATTAAAACATAGTTTTCTCCCCAGTTTTTGTTGTAGTTTTCATTTATTAGCACTTTCTGTCAATGAATATCATCTACCTTGCACATTTTAATTTCGATTCAACACTCTGAGGAGAGTGAGCTTTATTATTCTCACAGAACAAGCAGAAATACAACCAGTAATTTGGCCATTTCCTCCACAGTCTTGGAATCCCCGGGCTGTGGCAAGCAGAATGACACACTGACTGCCAGGAATGTGGTTGGATTCTTTTACCTGTTGGCACTGGGAAATGTGTATCATTTTCAGAAAGAGCATAAAAATCCTGTTTCCACTTCTATCATTTCAGAAGTTTTTCTAACTCTTCCAAAGCAGATCACAGAACTGCATTTAGGTATGAAACTCCTGAAGGGGAGGGAGAAAAAGAAAACCCAAGAAGTAGCATATTAAATTTTGTGGTTAAAGAAATCTGAATTTAGGCAAGCATGACTGAACCACCATGCACATGTCACATTATCACCTCACTTCTTCCACAAAGTCTGTTTTTACAGTTATTTTTTAAACAACTGAGCTGCAGAGTTTTACAGTGCACTTGACTTCACGGCCCTTCAAACAAATTGAGTTTCAGCACCTTGAAAGTGAAGTGGTGTTGATCCAATGATGTATTACTCAAAATCTGCAGCCCTCTGAGGGAATCAACAGGGAACCTGTACTTTTTAGATTAGGGGTTTTTTTCAGCTTATATAGATTGACAGTATTGACACCTTATCACTGGAGGTAGGCTGGGTGTACTTTACTAATAAATTGAGTGTTGCCTTCAGAATCATTGCCATAGTGGCAGGCTGAGCCTGAGGCACCCACTCACCTTCTCCTGTACCCTCCATTCACTCCCTCCTTTAATTAACTACAGAGATTTGGTAGCACCACAGATTTGTTTCTTGTTTTATGTATTTCCATCACTGCTATGCATTAACAAAATTACCCCTTAGGAAATAAACAGAAAGGAACTAATAAACAAATACAATACAAACCCAAATGCATTAAAATAGTCTGAATTTTTATAAGTAAGAAAACATTCAGGCTTTCATTCAGTCCCTTCATGACTCTGAATAACAATTACTGACCCTCACTTAAATTTTTAATTTTCATTGTCAGAGTATATTAAAAAAGTACTTATAGATATATAAAATGCTTCAGAGCGTATTCTAGTTGTTACAAAAGGAATTTAGTTTTAGTTCTTCCTTGACCTTTTTTTCTCCCCTCTTTATCTCCCATGAAATGGTTGGGGTTTTTTGGACATAGATGGTTTCTCTTGCTCTCACTCATAGACCAAATGAGTCATCACGTTAGAAGGCCATACCAGGATTTGTTCCCACGCTGCAATGTGTATAGATGGGGTGTTTTCCTGCTTTCCTCAGTAATCCAGAGCACAGTGAACCTCCAGGTTTTATCTGGGCTTCCTCTTACTTCTTAGACCCCTAGTGGTGTATTGGTAGGTCTGCCAGACACTCAGGAGATTAATCTTCCAACATCCAGAATATGTTGTTTGGATTTGTACACTGCATCTGTTAAAAATTTATAAATATACTGTTTGAAGTAATTAAAAGAGCTACTGTATTTTGGGACCTAAATGTAAACAGAAATTACAGAAATGCCTCTCCCACTCCTGTCACTGGAAACAAATCAGAGAGTTCTGTCCAGTAAGACATTCTGTGGTGAAATACAGTCTCATTCTGGTGAAACACAGATCTCCTTTTTTAAATGGAGTTGCAATGCCATTTGGGTGGAGAGGTGGGGGGCAATAATCAAAAAAGATGGATCTTAATTTAAATGTAAACAATGGAAGTACATGTATTATATATACACCTACTTAGAGCAAAAATGAAAAGCTATTTGTAAAACCCAAATCCAGCTTGTCAGATCAAGACAGAGCAGCTCTTTCAACCACTCTGTCTCCCAGACAGAATGACAGGGTGGCAGGAGGAAACAATTCTTGCAATATTACTACAGAAATAATGAACTGCTCCAAGTTGGGTTTTTTTTACATTATTTATACTCAATACACTATATTTGTAAGGATGATTAGTGCACCATCTGCCTGGGCTACAAACAGGCATAAAGGAGACAACCTCCTGATTAAAATCTCATTTCTTTTCAACAGAGAGTATGAAACCACTATTCTTTCTGGACATGCAGACCTCCAGTCTCCTAATTAATCTACATCAGTCATTAGATATAGATAGCCTGGCCAGACCTAAACTTATTTAAATGCATCACTAAGCTAAGATGTAACACAGCCAAGCCACAAAAACTCAGTTCTGTATCCTCCACACACTGCATGCAGGATACTGTGTCTCATTAGGTCAGAGCCTCAGAATTAATCATGAGCTCTGAAGCAAGTTTCTAATTTTTATCATCACAAGACTATGACTAATACTGGGATTCATCTGGATAAATGTGAATGTCTGCATGGGAGCCACCCCAGCTTCTTCTGCACTTCAGCAGAGATCTCTTCAGTAGGGAGTCAACAGCTCAGGTGCAATTTGTCAAAATTTATTAATCTTAGTATCAATAAGGTATACAAATAAGTTGCTGCCTGAACAGGACTACTTGTCTCCAGAGAAAGCAAAAGAACTAGAAGTGATCCATCCAGAAATAAACACACATGCTTCTGATGCCTGAATTAGATAAGATTAACTTCACAATCCTGGCTTACATCACAGTTGGAAAGGGCTGGGGTTACAGGAAATCTGCCATTTCTATTAAATCTATAGTGAATGATGCTACTAAAAAAAAGTCAAAGTTCATAAAGTTAATTTTAATTCACAATTTTTGATTATAATTACTAACCATGTCCATTCACTAATTTCTATCTTCATTTTGCTCTGCTCCAATGTTTACAAGTGCTTGAATTAGAATCATCATGCAACAAGTGTCTGTCCAGCCCAGTAGCAGAGCATATGATGCAACAACCATTAAAACACACACATGTGCTCATCACCATCTTTAGTTTTGTAGTACAAATTAAGGGTAATTTTTTATTCAACAACTCACATGTGAACCCCTTTGAGGTCTTCTGTCCTGAAAAAACACACATTTATCATTACTGTGTTCATAAACTAGTAAAAATACAACACCACATTATATATCCATACAATAAATTAAAACAGTCTTTAGGGGAAATGTAGAAATATATTTCCTTGGAGGATTCCAAAGCATTTCACAAACATTAAATTTCAGAGTCTCCCTGTGGGTAAGCCTTATTTGCAGAGTACTTAAAAAGTGATAATCCAAGGCATAAACTGAGGCAAATCTCAGCATTGAATTCAGAATGTTTAATAATCCAGGTGCTGAGACTTGTCTACTATTGTAAACCTCCTTCAGCTGTCAACAAGACAAAACCTAATAAATTTACACACTCATAGACTAATTTATGTTGGAAGGACCTCTGGTTGCCACTTGCCACTTGGACTAATGTCCTGCTCAAAACAGGCAAACTTAAATCAGGCTGCTCAGGGTCTCCTCTCTCACTAACAGGAAATCTGAGCTTTGGCTCTCCAAATTCAGTCTCTCCCTACTGGGGCATTGTCTCCAAACCAAGGGTTGAAATTCTGCAGTTCCCCCTGCTCACTTTACTCATTAGGTATAAATTGCTGTAGCGGAGGCTTTCAGCAGCCTTTGTATCCTGTACTTGGTATTTATGATTAGCAGGCACTACAGAGTTCCTCCAAGCTTCAGCTTGTGAATCATCTTTGTGAAGAAACAGTCCTCAGTCTCCTGAGGAGGATTTAAGCCCCTTCTCACCAGGATGACAAGTCTGCTGGCAGAGATGCTCTTGCCTCACTTTGTCAGATGGATCCCACCCCTGCAGCTGCCCTTCATCATTCAGGGGGTCCCCAAGTTCCAGAAGTCAAAGCTCTGACTGAAACAGCAGCTGCACAATCAGGTGTTCACCCACAGGATGGGCACATTTCTACCTAAGCCTTTGCCCCTCCCAGGGACAACTGCAGAGAACACCATCCCACTCCTTCCACCCTTCCCCAGAGCCCTACACGCACAGCCAGAACTTTGAACCTCCTCTTTGAGGGCATCACTGCGGAAGGAAAAATCTGAGGGCAAGACAACAGTGAGAGAGACATCACTATTTGAATGTAATATTTGGTAGAAGATCCTGTGCTTTTTAAACAAAAAATGAAGTAGAAACTCAAACATATATAGGTATATATATAAACACATACACACACGTCTGTATGCATAAATTTAATTTTAAATTCTGAATTTTTACCTACACATCTTTTAGCATCAGAAATACACTGACATTTTTTTTTTAGAAATACCAACTTCATTATTGTGTATTAATTAAATTATTACATTAATTAAATTATTACATAATTTAATTAGATTATTTGGTGTGAGAAATTGCTATCCAGAGGTTTCTCAGCCTGCCCTGGCAGATTTGCTCCAGGAACATTATAGTCAAAGGTTTTAGTGTTATTTGATGAAAAGCATATAGTGTGTTATCACTGTGCCTGCCTTAGATATTCTAAGCTAAAATGCAATTCCTTTTGTGCTGTTACTGTCCATATCTCATTAGTCACCCATGCAACAAGTTCTTGACTACCATACACAGGATAACACATTTAGTTGAAAGATCTTCAGGTTACTTTTACCTGGAGTTCAAGAGTTATGGAAGACTTAAGTGTGTTTCCTAAATCCAGCTACACAGATTCAAATGTCTGGTTGCCTCTGGATATCACTAAATTTCAAACACTCAAAATGTCAAGAGGATTTTGTATCAACTATACTAACATGCCTGTTCTGGGGCCCAACTTAATTATTAATTATGACTGATATTTTCCCCAATTCCCATTCTTCTTATCAGCTGCAGTATCTACTTACTGTTTGTTAAACTCTCGTTCCAGTAGAGCTCTAGAGGTTCTCAACTACCAAGGGGAAACACAAGTATTTCTTCACAGTGAACCTTGTTCTCCTCACAGAAATTACTTTGCTACAATAAAAATACCGTCTGGCACTGTGTTTTCATTATACACTTTCGTGCTGCTCACACATTAAGTTCTCATTAAGAGAATTTTAAACATTAATATTTTCTAGGAAAAATACACAATTGACATAATTGCAAATTATAACAACTTTTATTGTTGGTACTCAAGAGAATTTCTGAAACCATCAGGGTAAATTACACAACAACACAACATTTATAAAACAATAACATAAAAGCCTTCCTTTTCCTTCCCCCCCTCAAGTATTAGCACACATAGCTCTGGTTAACATGCACACTGGCACTCAGGAACTAAGGCAATGCAGGAGGAAGCAGGAACATGAATAAAGAAAGAGAAACTGGCTGCTTGGTGGGAGAAGAATTTCTATTCTTGTCCCATTTTGAACTCAAAACAATAACCATTCTGATAAAAGAACCATACTTTGAATTTACAGGAGAACAAAACATAAAATGGCTTGAAGTGCTGTGCTGATTGTCTTTTTCTCTCCTGGAAATTCAGTGGTTTATTATGGTTTCAAAGCTGTGCAGCACAGGGTATCTCAAGGGCTGCTTAGTACATTATTAACTACAGAAAGAACTGCCCATGGAATTGTAATTGTACCTCACTTGGAATAATGATTTTAAAAAAGAAATCATGATTACAGCAACTTTAGTGCATTAAGTATCTTTCTGGTAGGCAAATGCAGGCAAATTTGGCAAAAATTGGTGGTCTGATGTAGACAGAAATTGGTATCACAATTCAGAATATGTTTTATTTAATTACTGACCTGCTGTAAAACTTTGGCATGTCAGTTAATATCCATGTCTGATCTCTTCCCATTCTTCACCAGCTAAGAACAAAAAGAAGAAATGCTTTCTTCAGAGGAAGGACCTAAAACAATGAAATGAACCTCTATTTCAACTCAAATATGCATGCTCTATTACAATAAAAATCAGCAATATAGTTATCACAACTATAGTTATCATTAGATATAGACAGAGAAGCTCTAATAGAACTAGTTTAAAAGAAATACAATTTTCATTGCATTTTCCATTTTCCACCCTTACTCTATTTTGTAATAAAAGTGAACTGTACTCAGCTTCAAGCCCCCAAGTATCAAAACAAACACTTTTTCTTATTTATAAATTTTCTTCTATATAATGGAAATGCTGTAAAAAA
This sequence comes from Corapipo altera, assembly GCF_003945725.1. Classification (NCBI taxonomy): domain Eukaryota; kingdom Metazoa; phylum Chordata; class Aves; order Passeriformes; family Pipridae; genus Corapipo; species Corapipo altera. The sequence goes on from NW_020884986.1 coordinate 496,044, forward strand.
TAATTCTCCTCCATCCTTAAAAAATTACTGTAGAATTTGCCTTTATGAGGAGTATCTTGCAACTTTTGGTTTCCTAATTGAAATAAGTTAAGTTCTCAAAATCTTTTGAAAACTTATATAGAAGTTTCCATCTTTTATGCATTTTCCACCATTGGTTACGTGGCTGCATCTGCAAAGCAAACTTTTTCTCATCCCACTTTTAAAAAATACTGTACCACCTTATACTACAGTCTATATAGTCCTTCTCAGGAAAGGAAGAAGTCAAATATTTTTGCAAATCAATAAACTAATTCCATGTTTCATATCACAATGCATATGTAAGCAAGATGAAGAAACCTAATCCTTAGCTTAAGTCAAGAATAATTCTATTAAACTATCTAGATTTTTTTGAATGTGTACAAAAAAATACTAGACATGTAACTTATTTTTCCTGTTCACAAAGATACTTGTGTTAGGTTTCTTTCTAGAAACAAGGATATTTCAAATATTCCTCTTCCTGTCTCTGAATTATGATGATGTTGAGGAGAGATAATTACTGTTTAGAAAAGACAGTTTCTTCCAAATGACATCAACACATTTATGATATATTTACTTTTTATGTCAGAAAGAGAGAAAATAGTATTTACATAAGAAGTGCACCTCTCCTGTGAGGAAAGGCTGAGACAATTGCAATTGTTCGACCTGGAAAAAAGAAGGCTTTGAGGCGACCTAATTGCAGCCTTCTAGTACCTGGAGGGAGCCCACGAGAAAGCTGGAGAGGGACTATTTACAAGAGCCTGGAGTGACAGGACAAGTGGGAAGGGATTCAAACTGAAAGAGAGCAAGTTTAGATTAGACATTATTAAAAAATGTTTTACTGTGAGGATGGTGAGACAGTGGCAGGGGTTGCCCAGAGAAGCTGTGGATGCCCCATCCCTGGAAGTGTTCAAGACCTGGTTGGATGGAGCTCTGAGCAACTTCCCTTCCAGCTCAAACCTTCCTATGATTCTGTGAAATCAGACAAATTTGAGCCTTAGCCCTACCTACAGTAATGAGAATTTAAGCAGAGGGGAAAAAACCCCAGGCAATAAACAAATAAGAAAACCATTATTTGCATAATTGTGGAACAGCATCAAAGAACTTATATTTAAGAGAATTACACATGCACTCGGCATTGCATTTTACAATCTGCTACAACTGGAAATAAAAATCAAGATCCATTTGTCTTTAACTACTACTTTAATTGTAAGACTAAACTCTCTTACAAAACAGGAGTAGTGGAGAACAGAAAAGAAGAAAGAAAAAGATATTAACTCTTCTCTGCTGAAGACTGATGACTGTCTAATTTGTGTGTTAGCTGTGTGTCTAACATACAGAAAATATATTTACCTGAATATCAGATTCTACACTCATCTGGATGGACCTGGACTTGTAATACTTAAATAAATGAGGTATTACTTAAATGTTCACTTACCCTTCCAAAACCATTAGATTTTCACACATAATGTGAGAAAAAACATCAAAAAACTTATTATTGCTTATTATATTTCTTCTGCCACATTTTGATTTTTTTTTTTGTGCTATGTGAGCTATTAAACCCCAAGTATTAGATATATTTCAATGATTCCAATATAGCAGTTTTCATAGCTGGGGGCTTCAAAGTTTAATGAATATTTCTAAAGCACTTTGAGTTGTTTTATGAATTACTACTGAAGTCAAATAAAATATAATCTCATTAATAAACTGTCTCTCCTGGGCACAGATGCACCGGCTCCCAGGAGAAAGAAAATCAGCAGTCAATAAGTAATAATAACAAAAGAAAAGTTTTGTGCCAAGCATAAAATTTTGTTTCATTTATCTGTTTTCAGTCCCACTTCCATCTCTGCTCACACTGAGATGGTGCAACATTTGAGATGCTGGACAGCTAGTCCCTATTCTTATTTTAGCAGGCAAGGTTTATTTGCCACAGAAGAGGAGGATAAACCATTTTTTCATTACAGTTTTTTAAAAAATAACTCCAATTTGACCTTCTAGAATATTACTTACATGCCATTGTTCTGTGGAAAAGAACCTTTGGCAAATCGGGGGCACAGCCATCTTTCCATTTCATGTCCAGACTGACACACCAGTTTTGACTGGGACATCCCATCATTATAGCAGAGCAAACAAGTTTTAACATAAGCATCATTCCAATGCTTTTTCTAAGAAAATATAATTTTCAAACAGAGCATTGATGGTAAAATTAGGCAGAAAATAATTTTTTACACTACTGTTAGCTAAAAATTCCATCACCCTTTCTCAGAAATAGGCTATTGTTAAATCAGAATAGAAGTGATGTTTTAATCAGGTTATGGACACATAAATCTGGAAAGAAAATTAAGAAACCTCTGTATACTTCAGCTACTCTGAGAAGCGAAAAGGAGAAGGGAGAATACCACCAAGCTGAAACAATTCCTCCCAACCTCTCTTAACAAGAGAAATTTATTCTTCAACTGGTTTAATGAAAATGTCCTATCATTTCCCTGCAGAATTCTCTCTTGCTGCTTCAGCAGAATTTCCATTCTCCCTTTGCCCTTCAACACGATGTTGTCTCACAAGAGACCATGGCCACTTCTATACTTTATCATCATCAAAATCCCTGGAAGGTCTGTTTCTCAGATATTTGAAGGTTTTCCTGTCTGTTAAATTAGAAAATGATTCAGCACTGTAATGCTCAATATATTTTAAGCTCACAGGAAGCACAGACCCCAGATGAGTAGCCCTTTCTCCAGAGAACTAAGGACCTATTGATTTAAATAAAACTGAGCAGATAAGTAAGAATTTGCAGGATTGAGCCCTTAGTTTATTCAAGAAACTTCTGGAGTTTTAACAAATAGATAAATATTAACAAAATAGAAAGTCAACCTACTACATTTACGAAAAAAATCAATAACGGCATAACCATTAACATGACATACAAAGGTAGCAAATGGTTTCCATATGAGTGCAACTATTATAGGAAAGGGTAAGATTAAAGAAGTTTACATGAGCTGTGAAATTTTTATACAACATTACTATCTATTGATGAATATCTGTCATAAGTACCAAATTTGCAACTCATTTTCCTAATTATCCATGTGAAATGTAGTAAAAACTCAGAGTAAAACTAATATTTGGCCTATTTCATCTAACCAACACCTAGAGAATTCAGATTTATGTCATGTAATACAGGGCAGATAAAAAAAAGTTCTAAAGGAATTAAGTAACTTGTTTCATTTCTTAGTAATATTCAACCATGCACCCATTTTAAATGGTTTGTATTCTTAGCTATACCATTTTCATGCAAATGTCTTTGTATTAAATTTACAAATCTATTACAACTGCAGACAGTTTCTAAAATTCAGAAACACAGAACACAAATTCAAGACAACACAGAATTTAAAACTCATTTTCTGGGCCCTGAGGGTTTTAGTAATAGTAAAACACACGTATATTTTCAAGGGAATAGGTGTCAAAAATTACTTTTAAAGTAGGGCAACTGCATATTATAAAATTGCATCTTAGACTTATCTCTAATGCTGTTAAAGATGTGGTCAGCTTTTAAAGCAAGGCCAGGAATTAGATAAGACATTGCTTCCTTCACCTGTCTGGAAATCAGACGTGGTAGCCAAGGATGCACAGACAAGGAGTAGTGACGCCCTCAGTCAATCTGTATTCCAGGCTGAAATCCAGAGCCAGGTGGAATTCTAGCAGGCATCAAACTTCTACAGATCTGGTAGAACATTTCCAACAAACTTATCTGGCCCAAAACACAGTTTAAAACTGAAGAAAACTAAAGGCTTTTAACATAATGGTGAGGTTAAATAAATTTCATTATAAAATCTCAAAGTATTCCAAGAGAAAAACATAGCAAATGTTAACACTTTGTATTAAAGAGGCTTGTATCTCACTTTCTATCTTCTTTCTGAACTTTTTTTTTCTTAATTCCTTGTGAATGACAATAAAGAAAAAATACCTGTATCAGCTATGGATTAATTTTTTAATTTTTTTTATTCAGTTGGGAAATACTGGAAATGGTAAAACTCTACGGACAGGTCCAGTTCAAACAAATGACAGGAGTTTGCATATTCCCATCAAGAAGAGAAGGATATCTTTAAATTCTTCCTGCTTCCAAAGAACCACATTGGGGCTATGAGAGAGCAAACAGACCCAACAACAGTCCCACCGAAAGAAAGTTCAATCTCTTTTTCCTCACATTCAATCTTTTGAAAGATTTTTTTTCCTTCTTCCAAGACAAACATTTTCCTTCTTCAAGTCCTTCCACTAACGAATCAAACCCACTGGTTTCTTAAATGAAACCTCTGGATCACATATCACAGAGAGATTCAGCTCGGGAAAAGAAATGCCAAGGCTTTTCCTGCTACTATATTTTGGTCAAAAATTGCAGAGAAGAATATTGCAATGCATGTAACCGGTTTATTAGCATCTCTAAGAATGCCTATTTTTCATACTGCTAATGCTCTAAAATACAGCAGGTACTTGAGGTTGCAGATGTTCCTCTCTAAAACGCCAAGGGTCCATAAAATCTGTTTGTACATAACAAGGAAGAAATGGACCATTAAGAATTGTATCAGTGTGGATACATGGATGGATGAGGAGGAAAGATTAGCAAGATTCTGACCCCTTGACTCCTTACACCCTTACACAGGGCCTCTTGCTATCAAGCAGAATTAATACTGAATTCTGACAGGGTTTTTTTAAGCTTAGGTAGTCTGGACTGTAATTTTAACTGTTTGAATTTTTTTAAAACACAAAGTACAGTGCAAAAACTCCAGTCTAATATATTTTCGTATCAGTATCTGACAGTACTACATTAAAGAATATTGCAATATTTAGATGTTCAGTCTTTGCAGCTATTCAATAAAAGGTAATGGTAGGTATGCCAATTGTATCTTTTTTTACTGCAGCATTAATATTTACTGCCCTAGCACTAGGATCTTACATGAATATATTGTGTAAGAGTAAGAAGGATAAAAATTGTAGCAAGATATTAGAGCAGGACGTGGGGTCCTCCCCCACCCTCTGCATTCTACAAGAATACTGTGGCACTAGAGAAGTAAAAGAAGGCTCTTACTGGTGTGTTTGTTCATTTAAATATCAGGTAAATTCCATGGGGTTAATACACAACTCAATGTGGATTATATACTCCATATTGGATTCTTCACAGGAATTGTAAATTTATGTATATTAGAAGTATCTTAGAACTTGTATTCCTTATTCTGTCAGTTCTTCAGTTCATAAAATTCTGAAAAATACTATAATCATATGCCTTCTGCAGCTAATCAGGATCTGAAAAAGAAACACTCAAGGCAGTAACAGTGATGTAGATTTAGAGAAATCACAGAAGATTCCTACATTTTTCCCTGTCCACCTGGAAATTAAACATTACCAGGTCACTACTTGCCATTAGAAGCTGCACACCTGGACAATTAACCACAATGGTGGAGAAACTTAAAATGCTTATAAATTTTATAAATGTTACAATCATATTGTAACATAATTCTAAATAATTTTAAACAAAGTCAAGATTATATTCTCTTCAGTCAAAAAATTAAGGTTGGTCCCTCAGACCTCTGAATACTTTTTTTCAGAGATTGTGTAATACAAAAATCATGTCAAATACAAATTATTCCATACCATTCTAGTGTACAAAGGAATTATTTGCTGTACCCCTGAAATGAACACTTGAGACATTCCTTCTGCAGGTAGGCAGCAATTTCCCTTGCTGCCAAAGTGCATTTTTCTGTCAATGATTCTTGAAATGTGCCCAGCTCTTTCAAGTTGACTGTACTTATCTAAATTGTCTTCACATAAGAGATAGGAAGGAGTAGCCTTGAGAAGAACTACAAGCAGAAAACTCCTATTGGTAAAAGTTTTGAAGGTAGCTGTTGATCAGAGGGAAAGGAAATGAGGAATCACATTATCTGATGCAAATATTTTGTCCTTTATTTAATTATTATCAAGTAACAGCTCCAGCAGCTTTCACTGTTTCCTCAGATAAGACTGCTCTGGCAACTGGTGAGATGAGAAGTCTCAGGGTAAACAGTTCCTCTGCTTCTCTTGACTTCAATTCTTCATTTTTAACACAGAAATCTGTGCCAGGCTGGCATTTTTAGGGATAAGGTTGCTTTCAAGGATTGCTGTTCCTGCTTTCTAAAGACCTTGCATTTTCAAAGCCATAACTGATCATTTAACAGGAATAATTACAATACCCGATCACAGTCACAAACTTTACATGGAAATGATGACATTTATCCCTGTAATTAATGGTGGATATAGAGCAGCAATGAGCATTTGCAGAAGAACAACCATGTTCAAATAAATGGGCCAGATGATAGGCTACAAAAAAAATGAGCAGCCAAGACAACTCCAAAGACATAAAAATATACAAGTATTTGTACAGAGAGGGTGATTGTGAGTCACAATCACATCCATGATCCATGATTCCACCTACACTTTTAGTACTCCTGCACCTTGGCTGGATTATGTAATGGTTTCTTCCTTTGTTCTCTATCTTTTTTTTGATGCTTTATCACCAATTTTACTTTCTCAAGACCAAAAATGAATTCATTTTCCCTTGTAAACCAGAATATTTCTGTTTCTTGCCCAGCCACTAGTATTTTCTTAGATCACTTGGGTTGATAACAATGTTGCCACTTTTGACTCTTCCCTTTTCTTTGCCCCTCTCATCCAACATTCCTCAAATCCTAATGATACACCCTCTCAAAGGGTGTATTTCCATTGCAAATATAATGTCACTTGTGGTTGCAACAAGCCCCTCGAGCTTTAAATTAGTCAGGACTGGTAAGTGACCTCCAGTACCCTTGATATCTTCTTTGTTTACATAAAAATGCACACACAGAACCTGTGTAACCTGTGCAACCTAATATAACTACTGCAATAATTCACATCAGGACTCTTTTCACTGGTCATATTGTATTGCCGTTGGAAAGAACATTCTGATAGAACAAGGGCAGGTTGTGCTAAATTTCCTTGCTCCTTCTTTGCTGATTATTTTCAAGTCCCAGATAGTCAGGTGACAATGCAAAATAAGCAATAAGAATTATTTTTTTTTAAAATGTGAAAAGGCAGTGAGGGAATTAGATTTGTACTGCATTAAACTGCGCCAAAACTGAGTAAATGTTATCTAATGCAGATGGTAAAGCATTTTCTTCTGGGTTACTATCCACTTCAGACAACATCAGATTGCCTGGAAGGTGGGGCAGATATATTCCCAAAACTCAAGCAGTTTTCATCATTTTTGTTCTAGTCTCTGGCAGTGTTAATTACTGAGTAGTCTCACCTCAAATCTGTGACATTAATGACAAAGATCTCACAAGCTCAACAGACCATGTGCCAAACAGATATGGAGATGGATTCCCACTCTCTGTACCTCACTCAATGCATTTTTCCTATCCTTGATATCACTGGGTGTATTTAAACAAAAAAAAAGGCTCTTTCTTTTCAGCAAATGAGATTGTGTACATCAACATGTGCTACACAAAAACTACTGACTGTAATACTTCAGAGTTTCTCCTTTTGTCTTTATAAATAGCTGCAAAGAGAGGGGAATAAATTCTCTTCATGTCTTCCAAGAGCTTTTTTCGCCTGTGTACAACAGATGTTGTTTCCACAAATTAGTTTCTAATTTCTTTCATAACTCAGTCAGAACAACCCTTCAATTCATAGTCAGGGAATAGATTTAGTGCTGCACATAATTCTTGTAATTATGTAACAAAACTGCACTTTGCTAGGTGAAAAACCTTGGCTATCAATTATTCTGTTTAGTGTATGGGCAACTTAATCTTCTGTTACACCAGCTGTGCACAACCCAGCCTCAACACGCTCAGGATTTGTCGGATTTCCACAGTAGGAAGAATAAATGATTACTGGGAGAGGTAATAGAGAGGGAGACAGCAACTGGGCCAGCTCCAGAGTGTTGAACTGCAATATATGAGCTCATTAGGAATGCCAAGCACAACTCCCTCCACACCAATCTGCAAACTGAGCAGTATTGAAATGTTTTCCAGTCATCAAAATGCAGTTAGCAACAATAAAGCAAATAAAGTTCCTCCTCTTAAAAACAAACAAACAAAAAATCTTAAAACTTTGCTGGTTCAAAACAGAAGATTAAATAAAACTGCTTGCCAGGCTCAGGTGAGCAGCTTGGACACCTGGTGGATCACTAGCTTTGAAGTTTAGCACAAGAACTGCAAATGTCACATCATAAAATAAAAATTGGCAGAGAGAAAATGAGCAAAATGTCCACTTACACTGTCAAAGAGACAGTTTGTACAGTTGTAGCACTAGGAATAAAATTATTTTAAATAGCTTGCCTTTTTTTTTTTTTAGAGTATGATTTTCTTGTTAAAATGAAAATCCGTTTTCACTTTTATTTAAAAGCAGTTACATTGCCAGCCACTAAAGCTGAAGTTGCTGACATATGAACAGATGCAGAATACAGAACACATGGAAATTTCTCCAGGAGGTCACACACAGGTACCCAAAGGCAAGTGAAACTCCAGGGGTTACTGAAAGGGTTTTAAAGGAACTGATTAGCCAGCTCTGCTTCCCCCATGAAACAGGCTTACTGAATGCCTTTAGTAATCCAGCTGGAATCATTATGCAGGCTCAGGATACCCTTAATATAACTTTCATACAAAAATGCTGCAGGGATAAAGGGATTAGAATTTCTGAGAGAACAAGGGGAAGCAACACAATAAAGTCATCATAAAATGCTAGGGTTGTCTCTGCCTTTCCTGTCTTCCCTTATTTTTATTTTTTTTAATGGGGAATGGGGTGACAAAGTGGCTTGTTCAAGTTCTGAAACAGCTGGATTCTGACACATATCCTATCCATATGTATAAACAGTGGTGAGGGAATGAAGGAGAAGCCAGACTCACTTTAGTGGTGCCCAGTGGCAGGAAAAGAGGGAATAGGCACAAATTAAAATGCAGGAAGTTTCATCTGAATGCAAGAAAACATCTGAGGGTGGCCAAACACAAACAGGATGCCCATTGTGGTTGCTGACTTTCCATCTTTGGAGACTGGACACAATCCTGGACAACCTACTTGAGCAGGGGGTGGATTAGAGAATTCTGTGATTCTTCTTTGCTTTGAAAAAAAAAAAGAAACAAGGAAAGGTGATGATCCTCCCACAGATTTTATCCTACACTGCCAGGAAAACAACCAAACAAGCACATCCTTTGGCCTCAAATATGATACAAAAATAACACAACTGAATAAAGCTCTTCTCCTTAAACTCCCACTTGATACAACAGGAGGGAAGAAACCAGGAAAACGTTGTGTATTTTGGGTAACATCAAACTCCACACATGGCCCAGTCCTAAACTGCATCTTGACTATATGGATATAAGTTCTCTAAATTATTGAGCCAGCTGGTGAGCACTGAAACAAAATCTCCAAATAGAATCCAAATAATTAAAACCAATTAACATTTACCAGAGAAAAATGGGCACAAGTGCTAAGAATAATTTAATTGACAAAAAGCCCAAATGCTTGCTGAACATCCTTATATTTTCAGTATTGCAAGAAACAGGTTACAGTTAGCTTAGAATGACACTAAATTTGTAGAAGCGGGTTCTGATCCACTCCCTTTGACCTTCCCCACATCAGAAAATTTATGTTTGAATATCATCTAATAATTCTTACCTAATCTGTACATTAAAGAGACCGATATTCTGCTCCTTTGGCTATTTTTTCTTTCTACTGGTGAACTACCTTCTCTCCTCCTGTGAATACCATTGAAATCCATGTGTAATTTGAATGTAGTATGTGGCTTAGAAACACCAGATTCAAAGAGCAATCTCAGAAAACCCAAATCTTTATTGAAAGATGAAAAAAAAACCTCAAGGAGAGATCAGAGGTGACAACCCATTCTTACAAAGTTTACTATACTCTTCCAGGTATCAGTACTGAAAACGTAAAAGACAAGATTTCAGTGATGGCAGTTCGGCTTATTTTTTTGGCCACTAAAAACTAAACGCATGAAAAAAGATTTCATCAGGGACATTCCTGCTCCTGCTGCTGCTCAGGTATTCCAGAATTTTTCAACTCCCACACACAGGAAGGCAAGGTTTCCCTTTGCTTGCATCTCAGACTTTTTTTTTTTCTGTTGCCTTTTTTTTCTTACATAAAAGTCTGTAATAAGGAGGAAGGTCAGGAATTAAGGAGGAGAAACATACACAGACAAGTTGTACATGAAAAACACCCCATGCTGATGTGTGAACTTTGGTCAGACAGGTTTGACTTGTGTATTTTAAAAGCTGAAGGAACAAAAGTGCCTGAGTCCAGGAGCAAGAGGTGACTTCACACAGCAAAAGGCATTTTATTGCAGCCCCTGAATGAGGTGCTGAGCAGTCACTCATGTCTTCTCAGCTCCCTTCCCTCCATGACTTACCACTCAGAAAAAGAATCCTCCATGAAATGTGTTTTATACTGAAGTCAGTCTGGTTTCAGTCAAGATGAAATTTAGCCCACTGTTTATGAACCTTCTGTTTTTACACTGTTTAATTAATGACTATTATCTACATCTATAGATTTCCAGAAGTCTAATTACATCATTGTTTAGAAAAAAGAACAACTTAAAAAATAAGGCACACTCTGAAAAATAAATCTTTGTGTTTTCAAAATAGCTCTCAGGAGACCCAAAATATTCAGTATCTGATAACATAATGAATAAAATCCATCTTTTTAATTATTGTTGACATACTAAAACTTTTTCAAGGAAAGCTTTCATAAAACGTGTAATTTTATTGCCCTTATCCTTAATGTCCTCATTACTTAAGTTAAAAATTGAAATACATTATACAGAATAGCTACAGCTGGAATCATGACAATCCAGTTGAATCAACTTCAACAAAAGCACACAAAAAATGCATCAAGAACCACTGTTTCAAAAGGGGAAACTCAGGTAAAGGTAGAGAAACTAGAAAGGACTAAGAACTTCAGAGCACAGAGGAGACTCGAATTTCCTTAACACAAAAAAGTGCAACTCCTTCCTGGAATGGGTGTCTCAAGCAAGTAAAATGGAACACTAACAGAACACTTGGATATGCAGGGGGGTTCTAAAACAACAGAGGAATAACTTACCAAAGAATGTTATGTCTCAAAGGTGAAGAAAATTACAAATAGAGCAAAAATTGCACATAGTCAGATTAAGTTAGACACTGCATTAAAAATGAAGCCAAAAAACTATTCAGCCATAAAAGATGGTAAGTAAAGATGCACAGTGGTGAAGCAGCAATAAGTAAAGATAATGTATGGAAACCAAACAATAAAACACTCTGTACACAGAAGATGATGTTGGACATGGAGGAAATGGGGAGGGGGGAGAAGTATAGAAGTAAGTAATTCTAAAACTGATGGGCAAGGAAACATTTAAGTCGCAACACACTGACCAGATGATTCCAAACCCACAAATTTGGACAAAATAGCATATAACTGCCCAAAACTGCAGACCAATGGGTTTTAATAAACTCAGTGAAACATGGAATCGTCCTTAAATAAAACCATCAATGCAAAAATGCAGGTAGGAACAGCAAAAGAAGTGCAGGTAAGGTTGGCTGATCTTAAGTAGACCCAAAATCTTTAAAATATAACTTTTGAAGAAGATAACCAGGGGGTGGGGATGAGGTAAAAATAGGAGAACACATAAACAGCTTAAAGAACAAAACCTCTGAGAAAAGGTTCATCACTGAAACCAAGATTATATATATTAGAACAAGATCTCTGAAGTGAAATTTCATCAAGGTAGAAATGATGACATGCTCCTTTGGAGACTCAAAATGCTGGATACCATCTAGTGAAGTTCCTGAAGTACTTTATGTTATTGAGTACATTCACAATCACCCAGAAACGTGGGACAAGAGCTGCAATGAAATTTCTTGGAAAACAAAACTGGGAGGAACACTCAAAGGAAAGGACTGGAATTTTAAAAATGAAGGAGATTAAGACTGGAATAATAAAGAATTCTACCTTAAAAAACTAAATCAAGTAAAGGTACCTACAAGGTTACTTGGAGACTGAAAACATGCTTTTCTGTTATAAAATCAAACATGAAGAAGAGTATTTGTTTTACTCCAGAGCAAGGTTACTCCACGGCATAAACACCCCATGTCTGTGAAAAGGCCAGTGGCATCAATAATGCATAATTAAAATAACACCCAGAAGAGGTAAAGAAATTATTCCCACTGTAATATGTATTGATGTGAACAGTTTTCATACAAGCTCTCAATTTCAGTCATCTGTGCAGAAGGAGGATTTATTCAAGTGGGAAGAGATAAAATAAGATCTACCAGAACTGCAAGAATACAAGCCCACTTTACAAGTCCACACAAGAAGAATACTTGTTTCCAAAATGAGATTGAGATATCATATTTAGATATCATTGATAAATGAATTAAAATGAATTAAACCCCACTGGGGACTGCATCTGAAGCAACACAACACATCCACAGGAAAGCAAAAGAATTTTTTACATAGATGAAGTCTGGTAATCCTGGGAAGTTGAGAGTTTTATATTGAAGCATTTCAGTTAAACATGTTTTAAAAGTGTTTCATTCCCATATGAATTTGCATGGTTTAATTATTGATAAGGCAGAAGAACTTCTGAATCACTTTACATTTTTACCCTTAACACTATCATGCAACACTAAGCTGATGCATTTGCTTGTCACTATTAGCACTGAACCAGTCTATACCTCAACCGAAAACACAGTTTCATATTTTTTGTTTTACGTGTTCTACAATGAAATCTAACCCAAATATGAAAGAGCTCTGATATACATTAAATTATGTGAAGTATTTCCCTCCTCTCCCCAGTTTTATTTTCCTTTCATTTTGCATTTCACATGCTCCAGCTTAACATGTATCTCCAGCCTTGGCCAAAACTAACGATCCAAACAATTGCTATAGAAGTATATCTTGAACTAAGAGACTCCAAAATATCATAGCAGATATGGCATAAAAGTCTTCTGATGATGTTTCAGTTGCCCACACCTCTCAAATAAAACCTTACGAGAAGTCTCCATAAAAACACTACTTCCATTTGCCTCATCAGAACGACTTTTCTCTTACAAATTACAACCACATCTCATCCCAGCCTTAATTTCCTTTTCATGCCAGTGCTCCAGAGCAGGAGGATTTGATATCACAATTTGCCACTTGATATAGGCAACTGATTGAAACAGTTGAAAGGCAGCCCCAGGGAGGAATGGACAGTTGTTGCTTGGTGATCACCCTCGTAATCAATCATACCATGGATAATATTAATTTACTGACAAACACCACTGCTGTGGGTTTTGTGTCAATCATTAGACTCCTAAAGAGTATTCTACTAAAGAAGGTGCAAACCCTCATTCTGACATATAATGGTTTGATAATACTGGGACACCCATCAAGGCAGATACATTTAGATAAAATCATAAGCAAGTTAAGAACAGTAATAGAATAGCACTTCTTTTTAAAAAGTCCTGAATCAGTTCCTTTCGAGAGTGTGCCAGTTACTCACTGAGTGTTGAAAAGATAAAGATGCTTCATTTGCCTTCCTGTCACAGTAATACTATTTTATTTACATATCATGTTTCTCAAAACAGTAGTAATTTTAATACTGTAGGACAGACACCCAAGTGAGCTTCAGCAGCTGAGTGAACTGACATGGATATGTGAAGCAGAACAGCAGATGGTTACCTTTGCTTCTCAGCAATGGGTTGTGCATTAGTATTTTATGATTGATTTTTTTGATTTTTAAGTCATCCTCATCACCTCTGTGCCCATATATGTCTGATACTATTTCAGGGACAGGGTCACCAAAGCATAACAGATGGAAGTATAATGATTTCTGTTAACAGCAACTTATAAATTATGTTCCACTACAGTTCCTGTGCATCTCAATGGAACTTTTGGGTTTGATTCCTCCCATCTACATTTTTGAATCTGCTTTTTTCCACCACAGGAGAAGGCAAGCATAGGATTTGCAACCTGACCAGGGACACTATTCCCCTGTGTGGAAAAGGGAGGAGAAAGGAGTGACAGACCAAACTTGTGCACAAATCACGATTCAGGCCTGAGGCAGCAGCTACAATTCCCATTAGGCACTAACATAGTATTTCTGTCTAAATATTTCAATTTTCAGAAAAAAAAAGTATTTTTCCCCATGGCAAAACAACAAAGAAAAATGCCTTTGTAAGAGACTTAGAAAAACGTGTTTACAGTGGGCAAAATATTCAATCAAGTTTTATTTATTTGCTTTCAATACAAATGAGTTTCTTGAACAAACATTTCGACTGAAATGTCAGCAGTGGCATGCAGGTCCTTTTTCTGCATGGTTGAAATCTGTTTAGAACTAGAAATTAGCACAAATACTTGGTTCACTGTAGTAGACATCAGTCTTGGATGTTGCTTAGTGTGTTGCTTCATATTTAATTACATTGCTTTTGCACACATCTGAGATTCCACAGTCTCCCCATCTCTATTTAAAAAAAAAAAAAAAAGACACATCAAGATAAAGGTTAAACTACCTCACTGTTCCCTCTTTTGTCTGTGATAATCTGATCATGTAAATATCACAACTTTCAGCACAAAAAAATTAAATTTTCAAGAGGGCAATGCGGCTTTTCTTGCCTTCTGAAATGCAGGAGGTAATGACAAATCAACTGTGTACCTCAAATTTGGCACTTTGAATATTCCCTGATAGATGAAGAATTTCAGTCTGGTACTTATAAGCTTATGAGCTCTTAAATTTATGAGTTGCCTGAATAGAAAGTTCAGTTCTTTAGTCATTTACAGAAAAAAAATATGTAAATATGACGGTAAAAACTTTTATTAATATTTACAATTTGGGAAATCATTTTAATTTAGAAAACAATCACACCGACTCCTGCAATAAGTAGTAAAAATCAACCCACATGATAAACTATTTTCTGGCAAGTTTTATTCAATCTGCTACAAATATGATGAGGTATGTAAATGACTAAGCATTTCACTGAGGTAAATGGACCTGTCAGCAAGAGTTAACTTTACCCAAAACAAGAATGAAACACTTTATTCAATGTAGTTTTATGAAAATTATATGAATTTTCACATTCAGCCTATTTTGTTTAACACTTTGAACAATATTAGAAGATTACCACAGAGACAAGGTCTTATCTGCCTGCTCAGATTACACTGTACTTACAGCGAGCCATACAGCATACATGATTAGCCCTAAAAGGTCTCTTTGGTGGTTTTCACTTTTAATGAACTGGTTGGAATTCATTATACAATAATTGCAAGGAGGTCCCACAGATGAGCCTCTGTCTTTAGGGGGCATGGTACTGACACACAGCAATTTTTCTTAAAAAGGAAGAAAATCCACACGCCTTCCCTGCTAAATGAACTGTAGACAGTAATTGAAGCCCTCCATGAACATGGCGAGACACAAACAGCACAAAAGAAAGTACATGACAAGTAGAGAAATGGGCTTCATTCAGCTCCCAGTTTACACTGTTTGGGCCAGGTGAAACCCCATCAGTTTTCAACACTGACAAAAATTGCATCCGTCAAGATAAAACTTCGGCACTTTTATTTTTGCATTGTAACATTTGAAAATGATAAAACCCAACTATTTACTATAGACAACAGCTAGTTCTGTAGTTCTGTACGTTTTCCTACTCCCTGGACAGGCACAAGGCTTGGAAAGCAATCAGGTGCTTGAATTCAGCTTTGATGGAATAGAACTCAAACCATCATAAAGAAATATTGCAGAAATGAGGAGGTGCCTCAAGATGAAGCTGCTTATCAGAAACAGTGGGGCACACAGATCATCAAAAATAAATTGAAATTGGTGCTGAAAAAGCCTAACCAAATTCTTCACATTTGCATTCACTACAGGAGAAGATGTGAGGTCCATGCTCTGAGTCAGTCATTGACGAACAATTAAACTGAAGCTCAATGGAAGTGATTTTAAAAAACAAATAAAAATACCAAACTGAAACAGGTTTTCTGAAGCAGATGATAATTCTAGCAGGAATTGCAACCCAACTGCAACATCAAGGTGCTAGACTTGTAATAGTCAGGTGTCCTATTTGTACCCTGCAAAAAAGGGAACAAGATAAAACTAACACAGTTCTAACCTTTAGGAAGGTTAATACACAAGGTGATTCACAGAACTCCAGAGAAGCCTAATTTGTTTCAGAAAAAACAGAGCCATTAGAGTAAGATAATCATTAAATATATTTGGAAACAAACATGCCTTTTATTCAAACAAACTGATTCACAAATGTATGTGGATTCTTTGAAAACGTGTACGAGGACAGATGAACAGGTGTTCAGTTAATTTATTAGCATATTTGCACCTTCAATAAATAAATAACCCTCCCAAACAAACGAAACACACAGAAGACACACATTTTCAGTGGTGTCCCTTGAAAGACATCAAGTCTTTCTAGGAAGAACCAGTCTCAGTACAGCACAGAATAAGACAGCAAAGGCTCTATTAATTATTGCCTACCTAAACTGGAGTGTGCTTGTAAGTGAGATACATCAGGATCTTAAATAAAGACTTGGGGCCTGGACAGGGTGATAACCTGTGTATTATACTAAGTATTGTACAATAATCAAACCTATAACTGACTACAAAGCACAGAAGCACCTCATATGTGATAAAATGTCAAATGAAATTCAACCTTAATAAATGAAAATGGGAAAAATAACAATACATATAATGATGGATTTGAAATGTACTATTTACATTGGAAAAGAGGCACAGGAGTTAGTGGGGACAGTGGGTATTTAGCATGGGGAAGGTGTTTTTTAACAGAAAGTGTCAAATAACAATCCACAGTGTACCTGTATTGTGAATACTTTACAGTACTTTTCTCAAAGAGCAGAATTTCTAGGAAAAGGTACAAGTGAGGTGATCACAGTCACCTGTACGACCTCAATTTCTACCTGCTCAGACAGGATCAGAACAGGAGACATGGCTGTGGCCATAGTAAGGCCTACATCATCCTAGTGAGGGATTAGTTTTATAATTAAAGCTTATTAGCTTGGAGCACAGAGTTGTTTCATCCATCAATATCCTTGTGAAGACTTCTAAACACATCAGGATTAGACTTCTTTAATGGTAGGTACTATATAACATTGAAAAGTAATTTGGGGAGGGGAGTAAAAAGGTGTTATAATATTTAATGATTTACTTTTATATCAGGTTGTACTTAGATTTTTTTCTATAAGTGCTCCAATTAACTATTAGCCCAAATCCAGCCAAATTCTCAGTTCAAAGCAATGTAATTTTTCAAGACTCCATAATAAAGTTAAACTACTTGTCCTGGTCATAGTGTAAAGAGCTGTGTATTTGCATGTTTTTTTTCTGGCTATCTATGTTAAGAATATCAATTATTTGGTAGGACTTTGGGGTGGAGAATGTAGCCTGGAGGTGTGAAAAAAACTTACTAGGATACTCATCTATGAGACAGGTTGTGCTTCTCAGAGGACAAAGCCTCACTATTGATTTCCCCAGTTTTACACTTCTCCAGAGCTCCTTTTAGTGAACCATGGAAGTAATTCCACCTCACCCTTCTCCTGGACAGCTGGCAATTCTTCAGCCTCAAGTTTTACTTTATTAGCCATCTATTCATGGAACTGACTTATTCAGGGGCTTAGATCTTTTATGCTTTCTTTTTTGCTCTTGAACATCTGATAGTTCACAGACATCTTGATTCTGGGACACTCGACACATTTTGGAAAGACATGATACTAGGTTTCCATAGACACACTAAATTGCAAACAATTCCTTCACTAACCTTTTTCTCTCTTCTGATAATTTAGTCCTCTTGTATTAGCTTTTAAACTGCAAGAAAGCAAAGTTACTGTATCAGGGCTAGTGTTTAACCAATGCATTCAGCAGGTAAGTCCTCTCCAGGAGCCCAAATGCTTTCCATACAATAAAGTTAGATGAACTTAAACAGAGAGGACAGTGATGTGTGAGCAGATATTTGCACCACACCACACTTACTAAATCAAGGCTCAAAATATATCCAGATATTTAATGATTTCATCTTTGAGACAGTTCTGTGAGGATTCAAACCTTCTCTTCAGCCATATGGAAAAAAATTTTCTCTGTACTTTCAAGTACGTGAAGAGCTGTTCAGTGCAAGCTGAAATCCACACACTTTTCTGGTAAGTGTATGGGTAACTAGAGTTCAATTTAATTTTTAGACTGAAGATACAACATCTTCATTAAGAAGTTCTAGTAAAATATGGTTTATTCATCTGTCAAAAAAGGTCCTCAAACCCCCTGCAGATTCTCCACATGCCAGTAAATATGGGAATATTTGCACTTGTCACATATGTTTAAAATTTTAATCAAAGTATGTCAATGCTTATGCAATGAGAGATTTTTTTTCCTGTGGTGAAATGGTCATAATGAAGGTTTCAGAATTACCATATATGTTCAGATGAACTGAAAACTGCCTCTGTCTCTGAGCAGTCAGTCTCTTCTTCCAGACAACCAGCAGCAGGACAAGAGGGCGTGGTCTTAAGCTGTGCCAGGGAAGGTTTAGGTGGGACATTAGGAAGAAGTTCTTGACAGAGAGAGTAATGAGCCATTGGAATGGGCTGCCCAGGCAGAGGGTGGAGTCCCCATCCCTGGAGCTGTTTAAGAAGAGACTGGATGTGGCATCGGTGCCATGGTCTGGGAACCACAGTAGGGTTGGATCAAGGGTTGGACTTGATGATCTTGGAGGTAATTTCCAACCCGGCTGATTCTATGATTCTATGATTCAGCATTCTCACCCTTGACTAACTGCTTTCCAAAACATGCAAACCAGTAAATTTCATCCTTGATAACTCTCATCACAGGCTACAAAATGCTTATCTATAACTACTGTTTTCATATTTTCAGTCATTTGGATCCCAACTTGCCAAGTCTGAGTCTGAACAAGCAGTGCTGGAAACAAACTCTGGATGAAGTTGGATTCAGAAGCTTGGGCCAGCAGCTCACCTCCACCATCTTACAAATTTCAGACCTCTCTGAAGAGTGACCCTTAATACACAGGGCTGCACCTTGTCCACAGATCTCTAGGGGCCACAAATCTGAAGTTGTGGGTGCCCCATTCCTGGAAGTGTTCAAGGTCAGATTGGATGGGACCCTGGCACCCCTGCCTGGAGGGTGGGAAGGTTCCTTCCAAGCCTTTCTAGGAGTCTATATTCTTAGAAGCTACATAAACATATGCTTAACTCTTCCAAACAGTGAACTATTTTGGGAATAAAAGCAAGTTTTCCTCACATTCACTCCAAATTGCTCTTTTTTAGAAACATGACAACTCACACTGATTTAGAGAAGGCAAGTACAGTAGGAGAACATGGAAAGGGACAACATCATCGCCATCTGGATGCAAAGCAGATGACATGATGACATCCAGATACTGGGGAGTAGCCCTAATGACAGGCAATTATAGAAAGGAATAGTCCCAAAGGAAAAGAAATCCATCATTCTTTGCACAACCTCCCAGTTATGAGCTGTACGGTGAAAAAGGATGCAAGTACCTCAGGGGTTAAAGAGAATGCTATTTCTCTTTCTGCATTCACTTTTCACTGGATTTTCACATATTTCTTTTTTCTTGTTTATATATGGAATTAATTTGTGCCACATTTATGAATAAACTGTTCTCAAATTGTGAGAAAAATCTAGGACTTGCAAACCAAATCTTTCAAAAGCTCCAATCAAATCACCAAATAACTGGGAAATAAAGATGACTTCAAAGAAACGCAATAAACGGGAATTGCTATCTATTCTCCAATATTCAATTCACAGAAAGAGGAGTTAAACTGACTGTGATGCATTTGTTTGTAATGAAAATACCATTTTTGACCTAGCATTTATAGACATGAAATAACATTTACTTTCTAATTATGACACCAATATGACTTTAGGTATAAGAAAAAGCATAAGAAAGATTTCCAAGAAGACTAATAACTGTAAAAGGGTCACCTATTGCACAGATGAGCATAAAACTTGAGCACCTTCCTTGTATCCCGCACCCTCAATACAACAGAATAGGCCTTTGGAGATGCTAAAAACAAATGCAGAAGTGAAGGCCCTGTAGCACTAAACCTGCACTATATGGGAAAACTGTGGTTTAAACAGGTTTTAAAATGGTTTTTGGTAGTCTCTTTGCAAACACATGCTTCTTCTTCCCAGCACCCCCCATGTTATCCATGCAGGAATGTCCTGGGAAGGTGTCCTGAGGTGTTTCCCATTGGCCTTTGTTAACTCCTTCCTGTGATTGGGTGTTCCTGTAAGCCCCTTGAGACTTCTAATTGGTTACTCTGTGAATCCTCCTAAACCCTATAAATGTAACATCCCCAACAATAAACTCTCTCTTGCCTCCTCTCCACGCCCAGTGTCCTGTATCCCTGCCGGTCATGGGGCCACGTGCGGAGGGGGGAGGGGGAGCACCTCTCCCCTCCAGGCTCAGGGCCTGAAAAGACCCCTGAGAAACCCCTGGAGTTCCCTTTCCCCATCCTTCAAAGCGTCGCAATGGTTCTTCAGATGGAAAAGGAACTAGAACTGGGCCGCCCCACGTCGTGGGTGGGGAAAGGGATCCAGAAGGCCCTGTTTCAGAATTAACACACTTCCTGCAGTCATGACAGACCTATTTAGGAATATTAAACCATGCCCTACTTTATCCTGCTGCTTTTAAGCAATCAGCAAACTTTTAAAAAACTTGATGGGAAACCAACACCACATTTCACAGACAGACAGTTTATAGTTTAAGTGCTTGAGTAAAAACCTTCTCTTATCATTCTTTGTACACACTTGAGAGCCACTTAGCTGAAATAAATCTGTACAAGACAACAGCAAATGACCAGTAAAAAGCCTAATTATTCTGCTTTATATCTATGGTATGAAAGGGGGTTGGAAAAATAAATAAATCTACTGATAAAGCCTGGTTTTAACCTAAGTAATGAAGGAGGGTTGGGGAAGAGGACATGATAACTAGGCATAATTCCAGGGCTTAAACAGTACCTCAGGCTTTATGTCCTTTAATACAAGTCAGGTTTTTAAAAAAAATCTAAAGGATTTTTGTCCATCACAGAAGACCCTTGCTTTTACATAGGTCTAGTTGAGAAACTGAGATGAGAAATCCTCCTACAGTACAAGGTGATCAACATCTCAAGATACTGATCTGAAACACTGCCAACCCCCCCGAAATGGGGGCATTGAGTGCAATTCCAGCAACCTGTCTGAGGCTTTACTGACCCCCAGAACATCAGGCACTCTCCTGCTGCCCTGTGCTCACTTGATTTCACCCTGAAACTGTGCAACTACATGTAGACAGGCAGGGGTGAATTTACACCCTACGACTGGATTCATTACTCTTCAGCTCTGACCTCTGTAGGAGGCAAGGAGGTATCTGTTTCTAGGTCAATTCACTTAAATGGAGGGTGTGAATCAGGACCCAGCAGCCTTTTTATTCTGAAGCAGAAGCAGCATTTTTCAAGTGAGAACAGCTGCCATAAGTTTAGTTTATCATACCAAATAGAAATATCAGAGAGAAAAAGCAGGTGCTATAAAGAGAACAACACTAGTAACAAATGGAGAGGATAAGTAGTTCACTGCATTTTCTTTCCGAGGTGAACTTTAGGCCTAAAAGTTTGTCTGTGAACATAAACATCTGTTTCAGAGTAGAAACTTTGACATTGAAAATTCTGAAAAAAAGTCATATACAATAAGCAATATGCAATATGTAAAAGAAACACAGGTGCTGATCTTGCCTGTTAAATTCATTATCCAGCAGTCCATGTTCTATCTGGTGTTGGCTGAATTTTGTGATAAGGTTTGCTATAGATAAGGTGCAGTCCAATATTTAACACATTTACAAATAAGATTAATAGATCAGCAACCAGACAGCTTTGTACACATCCCCAAGGACAATAAGGATTATAAGAGAAGTCTAAACTAACATCTTCAGACCAGCCTAAACCTGCAGGAAGGGGGAGTCACTCAAGAAAGGATTGAGACAATGCTCATCACCCAAAATCAGTCTGACTTGCTTCAGGGCACTCCCTGGCCCCAGCTGCCCAGGTCTGAAGCATTTTCCCTTAAACAAGTGTGTGATTTTATAGACCAGTGGTGCTCAAGCTCTCCTAAAACTGAAAAGATTTTACTTGCTCTATTACATTGGTTAAAACACTACCCTTACTGAGCTCTAAAAAAACCCAACCAAACAAATGGGACAAAGTCACGAGTGTGCTGTAAATTCACACTCTAGCTCCCTTTGCAGAGATGCTTCTGTATTATTCAGCTTTCCAGTAATGTCATTTATCTGGTGTTCAGAATATTTAAAAATTAAGAATGAAACCAAGCAAGTAAGTACAAGATATGTTACAGTTTAAAATATTAAAACAACTAAGGACCGACTCTACCAGTTAGTGAAAACATTTACAAAATAACCCATAGGTACAGCAAGAAGTTAAAAACCAAACAAAACAGAAAACCCACATAACACACACATAAACAGGTTTATACAGTGGACTCCTGTTTTTCCAGTGATCAAACTCTTTGAGAGAGATTTTTCTTTCAACAGCAGGGTACCTGAATTAGAGACTGGCAGTATCTGATCCTTTTTATGTACCTATCCATAAACAAAGCTTTATTATAGCCACCATCAATCCTGTCCAATGCCTCCTATGCAATTTACTTTGTGTATTTATTACAAAAAAACCTCATTATAACAAATTGAAACTATACAGCATGTCCCTGGAAGTATTCCCTACAGAATGCTACAAAGTCTTAGCTCTGCTTTAACTTCCCAGCTCCATTCCGGAATAAACATGGGCTACACGTACTAAGCCTCATATTCAGAAATACAATTTATAAGGAATGTCATCTGTCAGTTTGCCTTCAGTAGCCAACATCTCACATATTCTAAGCTAAATTATGTTCAGTCACGTCGGACAAAAGAACAAGTCTAACTCAAATACTTACACTTAATGGGTAATTGAGAACTGATCCACTAAATGAGCACTTCTAATTACACAGTCCTAGGTGAGGGAGGAAGGGTTTATTATCTCTATAGCTCTAATGTCCTGTATGCCACACATGTCTTTCATGAATTGAAGCAGTGAATGTACATAATTATAAAATTCTTTTTGCAAATTAATACAGTTAAGGTTGAAAATCCAGTAATCAGACCATAATAGTATCTGGTAATCTGGCATTATGACAGCATTTACAGCAGCTAAACTCATTGCACTCAGGGTTTTTGGCGAAATAACTCTGAGCTGATACAAGAAATTATCAGATACAAGAGGACCAGGAGAGGAAGTGGGATCATCCTTACTTTTCGTTACTTTTTTTTTCCCCCGGAAATTAATGCAAATATATCTGCCCTACATTTGAAAGATGTTGAAGTTGAAATAAGGAAGTTTTATTTTGCATCAGTGTGGCAACACGTGTTTTTAAATTACTTGCTGTTCTCATTTTTTATCAGGTATTTTGAAAAGTCACATCGCGTTGATTGGCAGAGCAGAGATCGTGCATATAAAAAGGTGGAAACCAGAATACACTGAATATAGAACTGAATTTGAACAATATCAATAACTTTGTTCTTTTTGCATTTTAAAGGGGTGAAAACTTTTTCCAGTACAGATGGCTGATGATCATCCAAAATTCTGCTCTTAGCTCAAAAGGAGGCAAGTCATTGCATCTCCTTTCCTCTGGCACTATTTGACTTTTAGAACTAATCTGCTTATTTCGCACATAATCACATTTTTAATCTAAAACCACCTTATCTAGACCCCCAAGATTTTGTTTTGCATGCATTTTTCAGGGGACGCTGCTTTACTTTGTTGCGATAATACATTGCTCAATTATAAGCTCTATGCAGCTGTCACTCTTTGCCAAACATTCAGAAACATAAATGAACTCTGACAAGCCATTTATCTGGTAATTCAGTGTCAAAGAGTAATAATATCACTGGGCTTTGTGTATTATCAGTGTTAAAGCAGAACTGGACTTAAAATGCAAATTGAAAGCACCTTTTATATATCAGAATAAAAAGTACTATAGTTGGTGCCCATCCTGTTAATCTTTTAGATTCTCAACTAGGTACAAATAAAAATGTGTGGATAAACCCAAATGTTACACTCATTAAACCAGGAATTAAATGCTTAGTGAATGTAGTGACACCTTTGGCTACTACACTGTCTTTGGGTGTTTAAGAAGCAATACCTGCAATTTGTCACACTACCTCAAATCCCCAGTGAGCTCACATTCCCATCACAGGAGCAGAGAGTGCAACAGAACAAAGTACAGTGTGCAGCAGAATGGAAATTCCAAGCACATCTACTAAACTTTCTAATTTTTTAAGTAAAGGCCACCCTGCAATAGATGCCACAATCCTTTCCTCACGCAGTCCTTGCTCAGACACTTGGTCACAAAGCACCTTGTCAGATGTGGGAAAGCAGTGGCTTTTCCTCTGACTGTCCCTTCAGCCAAAGAGTTTGCTTCTTATTTTATCTATTTTTGTTATAAATAAACACCAAAGCATGGTGGTTTGGGACATCAAAGTCCAACTCCTGGCCCTGCACAGGATCCCCCCAAAAATCACACCATGTGCTTGAGTGTCCAAACGATTCTTGAGCTCTGGCAGCCTTGGTGCTGTGCCCACTGCCCTGGGGAGCCTGGTCAGTGCCCAACCACCCTCTGGGGGAAGAACCTTTTCCTAATATCCGATCTAACCCTGCCCTGACACAACTTCAGGCCATTCCCTGGGTCCTGTCCCTGGTCCCCACAGAGCAGAGCTCAGTCCCTGCCCCTCCTCTGCCCCTCCGCAGGAAGGTGGAACTGCAATGAGGTCTCCCCTCAGTTTTCTCCAGCTGAACACGCCAAGTGCCCTCAGTGTCCTCACACGACTTCCATTCCAGACTCTTCACCATCCTCATGGCCTCCTTTGGACACTCTCTCTCATATCTTTACATTCTTCATATATTCTGGCACTCAAAAGTATGCACAGTGCTAAAACTCAGTTGGAAAAGGGCCAGTACTGATTTTACTGGGGCTAAACCAGACAGGCTAAAACCTTAAACAAAAGAAAAACAAGAGGATAGTAATATGATGTATTTTTCCTGTGATGAAGGGTTTTTTTCATGTTAAGTACAAAGTTGAATGAGAGGTCATGTAACAGAATGAGAATCGTACTCCAGGGAAGCATGAGATAGACAGGATTAAAAAATAAAAAAAAACCCAAGCTTTAAGCTATTGGGTTTATACATATATATATATTGGGTTTATATATATATTGGGTTTATATTCTACAGATTAGTCGCCCAGTTTGCAGACAAAGCAAAGTCTTTCCTTGACCCATTCTAATTCTGCTATTATGTATTAGATATTAAAACAATCAAGATTTATGCTTTTATTTTTTTCTTTTTAACCAGAATCCTGCACAGATATTTTGCTTTGTAATCACTCAAAGAACTTCTGCATGTTAAATCTGCCAATCACTGCTAAATTCAACAGCTGACACATGGATTATCCTGAGAAGGTGGAGAGAATCTTTTAAAAAGAGAGCATGGAAACAAAATTATTCATTTTAGAAGGGGGAGTTGTCAGAAGAGGATAGTAGTAGATGAAATGACATGTAGAGGATGTAAATCAAAGGAGTATTTTTCTCTTCCTATCTTGACACCAAAAAAATGTGGTCTCCTTCCTGATGACACCCCAAAACCGAAGTAAGAAGCACAAGTCAAAAATGAAAGGTAATGCCTTGCTATCAAGTTCTTCCTGTATTTTATTTTCATCCCTTCCTACTTCAGAAACACTTTTAAGTCTATATGTCATCACAACCCCATTTTTTTGTAAAAAAGTCTTACATGGAAACATTAAGCAGAATTTCCTTCCTCTCCTATTCAAGTTTTTTAATAGAGCCCATTGACAACTTTCCTTTAGCTCATTCTTTACCATGCCCAACCAATATCAATCTGCAATTTCTCCAACTCAGATAATTACCATCTGTGCAGTACTTAGCTCTAGACAGTCTGAAATCCCTGAGATTTCCCATGTCTCAAAAGAAAGACGGCTTATCAAAGCCACTTTTCAGGGTCCTTCATAAAGATTTGTGTTTAATAAACTCAGGCAGCTTTTTATCCCTTTTCCATCCTCCTTCAAAAAAAGACACAAGCCTTTTTTGCAACAGTTGACTAATGGCTATAATCACCTGAGGCAATTTCCCAGATCCTTTAAAAAAATAAAATAAAATAAAATAAAATAGCATCATGTGTTGCCACTTAATTTAGCTCAGAAGAAGAGACAAGTCTTAAGCAGGAAGTAAAACAATGAAGCAATAATTGATCCAAGCCTTCCCTTGGAAAGCTTCCATTCCCTGACACCTTCTCCTGCCCCGAGCCAGCAACAATTTCAGCAAGAAGCAAAGCAAAGCCCGGAATATGGTATTGATAAAGATACAAACCATGTTTAAGGTCACTTGGAATTGTGAACAGCCACGTAAAATTCACACTAAAATCAGGTTGCTGGTGGCTGTAATTCCAAAAAGGCAGTCCTATCCAAAAACTAAAACTAAGTGCTGACAGTCACTCTTTTGGGAATCCGTTATATCTTGATCTTGCTTTAAGTTAGGTCAAGTATCTTCTAATCACCTGGCAGGATCTAAATATTTACTAAATGTCTTTATCACACCAAAAGTCACATTACACTGGATGGATTTTCTGAACATGCCCATCTTTTCTGTCCTGATGAAACTGCCACCCAAAGCTGCTGTTTTAACTACTCTATCTGTAGAGAAATCTCAATATTAAGAGTTCACTAGAAAGTAAGGACTGTAAGTGAAAAAAACCCACATTGGTAAAAATCTTGGAAAGGAAAACAGTAACTTTTAAGGCCCCAGGACTCAGAATAAGAACTGGAGTGAAAACAGGCACTGCCAGTTAACTTGACACCAGTCCATCAACAATAACTAAGGGAGTTCTGGAATGGGGATGGCTAAATGACTCCCAAAAGACCACATTTTATTCAGGTTTTTTGTATCATTGAAACACAATAATGTATCAGCTGAAGAGAATTTTTTTGAACATAAGTGTGTGTTCCCTTATTTAGGCACTAGAGAAAAGAACACAAAGACTCTGCATTTAACTAGCAGTAAAGTAAACATAAGTATAGTAAGGGAAAGTCAGAACACTAGTAGAAAATATGTTCTCACCTTTTTTACCACTTCACACTCACTAGTGCAGAAATATATTTCTCTTGGATTTGTTACATTCCTCAAAACCATTCATAATGTGTATTCATTGACTAGTCCAAAATTTCTACACACTGACTTTCTAATATGAATGAATATTGCAACACACAAATTTTTTAAAAACTGACATCCTGGATGCTTTTTGTCCATACATGCCCACACATACTGTAGGTACCCAAATCATGACTGTATCTTATTTCAGACCATGAAGACATTTACATTTATAATAATTATATCATATAGCACATTTTCTCTCCTTTTAGATCTTAGTTGCATATTTTGAAAGCAAAAATTAAGAATCATGTTCATCAACAACCCCATTATTTCTAATTCACTGAATAATATACTGTGGAGATAAAGATGTCTGTAAAGAACTAAGATTTGGAGCCAAAGATAACACACATGACTTCAGAATTTGAAAGTATTTAGTGCAGATCTCTTATTCTATAAGCAAATACCAGGTTTAGGAGCAGGACCAAAACTTTGTATTTTCAAAAATGTTTATTTTCATTTATCTCCATATCAAACACAGCCATGGAACCTTTTACTATAACAGCTATTCCCATCTAGCTATCTCCCTTGTTCAGTACAGAAATGGCTTTAGGCTTTAAGTTGTGACTATATTCCCTCAAAATTAAGGCTATTCAGGTATTATCAGTTTCCGTTTCTCTGCCTTCCTGAGTCTTCATTGCTTTCTCAAGTTCTTCTCAGGATGAATTAAGAAAATTAATGGAAAGAGGTTTGTGGTTAAAACATTTATTTCCATCCAAGAAATAGAACTGAGAAAATGGAATCCCCATTAAAAAAAAAAAATCTCAGGTAATGCATCTCTTTTCTTCTAAGCATGTATCTCCTTCCAGAAGCAGAGGGATGTGGGATGTGCCTTCAGTAACAACAAAGATATTGTAATATTCCAGTACACAAGAACGAATAGGGTTGATCATCTTTCCACAGCAAACAAACAAGGCAGGCAAGCTGAGGAAAACGGTGCCACAGCTTTGTGGGGATGGTTGTTCATAACAAAAAAGACAAAGCAACTTTAATAAATTCCTTCCTGGAATTTCTCCTCTAGCTCTAAGTTTGACTCTTTTAAAGGCCCATGATGACTTCCAAGGTCCCTTCCTCCACCCTCATATACTCCAGAGCAGTGTCCTCAAACTGATGATAAATTTGCTCTTGAAATAAACTTTTTCAAGACTCCTGTAGGACCCCATATCCTGAGGGTGAGATGCTGGTATTTTTCTAGTTTATTATCACCTCAAATTATTTTATTCCTTCTTCCAGAGAGACAGCATTTTTCTGAACTTTCTTAAAAGGTATTTTCCTCCTAGTTTGAAAATACTGCACTTCAGAGGAATAAAAATATTCTTCAAGCAGTAGTATTACTGCTGTTTTACCAAACTTACCCTTCTGAACCTCTGCACACAACCAGCAAGAGAAGTACCCAAGGGGATGTGTCTGAGGTGAAAGCTGATACAAGTGATGTGCCTGACCTGCTCCAGAAACAGAAAGCCAGTGGGTGGAAAATGACAAGGCATATTTATTTTTACCATAGTATATTAGAAGAATTTGTATTGCTGAAAAAAAAAATATTAGAATTGTACAGTCATAGTGAGTTGAGTTCAGAAAACAAGTTCTGTGGAAACACTGTTGGTTGGATCAGACTGTGCAGGTGGATACCATTAAATGTTGGTTACCAATCACAACGGAATGATCTTCAAACTGAACATAAATGTTTCCCTTTGATGGTAAATTCGTAATTTTTTTCTAAATACAAGGCAGAAAACTGTGTCACATGTACTTTAAGTTACAGCATTGCACAGTCCCGAGGAACAAGTAAAATGTGGTCAAATAACTCATGGCAGCCACTGAAGAATGGGGTGTGTTTCAAGGCAAAGAAACCTGCAGCAGCAATGCCCTGTCAAAAGCACTGTTTAGAGGTTTTATACAGCACAAGAAGTCTGGCTTGAAGTGACAATGGGGTGACGGCAAAGTGAGACACAGATGGACTAAAAGATGAAATGCGTGAGGTGACTACAAGAGGTCCAAGGTGAGCATGTTCAGGTGCCCAGAAAGAAAAAAATCCTCAAGTTCACCACCAGGTGGCCTCTTCCAGTGACCCCTCAAAACCCCTGAGATTTGCAGAAGATACTTGCCAGGGAGGGAGGACATGTTAAATACATCCCAGGTTGCACACGGCATTCTGAAGACACGGGGACAGGTAGAAGGTAGGAAGAGACAAATCTCCATATGTTATCCCATGAAGTTTTTATTCAATCAGTTTGTGCGATTAATGTAACTTAAAAATTAGGGAAAGGAGGTGAGCATTCTGACCCTCTGGATGCAGGGGTAAAGATATGACCTGTCTTCAGGTAAGTCTATGTTTTGCTTTTAAAGCATGTTTAAAGCTCTAACAGGTATTCTGGGTGTCTCTTCAGCCAGCTAACAAGTTTATTCACAACTCTGCAGAGCATAACACAATGAGACTCAGCATAGTCCACAAGAACTTCAAGAAACTACCTGACATAAGCTCCAAGCTTCCTGTAGCTCCCCTGATATTGATCTCTGAGGTAACAAGTTTAAAAGAAATAGCAAGCAACCTTATTCACAATTTGCAAATTGTGTTGTTTCACAATGCAAACACCTCTCAAAACTTCAGTTCTAATCCCACAAGTGAATATTGTGAATTCTCTCTTTACTGATTAAAAGGACACTGCCACAATTAATTGCAGAATTTAAACCACCAATTTTTAAAAGATGCCATAAAGGTATGGGGAAAAGGATTAAAACAGCAAGTTTGAGTTAAACCAAGCATTTAATGATTTAATTTCTCCAAGGGGTCTAGAATATTTACACATTTTGCCTCCTGAATCACACTGGATCTTGATTATAACTTTTTCCTCCTTCCTGTCACTACATTTATTCTAGAAAATCATTTTTGCATGAGCTTGTGGTTTTCATTAATTAAAAAAAGGTAACAAAGGAGCCACACCAATTTTTCTGTCAAACACCCTCAAACTCTATCAGCAGACTCATATGAATAGATACAGTGAATTACTAAGTTTCCTGATTATTTACGTGAAATAAACTGCACTACAGCTTCCTAAAACACCTCAATAAAGGTTCAAATTACTGCATTTTGGAAATGAACCCACAATTTTAGAAGAGTAACAACAAAAAAATTTTTTTCTTTAAGTATTAACTGTAAATGTAATGTAATATATTAACACAATGTGACAAAAATACAGTACCGTATAGTACAACACATGCCTGGACAAGTACTTGCAAGAAATGTGGAATAAACTGTATCTTGAATTTGACAAACTGAACTCTGTGTTGATGAAAGATAAGCCTGATGGGAAAGGGACTGAGAAAAGTCTTTCTAGCTCTTTCCCTCCCCCTGTGACTTCCCTGAGGGAGAGCTTTGAACAAAAACACTGGTGAGAAAAGAGTTTGGAGTTCCTGTTTGATGATGGCAGTGCTCAGGGATACTGTGAGGATTCTCTGTACCCTCTCCACTGGTGAGGCTTTTGCACTTCATATCTTCATTACAGAAAAGGCCACGATGGCAAGATTATCTTTTCCTAGTACACAATTATTTCTGCCTGCTATGTCAAAATGTGTAATGCTACAAAAGCTCTCTAGTACTCGTCAAAATAGAAAAGCCACTTCCATAAAGCACAGTATTTAAAAGCTGTGGTCTCCAAAATGCCACTTCAGAGAATTTTTAACATATTTAATTCCTATTAGGAGTAATAGGAGCTAAGCATGCATCAAAAGATAATATACCTTCAAGTTTTAACATATATTTGCCATTATGGATGAAGTTACCCGTAAGTACTACATGAAATAACTGTCAGTTCCTAGATTTTTTCCAGAGTATCTTTTCTATTAGTATGTATAAGGTATAGCTAAATGTGGCTGCTTAAACAGAAAAGAACAGGCCTAATCAGAGTGTGATGGTTTCTCATAAAATACAGGGGACAGCCTTTGTTTGGATTTTTCCTGCTATCTAAAACTCAAGATTTTTCTGAAACAGGCAAGATCCAAGCTTATTGTAGACATCACATGCAACTGTTATCTTGGTTTCTTTTCATTGATTTAAAATTTAAATAATAAGCTTTGTTTTTATCCTCACAGTACTTCTAAAAATAATAAGTCGGGATAAGAAAAACAAACAATTTTATCTCCTGAATATTGCTGTTACACAGAAAAAGAATATGACAATATCCTCTCAAACACTAACAAGGGTTAGGGAACATTAATATATTTTAAAAATTATTTTCAAAGCAGCACAGTGATTCTGAAACCCTCAGTTACCCAACACCAGTTTATTTCCCACATCCTTAATACTTTACTTTAGAGAATGGCATCTAGGTATGAGCAAAGGAAACTACGGCAGAGCTTTCCCCCTCACAGGTCATATACGTGTTGCTGT
Organism: Corapipo altera; assembly: GCF_003945725.1. Lineage (NCBI taxonomy): Eukaryota > Metazoa > Chordata > Aves > Passeriformes > Pipridae > Corapipo > Corapipo altera. Next base: position 527,763 of record NW_020884986.1, read on the forward strand.
GCCCTCATTATTCCTGTGTACACCTCCAGGAATAAGCATATCCCATGGCTTTTACTGTCTGAGACATTTTGGGATTATTTTTGCTCAGCAATTCAGGTTGTGGGAGAGAAAACTTGCCTTTCCAGGGAATTCACAGCAGCCCAGTGATATGCCTGACAGGACACACAGAATGAGGAGTCTGCCAGCAGATAGAGCCATTTTTGGATACCAAGGAGAAAGAAAAACAGGCTTAGATTTTGGCGCTGTCCCGTTCTGCTTGTCTACATTTTTCTCAGGGTGTTAAGTCCCAGTTTTTTTGGGTTTATTTTCTTCAGTTTCTGTAACTTCTTCCTCAATCCCACCTAATGGCTCCGTGATCCTTCCAGATCTGCTTAGGACATTTTTCACTTAATCAAGTGCTGAGATCTAAATTTCACATAATTTCTTTGAGAGTAAATTATTTTTTCTTTGTGTGTAGCCTCTTCAGCAGTAATTGATTGCTAGATGCAGCAATTTTAATCATCTAAAGACTGCAGTCTAAGTGGTCTCAAATTGCACTATATGAATTAAGGAGATGGGCTCAAAATCTCTATAAGCAAGTTAGAGCATAAATGCAGAAATAAGTGGATTTTATTTTGAAAGAAATGTTTCTATCTGGGGAGTCAGTGAACTGGGAATCAGTGTATTCCATTTCTCCCAATACAACAGTTAGGGAACATTTTATGAATGTCATGAAGTTAAACCAGAGACTTTCAGTTTCTGTTTTGCTCCCACCTAATATAACACGAGTCCAACAATCCTTTTCTGATTATATTATAATTAATCTACTGCCTTACAAGTAATCCATTAAAAACTTCCAGGAAACCACATGAGAAAGTAGACAGAATTTCTTTAAATAGAAAAATGTTACAAACTTGAGCCACTGGAAAATTTTCCAAAAAATGGAAGGTAAAGTTATTAACATGATGACTTTTTACTTGTGTTCTATTATCTCAGGGAACATGTTCTCACTGTGCTTCAGCCTGATGTGATCTGAAATTGCTGTGAAATATAAGCAGGCTGTATAATTAAAGCAGCAATTAACCTTGCTTTTGAACAGCCTGGGAATTACATTTTGATCTAGAGGCACACAGCAGATCTCTGCTTCCAGTATCTTTTCTTTGCATCAAGGAGATCTTGGAATTTTTGGTAACCCGGTCCTTTCTATTTGGAAGTATCTGCCTGTCTGCTCCTTTGGATCTTTTGGCACTGAACACAGCAGGAATAATGATAAATGTTTTAAGGCTGATCAATTCTGAAAAAAGAAATCACAGTCACAAGCACCATTTGTGAGCAGATCATGAAGAGGAACGTGTAGAGGATTCACACTTTGAATGAAGGAAAAAACTAATATGAGGTCTATTCTCAAACCAATCCATGGATCTTCATAATGAATAAAAAATATAAAAGGAACTAAGAGGAGAACAAGAGAACAGATCTCAGAAGACTTTCTAAACAAATGAAGTGACAAAACCAAGCGGGGAGCAACATTAGATTCCCATCTGCACTGTGATTCATTAAGAACTCGAAACATTATGCAATAAAATGAAGTCTTGATTTTATTCCAAACTGAAATAAAATCTCTGCATGGTAAGGATTTGTTTTGGGGCACAGGACTGACTTGTTAATTAAGGGGGGCAGCTAAGCTCTGGGAAAGCTCTTCTGCCACTCTATGAAGATTTTGCCCTGAAATGGCCTTATTTTGCTCTCCTATGTCATGATTGTAGCAATTGCCTGGAAACTACACCCAAATCAGAACTGATGATCAGTAAAGAAGGCTCAAGGGAAGGGAAAGACAATGGATTAGACACATCCACAGCCCCACGTTGAATAACCGTCAGTAACGATTCTGGTCACAGAGCTGGACCCACAGCAGAACTGAGGGACACAGTGAGTAGATGACATGCACTCAAGCTGCTTTTGCTCCTTTTCCCATCAACCTCTTTCAGTGGCATTTTCAGACAGAACCTTTTCACCTTCTCTTACACTACCCAGAACAGTTTCTTTTCCACTTAATCCAAAAGGATTACTATCTTGGCCACCTTAAAACACATACTAATAAGAATAACAAACCTCCAAACAGCTTTCAGTCACTGCAAGCTTAAAACTTACTCCCCAAAACATTTGATTTTTGTGCAGCACTGTGGCAGAGTTCAGTAGTCTGAGACTCACACAGTGGATAGCGTGCCAGTAACCAAAGTTAAGAGCTGATGGAGAAGAAAGCTTGTTCCACAGAATTCCTAAGAGCCTGAAAAGTCAAAGTGCAGCCTAAGGTTATCACAGAGGAACAGTGTGCTGCAAGGACTAACAGCTATAAATAACACACAAAGGAAACTGTTTTACATTTGTTTGGTTTTGAGCACACATACAAGAGATGGATTAGAGCTTTTTTCTTGTGCAACACATCAGATTAATTCAACAACCTCTTTGCCAAAGAGTGCTCTTAAGGGACAACATGTTCCTCCACTTCCAGGACTTCAATTTTCTTTGTTCAAACTAAGACTATTTAACAAAAGTTCAGCTTATGAGATCACACCTCTTGTTTTTGACCCTTGGTAGGGTTCTAGTTGCTCCCTGCAGCATTGTTCTCTCTCTCAAATCAACCCAAACCTCTTTAGTCCTTCCTCCTCTCTACCCCCTGTAGGGCTTCAGTCCACAATCCATCCCCTCTGGAGCACAACACACAACAGATTCTATTCCTTTTATCTTTCTATGCCCTTTCCTTCTCATTTTTCAGCAGCTCCCTCTCCATGCTGTCCTTCATAAAGAACAGGCAATCTTATACCATCAATTGAATTTTAGCTCCACAGCACCGAGCACAACAGTTTCAAGAACAAACCTACAATTTTTGTAGGAAAGTGAAGCATTTAAAAACATCCCACTCAAATTGCAGCCCTGGCTGGAGGGCAAAGAAATGGGGACCAAAGAAATGGGGACCAAATCAGTGCCATTTTTCAGAGGGAACAAGAGCAGCACCCTGTTTACTGACTGGACTGGACCTGCACCAGCCACCACTTCTGCAAAGTACCTGACCACCAGAAACCTGGGACACCAAGTCCCTGCAGTTTGCTCTCAGCAGAACTCCATCCTTACACAAACCAGTTCTATGCTCCTGTCTACTTAAACAGTTCAAAACAAGTCACATGCAAACAACTTTCTTCCTCCTTGCATATTATTCGTTCAACATTTTAATAGCTTCTGGCCTGTGAGATAAGAAACTAATTCTGTTTCTCTTCCCTGGTGATCAGCACATGTCTTATGGCAACATACCATTTTTAGTACATATTAGTTGGATAATAAAAGGTCATCCATGGCAAAAACTTCACAGAGAAAAAGAATGAGTAAAATCTCAGAATCCTGGCAGAAGAAACCAGCCATTTTTTCCAGTAACAGCAAAGTTATTTTGCCTACAACACTGCCAAAAAGAAACACAAAAGTAAACAGCAAAGTCTACTCAGGTGTAACTTCGATGTTTTCTGTGGTGCAGTAAATGACAAGTCTAATTGCTAAATCATGATTAAAATTATCTGATCCACGGTATCACCAAAAGATTGAATTAAAATTTGTATTAAATTAGAATATACAGTCTGCATACTGTTGGCCATAGTAGCTATATTCAAAATTTGTGCATAAGGCAAACTGTTAAGGCTGTTAGAAACTTGTGTTAAAAACACTACCAGGCTAAGTTCAAAAGTATTTTAAAAAGTACTCACAATTTGTCCGTGTTTTTGAGACAACAGCTATTACATTTGCAAATGTTACACTAGAATATGTTCCATCTCACAATCAGCAGCCTTATGACTGCTAAAGGAAAAAAAACCAAACCAACATTTCCATATGAATATATGTTATCTGGATATCTTGTTATCCCAGCTGACAAGAGGAGCCAAAATCCTGACCAACTCACCATCCATGTGGATATTGGGCATCCCGGGTGCGAAATCTGCAGAGTGCCAGCATTCCCAATATCCAAGGGGCTGTAGGATCTGCCCATATGCTCCCTTTAAACACAGCAGATTGATACCAAAGCAAAGTAGTTCAAATGTTTTCGGTGCTCATCCATCAAGGCCAGCAATCTGCAAACACTTTGGAATCACTTTACTTAGTAAGACACTACCAGTGCTGGTTTTAGCTTGAAGCATAAGCTTCCCATTCAGAGGTGAAAAGGCTCCAAAGATCTGAAAATCTTCCCTGCTTTGAGGAAATCTGGGTTGGAATCTGGCTTTGAATTTTTCAGCAACATTTGAGGATGAAGGATAAAAACCAGACAGTAATACAGTTGTCTAAAAAAGCAAGTAAAACTGTTGATTTGCCTTTATTTAGGGAAGATATTAAATAAATATTATGTTGGTAATGATGGCAAAAAAAGATTCAACACATTCTGAAGATTAAAAAAATATACTGGTAACTGTTTGGATTTTTTTTAAAAAAACAGTACAGCATGACATCTTGAAACTCCACTTGTTAGTGTATATGCTGCAATCAAATACCAGACACTCAAAAAACCTGAAAGTAAAAAAAAATCAAAGTACAGAAATGTACCTAAGACTCAACTGCAGTAAAATTTTATAAAGTGTAGTTGGAGAAGAAAAAGAGCTCAAAGACTTCAGATTTAATAAGCTTAGCAAACTTTTCTTTGTCAGAACACTACTAAAACATTTCTCAGGCTGAGGAAGACTTTAATTCAAGGTACAGTCTTGGATTCAGAGCACCTCATCACAAGTTTCATCACAGCAAATATATCCCAAATATATTTGTTCTCTATCTCCAACAGGCTTGATCTTACATTGATTTTGGCAATTTTCTGCTCAGCATGGAAGCAACCACTGATCTTGATCTACTCTACTGCAGCTTGTCTGGGTTTGTACATTCATGAACAGACACAAGCATTAAATTCCTACCTCAACTACGAAACGAAAGATTCCTGTAGGGACAGAAATATTGTTTGTACGGGTAACTTAGCATTACTCCTAACTCCCAGAATCAAGCCAGGGTGGGACTCAAACATGGAGTCTAAATTTTGGCAATTACATTTTATGTAAGAAAGTTATTTTGCTGTTTTAAAAAGTTATTTATTATTGATAATTTGAAAAATGCTTCAGACTTCCCTAGTGCTACACTAGATCACTGGCCCATAACAGATAAGCTTCTTCACTTTTGAAGGGTTTTTCTTTTCCTGAGGTAAAGCAAGAAGAATTCTACAGAAATTTTCTGTCCACTTTCGAGGGGCCATTTCCGTGAGAAACACTGAAAAGACCTTTTGAATTTGCCTCAGAAGCAGCCAGGGCGACATGTCAGTGCGGGTGTGGCAGGGTAGCTGGCGTGGGTCGCGCAGGCAGGGCAAGCGGGAAGGGCAGAGCCACCTCCCCGCTCTCTCTGCTGGGCTGGCAGGTAGGTCTGTGACTGTGGGTATATATTTTTTTTCCCCCAGCAATGGCTTCCAAAGGAGCGAAAGCCGTTGCTGCTGCTCTCAGGGGCAGTGTGCTAACCCAGGCAGAACCCCCAGGAAGGACGCAGCCGTGCAGGTCTCTGGCTACCCAGAATGTCTGAGCCTGGCGTCAGGACAGCGAGAGAGACGCCTGCACACGATGCGAGTGACTGATCTGCTGTGCTTACTGGCAGAGCTCGAGGAAGAAGTGAAGATGATCAGAAGTATTAGGGAAAGGGAAATACTCTGGTGGAGTCACACCCTCTCGACCCCAGAAAAAGTCGAAGCAGGAAACAGTGAAGCCCTGCCCCTCCTGCCATCAGGCAGATGGAGCAAACCAAGTAGAGGGGGGGGAATAGAAACAGGTCCCTTATGGAAGAGGTAAAGGAATCCCCTCCCACATCCCTCACCTCCCCGGGTGCCCTTAAAGAACAGATGTGAGGCCCTGGACCCAGAGGGTCAGGCAGAGGGCCGTCAAGAAGAGGATCTGTCTGGAGGGTCTCCTGGTTGCTCCCTGTCTACTAGATGGGTTACAACCACAGCTATAAAGAAAAAAGGAAGGGTAGTTGTAGTAGGAGAGTCTTCTGAGGGGAACTGAAGGCCCTGGGTCCATCCTGCAGGGAAGTCTGCTGCCTTCCTGGGGCCTGGGTGAGGGATATTAGTAGGAGACTTCCTGAGCTAATCCGACCCTCTGATTATTATCCACTGCTCGTGGTCCAGGCTGGCAGTGATGACATTAATAAAAGAGGTACCAGGCTAATTAAAAAGTACTTCAAAGTGCTGGGTCGATTAGTTAATGGGACAGGAGCAAAGGTGGTCGCCTCAGTTCCTGCAGTAGCAGGGATTAATGAGGAGAGGAGTAGGAAAACCCATCTTATCAATACATGGCTAAAGGATTGGTGCCACAGGCAGAATTTTGTTTTTTTCAACCATGGGGCAAAGTCTATGGTACCCAGCCTGCTAGAGTCATATGGGCTTGATCTATCTAGCTAGGGCAAAAGGACTCTAGCCCATAAGTAACTGGGGCTGATCAGGAGAGCTTTAAACTAGGTTTGAAGAGGGAAGGGGTTGAAACCAGACTCCGTAGAGATGATTCTAAGGGTGGAAAGCCTGAGTTAGAAGTGATAGCAGCAGCTCAGCTGAAGTGCATGTACACCAATGCACGCAGTGTGGGTCACACACAGGAGGAACTGGAAGCCATCGTGCAGCAGGAAAGCTATGATGTAGTCGCTATCACAGAAACGTGGTGGGATGACTTGTGCATGACTGGAGTGCTACCATGGGTGGCTACAGGCTACAGGCTCTTCAGAAGGGACAGGCAAGGTAGCTCTATATGTTAGAGTCCCTTGACTCTGTAGAACTTGAAGTCAGTAACAATAAGGTTGAGTGCCTGTGGATCAGAACTGGGGGGAAGGCCAACCAGGCTGACATCCTGGTGGGAGTCTGTTACAGACCACCCAACCAGGATGATGAGGATGATGAATTATTCTACACGCAGCTGGCAGATGTCTCAAAATTACCAGCCCCTGTTCTTGTGGGTGACTTTAACCTGCTGGATGTTTGCTGGGAACTCCACACAGCAGAGAAGAGGCAGTCTAGGAGATTCCTAGAGTGTATGGAGGATAATTTCCTGCTCCAGCTGATAAATGAGCCTACCAGGGATGGGGCCCTGCTAGACCTCCTGTTCACAGAGAGGGGCTGGTGGGAGATGTGGTGGTTGGTGGACGTCTGGGACACAGTGATCATGAAATAACAGAGTTTTCAATACTCAGGGATGCAAGGAGGGTCATCAATAAGACTTCTACCCTGGACTTCCAGAGGGTAGATTTTGGCCTGCTCAGAAGACTGGTTCAGAGGGTACCTTGGGAAACAGCCCTTGGAAACAAAGGGGTCCAGGAGGGATGGACATGCTTCAAGAAGGAAGTCTTGAAGGCACAGGAACAGGCTGTCCCAGTGTGCTGAAAGGCAAGCCGGTGGGGAAGATGACCAGTCTGGCTGAACAGGGAGATTTTGAAGAAAATTAGGGTAAAAAAGAGAGCTTACCGATTATGGGGAAAAGGGCTGGCTACTCATGAAGAGTTTAGGAATATAGTTAGATCATGTTGAAAGAAAATTAGAGAGACAATTTGAACTCAATCTTGCCACTTCTGTCAGGGATAATAAGAAGAACTTCTACAAATACATCGATAGCAAAAGGAGAGGCAAGGAAAACCTCCATTCTTTGTCAAACATGGGGGGGAACATAGCCACTAAAGATGAGGAAAAGGCTGAAGTACTTAACAACTTCTTCGCCTCAGTTTTCAACAGTAAGACAGGTTGTCCTCAGGACAAGTGGCCTCCAGAGCTGGTAGACAGAGACAGGAAGCTGAACAGCCCCTCTGTAATCCAGAAGGGAACAGTTACCAACCTGCTGAGCCACTTGGATCCTCACAGGTCTATGGGATCCGAGGTGATGAGGGAGCTGGCAGAAGAGCTCTCCAAGCCACTCTCCATCATCTACCAACAGTCCTGGCTCACTGGGGAGGTCCCAGATGATTGGAAGTTGGTGAATGTCACGGCCATCCACAAAAAGGGCCGCAAGGAGGACCTGGGAACCTCCAGGCCCATCAGCCTGACCTCAATGCCTGGCAAGGTTATGGAGCAGATCATCCTAAGTGCAGTCCCACAGCACCTGCAGGACTGACAAGGGATCAGACCCAGCCAGCACAGGTTTAGGAGGGGCAGGTCCTGTCTGACCAACCTGATCTCCTTTTATGATCAGGTGACCTGCCTGGTGGATGAGGGGAAGGCTGTGGATACGGTCTCTCTGGACCTTTGACATTGTCTCCCACAATATACTCTGGAAAAGCCCATGGCTTGGACAGGGGCACTCTGTGCTGCGTTAGGAACTGGCTGATGGCTGGGCCCAGAGAGTGGTGCGGAACGGGGCTGCATCCAGCTGGGATCTGGTCACCAGTGGTGTCCCCCAGGGATCAGTGTTGGGCCCAGTTCTGTTTAATGTCTTTATTGATGATCTGGATGAGGGGATTGAGTCCACCATTAGCAAATTTGCAGATGACACCAAGCTGGGGGGAAGTGTTGATCAGCTGGAAGGCAGGAGGGTTCTGCAGAGGGACCTGGACAGACTGGAGAGATGATCTGATTCCAGTGGGATGAGATTCAACCAGGCCAAGTCCCGAGTCCTGCACTTTGGCCACAACAACCCCCTGCAGCTCCCAGCTGGGGACAGAGTGTCTGGAGAGCAGCCAGGCAGGAAGGGAGCTGGGAGTTTGGATTGACAGGAGGCTGAACAGGAGCCAGAGTGTGCTCAGGTGTCCAAGAAGGCCAATGGATCCTGGCCTGTATCAGGAACAGTGTGGCAGCAGGAGCAGGGAAGTGATTCTGCCCCTGTACTCAGCGCTGGTGAGGCCACTCCTCGAGTACTGTGTCCAGCTCTGGGCCCCTCAGTTCAGGAAGGACATGGAGGGGCTGGAGCAGGTGCAACAACAAGGCTGGGGAAGGGACTGGAGCACAAGTCCCATGAGGAGAGGCTGAGGGAGCTGGGGTTGTTGAGCCTGGAGAGGAGGAGGCTCAGGTGAGTCCTCCTCACTCTCTACAACTCCCTGACAGGATGTTGTGCCAGGTGGGGCTTGGTCTCTTCTCCCAGGCAACGATCAGTAAGACAAGAGGGCTCGGTCCTAAGCTCTACCAGGGGAGGTTTAGGTTGGAGATTAGGAAGAAATTTTTTGCAAAGAGGGTAATCAGGCATAGGAATGGGCTGCCCAGGGAAGTGGTGGATTCTCCGTCCCTGGAGGTGTTGAAGGTGAGACTGGATGTGGCATCAGTGCCATGGTCTGGGAACCGTGGCGAGGTTGGATCAAAGACTGGACTTGATGATCTTGGAAATCTTTTCCAACCCAGATGATTTTTTGATTCTATGATTCTAAGATGGAATTACTTATATTTCCATGTATTACAGTAAAACAAATTTAATGAAAATTAACAAAATTGCAGTGGTTTTATTTGTCTCCCAAATGCAGTAAAGAAATATGTTACAGAACATTTTCCCACAGCTGTTCGGGCAACAACACTCATAAATCATAACCAGCAAATATAACTGATTCCAGAAATGAATGTATTAACTTCTCCAGGATTTTTCCATACAAGTCTCTCTAGAAACTTTTTGCTTCAAGAGACACATTGTAATTAAAAATCAACAGTGAAATCCCAAACAATATAAAGAATTATAGCACCAATTAATTACAGTGCTTTCAAGCTGAAAAAAAGCAATTTGCTAATGAAAATCACTATTGCTTAACAGCAGTGTTAACAACAAAAAATTGTTACAATAAATCACTCTTCATAAAAATGTATTTATATTTGAAGTCTTCCTACCATTATAAAGTTTCACATAATAAATCTGCAACACAAAAAAGCAGTTTTTTTCCTCAGCTACACTATATAAAGCTGACAACAGTAATGGAATATAGGGATTTCTAATTCCAGAAAATGTCAGACCAGTCACTGAAAGCATCAACATTTATATATGATGGCTTGCGTCTTCTGGACATGAGATGTTAACTGGTCTAATATCCCACAGAACACAAGGCATACGAAGTAAATAAAACAACACAAAAAGCTTCAGTGGGCAATTATATAGCTACATTTTACAAAATCTTGAATAAGAAAAACCAATCACATGTTTAGATGCCAAAAATCTATACCAAAAAAAAAAAAGGTATAACCCGTTGGTAATCGAAAGACACCTTTAAACAATTGTGAGGCACAACTTCACTTTCCTTCACAGAGTTTGTGGTTTTGTTTCTGCTTTTGGTTTCAGTGGGGACTGAGGCAGAGTGTGTTCTGTGGAAAGCAATATATATTTAACACAAAATACATTTTAAACAATTCACTTACAAAATAAAGTGCATAAATGGACTATTTAATAGGCCTCAACTGCAGAGCGCTTCTGTAGTTCAATCCTGATCTTGACCTTTTTTACTCATTTATCTCTCGTGTGTTTATTTTAATTTTGCACTATCTTTTGTCCTCTGTTTCAAAAACAAACATGAAATTTTCTGAAGGACTAACTTTTTCTGATACCAGGCACATTTTGTGTTCATATCTTCATGTAGTATTTTTACATTCAAAGTTTCAGAAACCGGCTCAAATTCCCATTTCTCCAACTTTCTGAGACTTTACCCAATGATAAAGTAAAAATCATTATTAAGGACTGTCACATTGTTTTCACTAGTCATGTGTTTGTTCTACATTAAAGAATTAATCTGGTTGTCTTGAATGTTTATCAGGTTTATTCCCTCAAAAACTCATGCTACAGATCTCTGAGACAAAACTCATAATATAGATTAGAGCATATTGTTTACAGTCCATAAACACTTTTTATTATGGTTTTATAACGTAATTCCATTCTATGGAGTAAATTAACATATTTTCCAGGGCTCATTAATCCTCATTTAATCAGTCAGTGAACACGAACCAAACCCATTAAAATGAAAATCAAGACATGAACTCTAATTTAAGCCACTATTTTAGTAATTGCATTTATCTTTAGTAAATCCTAATAGATAGTCCTAAAACTAGTTTTCCCCTTCCATATATTTAGTTTACAAAAAGGCCTTTGAATCTTAACCATCGTCTAAAAGCCCTGTTCTCCCTGTTCTTTGATTGTTATCAGTGCCAGTGGATTTGTACGAGTCAAAGATGGATTGCTCTGTGTCCAACAAGTTTATTTTCTCTTGAAACAGCCACAGTGCCTCTGAAAAAGGGTCTTTTTACATTCTCAAAGTATCCAAGTCATAAGCATGGCTCCACTGTGTAAGTTTTTTATACTATTATGGGGAAATCTTAATAAGAACTTCCAGGAGACAAAATGGACAACAGGCTCATGCAGACTGATGCACAGGAAACACCAAAAAGGGATATATTGGTGGAGTCACCACAGCAGGAATGTCATAACCACTGCCAATTATTTCATGCATCAAAAATAAGGAGGCTGAAGAAGAACTGAGACAGAGACAGAAAGAGAAGGAATGGCAAGAGTAACTGAAAAGCCACCTGAAGCACAGCAGCTGAAGAGCTGAACTCTCAGGCATTGCTCCTGAAGTTGAACATTCCCCACTCTTGTTTTTCCTTGAGGCACTGCGACAAATTCACAACCGTTTTGAAGTCAGCTGCCCCCAAAACCTGAGCAACTATAATTTCCTCTCTAATTTAAAGAGAAAACAGGGAAAGTTGAGCACACCACCTCACCAGAGGCTCACATACATGCTTTCACGAACTCTGCCCAGCCTGCTTCTATCACAACTCCACTTAAAACCTTTTTCCAGACTTAAAGTCGAAATTTTACAAGAAACAGTAAAGCAGAAAACAGGAAGTACAAGCAGTACTAGGAAACTTTTACTGAGTAATACAAAAGACATAGCAGATATTCAGGGACAGAGAACCAAATGCTTCCAGCATTTCCCAAGATATGTAAAGTATTCCTGTTGAGATCTGGAGGAGGAGAGCACAGGCAACCCAAGATTTCACTTGAATTGTAACCCCTTCCTTACATCCAGAAATCATAGGATGGAAATTGGAGAGATTCAGCAAGATCCCTCTGAGTTTTCCAGCTGCCTGAACAGAAGGCTCTGAGCTGTCCAATTCTGCATCAACTTAAAGGCCAGTGATGATACTTCAGATGTCACAAAAACGTGTATAAAGAAACACAGAGTGTTTGCTGCCTGTTTTGGTAATTCTGCAACATCTCAAACACACCAAAGTTGCACAAGTATGTGACTGGTTTCATTTCAAAACAAAAAGGAATCATTAACATCCAGAAATTGGGGACCATAGCTCTCAGTTAAGAAGGTGCATGTGTGAAGTATTTCAAGAGCTGCTAATTGTAAAATAATAATAATAATAAAAAAGCGGTAAAGCCACAAACTGCTTCTGGACAGCAGAAAAGAAAGAATAAATTAATTAGTTTTTCACATACACATAAAAAATATTTTAGTATTTAATGTTTCTGTACTATTAAGAGACCAGTACACAAATGGAAAATGAGTGAATTAATTCACTCTTTTCTAGCCAAAGGCAAAAATAAATAACTACCAAATAATAAACTAAATGAGGTCTAAAATGGGATTTATAATTAATGACTTTTCTGCTGACCATTTAAGTGACAGTATTATTTTAAAAGCTACTCTCACAGAATGTCAGCCGCTCAGATAGGATACATTAAGTATGAGGTTAATTGCATGAGTGTATGAATCAACAAGCATTTCTTACCCACAGAAAGGAAGCACTGTACAAACAAAAATTACTAAAACGCCTTCCATATAATGTCAACATTGTTCTTTCCCATGAGAGTAAGCAACCATTTGCAACCTCTGTTTTATAAATCCAGCGGATCTTTTTGTTTAGAAGGTACAGTTCTTTCTGACAGTATTTTCAAGCAACACTTTGTCTGCTATCCATGGAAATTAAAGACCTACTAGTACTACCTGCCCTCAGGTAAAATGCATTTCCCCACCTAGAGGAACGAGTTTAAAATGGAACACTGAATATACCAGACTACTAAACTCAAACCTGAAACATGAATCATTCAACACTTTCACTGAAACAGTAACTGGTAAGTTCTTTGGGGAAGAGATCATCTCTGGGTTCAACGTTTATATAACTTTCAACACACTGAACTTCTGAACCCTGGCACTTTAATTTAAACGATAACAGTCCTTTTAAAAATAGGGCATAATGTGTTCTCAGGTTACTTAGGATCAAAAAAAAAAAAAAGAAAAATTTCCATCTGAGACTAATCTAAAACATTATTTTCTGGTCTTGGGACTTGACACAAACTGTATAATTTTGTTGTATTTGTTTTGAACATTATGTATCTCCAAAATAAAATAAAAATTAAGCAAAAGCAACAGTGCTTAAGAAAGAATTTCTATTCTTACCACACTGGTCTATTAAACTCAGAACAAATTTATAATATAGTTGCATCACCTGAAATTGCCTTTTGTTTTAATGAAGTTCACTTTGGCCAAATAGTTCTGCTCCACATTGTTAATTATGTATTTTCTGGACATGCTGAAAACCCTCCCAACATTTAGTTTGAGGTTTTGGGGTTGGGGTTTTTTTCTTTTTCCTTATATAGTTATCAATTTTGGTCTCATCTGAACGTTATTTTTTCCAAATGGGAGTCTTATGTTTGGTGCATCAGAAGTATCACTATGATGGATGAAGTGCACAATCAGAAACTACTTGATCAGTACATTAGAGAAGCATTTGCACTGATCCACATCAGGACTCCAAAGCAGCAGCTTCTACACCACTGTGAAAACAGGAATTCTGGCTAGGAAAGAGAAGTGATGCTTCTTTCACTGGATTCAGACCTTTTTCTCTCAGCAACTTTGAGAGCAGATACAGGAAATTATCTGCCGTGTGAAGTTGCAAAACAACGATTTGGATGGTTTTACTTTCTGCAGGTTGCTTTGCTGAGTTAGTCTAAGTGAGCTTCCTCAGACAACTCCTTCTCTTTTAGTACACATTTTTGCATGGCCTGAAGGATCAGAGACAGACTTTGTCCAGGGGAGGTAAAATTACCGAATTTCTCTCATGGTGACCCAAAGAAAGGAATGCAAGGAGAGGCCACTTGGCACCTCACAGGAGTTACTCAGCAGTTCACTGCACAACACTGTGTGAAGAAAAATGATTCAGGATATCTCAGGAGAAAAAAAATATTTCAACAATGAAACAATAATAACATATATGAGGCTTCAGAGTGATCAAAATATCATTTCTGTCCTGTGATGTGGTGCCATAAGAGAGACAGAAAATGACTCTGCTCTCATCCTAAGGAGCAAAGGCACAGCAAGACCTATAGGATACAGCATTGGGACTTCCACTGTATGCCCTGCTGCTTAAATTTGAGCAGTTACACATCACAAGTTAATCTATTCACAACAGCTGGCTTTGAGAAAAATATCAAAGCTGTTAGGACACACTCATCTGTCACTACCTCACCTAATGTCTCCTCAGCAACACAAACAAGCACCATCTATCTACCCGTAAGTGTGAGGTGGAGCAGTAAGAACAAAAATTTGTGGATAATATGTTGGTTACTAACATGCAATGTCCTTGGAGCATAAAAGCTGAAATTAATACTTAATGCCATGAATTATGGATGCTGCTGAAAAGCTGTGCTGGAAGAGAGGCTGAGAAACCACTGTGGGGTTCCACTTTCAGCAGGCTGTGACAAAGCCTTGAAGGACAATGTTTTCTCTCTACACTTAAAAACTTCCTTTGCCATTATATTCATCATTATGGTGCCTACTTATTTTCAACTAAATAATTTCTTAAATAAAAGAAGGCTCCTTTTATCTACTGAACCAGTGAGAAACCTACAGATTTGACAGTGAACAAACCTCTGAAAGTACGAACAAAGAATTTTACATCTCAAGGAAAAAATATCCTAAATAAAAATAAATGTTCAGTATTCTTATGCTTCAAAGACAATAACCAATACACTGCAACTCCATTACCTATTATTTTTAGTTCACCTTCAGTACTGATTTTTATTTCTAACATTTTCTTCCGGTGTTTAGAGCTCCAATCTGCAATTTTATCCTGTTATTCCAAGATTACCAATATAACAATTTCTCCAAAATAATAAGAAAAACTGTAATTATTTTTAGTTTATTATTTTTAGCTATTTTTAGTTATTTTTAGTTTTACCTTACTCTATCTTTCACTCTCTTCACTATCTATGAAGAACCCAAAATAAAGGAACACAAACTCCACATCTTAAATGTCAGTTAGACCAAGTTGTTTCAACTTTCTTTTCCTCAATTCAGCAAAAATTAAACCAGAACTGAGTCTTTTTCTTATTGTCCAAATTTCAGAGTCTCTGGAGAGTGAATTATTCAAGAGGTTTAAATCTTTATATATTCCCTAGACATACACTCAAAGTTTGGATCGGAATTTCCAAAGTACAAAACATTTTAAAAAGCTGAATGTGTGTATGGGATAGCTGGAGGGAGGACCTTAGAGCACTGAATAACTAGGTAGCAAAAGGCAGATAAAATCTAATATAAAAAAAGAGAAGTAAATGCACTTCAGGAAAAAAAATAATCCTAGTTTTGCACAGAAATTAATGGGTTCTACCCTACCATGCAGGTAGGGCCTTGGAGGCTTTATGATTATTCCCACTAAATGTCAGCTCAGTGCCCAGCAGTGGCCAAAAAGCAAATGTTAGAAATAACTAGAAAAGAAGTAGACCAAAACAATTATTAAGAAACAAGGTCAGTTGAACACCAAACTGCATTCAAGAGAACCTGATTAAATATTTTCTGGAGTTAAATGTACACATGTGCAGATTGGCAAATACCAGTTGCTACAGACCATGCCCAACAAAGCCAAAATCTCAGCTGTTATCTGCTAGAGTTTAGTGAAAATCTACTTATGAGCAAAACAATATTGATTTTTGAAGACAAAATGGTTCCCCCCATCCCTGGCACAAAGGACACTGACCCAGCTGTACTGTTCAAGAATGGTACAGAACTTGTTAAAACAACTGGCAAGTTATTCTTCAACATAGATGCACTCATGCAGTTGGCTTTCACTTGATCTTGTACTGCTGCTGCAAATGAAAAAATACACAGAGCCAGAAACTAATATAATACACATCCAACATTAAAATTTCACTTCATTGGTTAAAGCAGAGTGAAGTGATAAGGCACAAAAGGGACAGAGGCACCAAGTAACTTTACTGATATGTAGCATTACCTAGGTGTTCGTATATGCAGATGTGGTTTAAGAACATCAAGCCAAAGAGCATCAGAAATCTAATTCTGTATTCATTATGTCTCAATTCTTCCTTAAGCTGTTTTTCCTCAAACTATTTCTCAGATCCCACAAAGTTATGCTGCACATTTCCAGACTCAGGATATTACACCACAGCTCCATAACATGTTCCCAGATGCCCACACAAGCATATCCTTTCTCCTAAAATATTCAACATCGACACTTATCTCACACCACAGTGTGCATGAAAACAAAAGAATGCAGCTCTTTATTAATTCTTGCAGTAGCACTATATTCTCTTTTTGCTCTGTCCCTCTAACTTCTATTAGTGATAGATGAAAACTCCAAATTCTGCATGACTCCACTGGTTCCACTGGACAACAGCTGCTGTCACATTCTTTTCTAGTTCTCAAAAGTAACTATTTAATTTAAAAAGCAGAATGTTACTGCTTAGAGTGAGAAAAACAGCTATCACTTAACTAAAATTGAGGTTAGTCAATTCCTTGCAAATTTAAAATAGGAAATTAGTTCACATTTTAAATTAAGAAATTACTTCACCATTTTCAAAGAACTTTGCCTGTTAGTATCAGTTGAAACTTTTGTCTGGAAACTCCGAATTGGAGATAAGATCAAAAGGAAAGAGAAAAAAAACCCAAAACAAATACACTGGTAAAATCAGAACAATGACAGACATTATCAAAATAGATAAGATTACTTTCATATAAATGAGTCTCATTGTTTTTTGTCAAAATTCAGTATTCTGAAATCATTTTTTTCCTATTCTGAAAGTACAAAACCCAAGCCATAATGACTTCTTTTCCCTGCCGTAAAAAGCCACAATACCTCCATAATTGCCACAATTTAATTTTTTTGTTCTGTTTTAGATTGCATATTGTGAAACAAATTTTAGAGTGTGTGAGAGAAGATGCCACTTGTATTTGGAACTTATTAGAACATCATTTCAAGAACAATGAAGCTGGAAAAGACTTTGAAAGCAGAATCTCTCAGCAGAGTCCCAACACATTTCTTGGATATTTTGCAAGAGAAAGCCAGTCTCTACCTCTACAGATTCAGGTTACAAACAACAACACAGAGTTATTGCTCCGGCCCTGCCTACTCCTCATGGTAGAATGGGTTGTGCACATCTTTCACCACCTTTCTGATAATTTCTGTCGGTGCATTCCTCCATCACTCCTAAACAATTGACAGTGTCTTTCACCTTCTTTCGGCCACAGTGACACCTTACAGAAGTGACACAAAGCAAAACGATCACCTGTTTCCCCCATCTCAAAACCAAATAAAAATCAAACTAGGCAAGACAGCTGTAGTTACAAATTATCCTTCTCTTTACACATAAATTTGGATTCACTGTTGCCCTCCATCCTGGTGAGCGTCTCCCTTTGCTTCCCAAGCAATATTAAGGCTCCTTTCAACGCGTTGTATCAATTAGCAACAAGAACATGGCTATTCCACTGGCTCCTTCCTTTTGGATTAAGGTTTCCTGGACAAATTTACTCTTCACATTTGCAGTTTCCTTCTTGTCCTTACTCCAGTTTTTTCCAGCTTTTGAAAAATCAGGGCACTAGTCCCAGCTAAGAAACCCCTCTGAAATCCTCTGCTAAAAGTTGCCTGGGTTTGTTCCCAGTGTTCAGACAATCATATATCCTGAATACATTCCTACCTATCCAGAAGGGATATAATGGCCTGCTCTTCATACTGAGCTGGCAGATTGCACCAAATACTCTGGAAAAATGTAAGTGTGCCACACAATCACTCCTACTAAACAGGGATTGCACGGCAGCAAGAAACACATACATGTTTACCACATGATACACCTCAATTACATTTGTGTGCTGAAACCATCTTCTGTATTACACAAAATGAATGTTTCATATAGACGTGAGCAGAGTATTTTCAAAGGAATAATTCAGCATTAGCAACAAAGACAGTATTTAACAGGGGGTGGAAGGAAACAGACATCTACAACTTGGGCAAGGGCAACTTGTACTGATCACAGAGCTTGGAAAATTCACCTCACTGGTATTTTGATAGGAAATTTCTGTAGAACAATTTGACACCTTTAAATTAATATGAGTTCGGTTGGAACACCCCACTACTTTCTCCCTGTAGTGCATAAGTAAATGCTTTCAAATTTCATCTGACTTTTCAGTTCACTGATCATGCACCATCTTACCCGAATTCAGAACAGCAAATAAGCATGAACAAAAGACCCAGGAGCCCCAAACTTGACACACTGATGCTTTACTCCACCTAAGTAAACTTAAGCGTGCACTGAAAGTAAACTTGTGAATCAGAGCTTTAGACAGACACTTCAGCAGTTCTTGGGCAATGCTGACATCAACCTGAACACCACCCTTGTGGATACCAAGTTCAAGAGTCAGCAGCACGGTTTGCTGTGCTGACTCTCTGCTTTGGCCATTCTTAGACCTGTTTCAGGCAGAGACCACATAAATCTAGTTCCACACTGCTCATTCTTTTCTGCTCCCCCTGTTTTCTACATCCAGTCAAGTCTAAAGAGAGGAAAAGGGAAGATGGCAAGGCTATCTTTTGGCAGTAGCCAAAAACCAGTCGTAGGGATTAACTGGAGAATCTGTTCCAAGTTTTTCAGCAAGATACTACACAAATGTGCTGACAATTTAAATAGAGCAAATTTAAGGAGCGTGAGGAAAAAGAGAAGATGAGTCATCTCTAAGAAGATGAGTCAGCCTGAAGGGAAGCACTGACCCCTAAAGCTCACTCAGTTTTTCCATGCAGAGATAGGCATTCACCAAATAATAAATATCTACTAGCAAGCCCCCCACCTGGAGAAACAGAATGGCTCATTGCTTATCACAACTGCCTTTACTGCTGGACAAAAATGATCAATAGAGGTATAGGCTCAATCTATTTTTTTAATGAATAACAGAGGAAAATTTTCAAGTCATGAAAACAATAAAATTATTTAATAGTAACATATTCAGCCTTGAGAATTTACTTTCCTTAAACTAACAACTTTTTAAAATTATGAAATATTTACAATTTCTACATAAAGGAAAAATGGAGGCTCAAATCTGATTTTCTCAAACACACACACAATTTTATGATTTTTTTTTGAGTTCTAGTCCTAAATCCAGCAGGAAAATTTCTTTCTTTGAGGTTCTGACTACATAGGCATGAGAAGTGAGAGCTGACAGAAAGTTGTTTTACCACAGCAAAATCTATGATACAAACTTACGTTTTTAAAATTCACCTTAGCCTCCCTTCCTTTGGTGCATCTGAAGGCTTGCACAGGTACCAGTGATGCACAAAAGCAAAGTATCCTTCTACAAAGGCTCATATAAAACTCTACAGAAAGCACATGCACACTTACATCCTAGGGAGGGTGATTTTTAAATTTAAGACAGATTTCAATATCTTTTTCTCTGCAGTATGACACTCAATCCATTTCTATTTATTATTTAATTTGGCATGTATTAGCAACAAAGGACTTCTACTGATCTGAATAATATTTTTACATTACTATGGTACATAATAGTTTTTCCTGTAATCTGATTTCATTCTTTGCAACTTGTAAATTTAAAAAGAAAAGCTGTCAGCATAGATCATAGTTGGCATGTCACTCTCCAAATACCATTTACATTTTTCTCTTTACATACAACTTTAATAGTCAATTTCCTTTTTTCTATACATATTTTAGTGCAAAAATGTTTGCCATCAATATTAAAATATGAATTATCTGCATAGCCATGTACATAGCTTAGAGAATTACCTCAAATCCCATCCATTACTCTCATATTTAATAGCCAATATCCCTTTTGCTTTCATATTTTAATACTAAGTTCCTTGCTAAGCTGTGCAGAGAAAGAAATCTTTTTCAGTGCTTTTATATATATCCTAAAGCAGAAATGAAAAGAAGTCTTGGTAAGTTGTGAGGTGTTTAAGTATTGGTAAACTAAAAGTCAAACCCACAGTCTAAGCTGCGAATGTAGCATAGTTACAGTTTCCTGTATTCCAAAATTAAATATCTTGGAAGGTATTTTAGAAATTCCCCTTAAGTCTATCCCAAATTCTAGAAAGCCACACTTGGAAGTGGCAAACAAACACTTTTGATTCACTATGTACAGATTTACAACTTCTCATTACAACTTCACAATGCAGCAGAAAATTCACACAAAAGAATGTGTGTTGACCCAAGTTAAAGTTGTTGCTTTTGATTCTGTGTTCTCATGGCTGAATTTGGAACAACAGGACTAACATAGGTGAAAAAAAATCAAGTCTGTCCTTGTTGTCCAAGATGAACAAGCTGTCTGTGAAACAATTCCTTTAAGGAATTAATAAACCACGTCTGTTCACCCTTACTATCCTACCAGTCCATGCACCAGACCTCTCTTTTCTTCTAATTTTTTGTTACAATTAAATTATACTACATTTTCTATGCCAAGGACTAATGACACTTCACTCTTGTCTTCCCACATGCAGCCCAAGGTAGGAGTCATCACACCCATGGCTGGGAACACGTGTCCCTACTCTGTCCCTACACATCCACTGCTCCCAGCAACCACTGTTCATGTCAGACCCAGATCTGACAAAGCAATTTAGAGGACAGAACGCTTCTCCAGTATGTGACATTTTAAGCTGAAAGCACTCTGCAGTAGGATTGTGCAGATCGAGCCAGGCACCTGATATGTACTTACAGAAGGTCACTCCACTTGTCAGAGTGGCCTGAGCCAACTTGTAGAAAAATATGAAAAAAGGTTTGAGTAGACGAATATTACACCTTAAATTACTAAGCCTTGAACACCCTGCAGTTGAGACATACAGGTTGGAGCTTGCCTTGAAGATGGGTGATCAAAAAAATGATTCGGTGAAATGATTGCATTTTCAAGCTGAGCCAGTCATAGTGCTGCTGCCCTTCCTTGTTGGGGTTTTTGTTTGTTGGTTTTTTATTTTGTTTTGGTGTGGGTTTTTTTTTTTTGTTTGTTTGTTTGTTTTAATTTAGCAGCTCTCAGCCCAGAAAGTTTTATCCATTTTATAATCCAATACATACCCAGGCCACTGACTACAACCTTCCCCTGGATCAAAGTTTTGAAGCTTCCTGGCATTCAGACTTATGACCACTCCAGTTTCTTGTATGACCTCGTGGATTTTTTAAAAAATGTATTCTGTCTCCAAGAAGAGAGACAGTGAGTGCCTCAGCATCAACCCAAGGTCATTAGTTGGTCCTACAACTGAGCTTACAACAAACCTCAAGCTTTTGTTAGTCAGGGAACCTACACTTGAAATGGTCACTCTGATGCCTGTGAAGTTATGAAAATATTTGTGAGGACTTTACACCATGGGATTTACACCAAAAGATTGGACAACAGGCATAAAATTCTTTGAATAAAATTGTTCACTCTGCTAAGTAATGCAGCCTTTTAACCATCATCACTAAAAATTTGAGAAAGGCCCAGTGGCAGACTTAAGGAGAAGAGGGACACATTGAAAGCAGAACTGAAGGAAACAAAAATGCAATGCACAGGAAAGAAGATGGGATAAGCTTAATAGCTATTTTACTCCAGGCAGTGTGAAAAAACCTGTCTGCATCTTCATCTCCTTTGGCATTATTAGAACATGGCAAGATAGTACAGGACAGGATCACTTATGGTCATCGAGTCCAACCTCAAAAATACAAAATTACCTGTAACAGATGCCAAGGTCAATAAACTCAGCAGGAATACCACTGTTCTCTGCAGGATTAAACATTTTTCCCATCTACACAAAGCAAAACATTTTCCCCTAACTTTTTCAGGAAACTTAACATCAGTGAAAGATGAGATCAAAACCCTCCAGAAGCCCTGCACAGGAACAACATGCACCCCTGGGAGAGAGCAGGATGAGACCAAAAATACAACTGTTTATTGTGATAAAAGTGACATAATAATGAGCTATTTTTCATATTACTAAGTGATTCTCACTACATTTCATATTTTGATAAACTTGTTGACGTTTTCTCCAGCTCAGGTGCTTTATTCAGGCAATTTTAGCTCAACCCACTGCAGGACACAGAAGGCATCTGGTCCAAGTGTTTTTATGTGCCAGCTCATCCAGTGTATATTTAGCATGCCCTGGAATTTGCCTAACCAAACTAAGAAGGAAGAGCCAGAAGTTTAGAGAATTGTTGCTTATGAAGTCAGATTTCACTTCTTTTATTGTACACAAAGAGTTGTTAAGCGTCAGCCTTGATAAAGATTTTAAAGTGAAACTTTCAAAGCCTGAAAAAGAGGCGTAATCTTAAACCTGAGACTTGCAATCTTAACTTTGTTCATACAAATTTGAAAGGCCTAATTATCCACAAACGAACATGAATATCAATATATATGATTTAAAGGCCCAAAGAAAGACAATACAGAAAACAGATCAGAAAGTACATTGTTGCAAGTAGAGACATTAGAGAAAACATACGGGAAGATGCAACAAGAATGGCAGGATGACACTGAAAAAAATATTAGGGAAGATAAGTAATAAGATATATAATATTCATCTTTCATGCCTTTTCAGTGTTTAAACATGTGATTGAAAATGTCTTACTAGATTGGAAAACCTCCAGTTTCTCCGGTGGCACGGCCCTCATAACAGCAGATGGTTTATGGTCCATTGAGCAGAATGAGGGGCAATGCCCTCCTCGATTTCCCTGTATTCAGACTCTGTTTCCTCATTACAAACACATCCAGTCTTGGAGTACAAGAATTCCACATGCTCCATAAATCTTGAATTAGCTCTTGTACTGGAGGGGCTATTTTATTATCGTTAGAAAGTTCACCACAGAGCTGTCAAATAGCAGGCCACCAAAATATTTCTTGTTATAAAAAAGACAAGAAAATCTAGAGGCATGACTGGCTGGTAATAATTCTGAGCTGGGGCTGTAAATTGCTCATTTCATTACTCAGAGTTGAAAATTGTACTGACTAGATGAGATCCCAAGAAGGCTCCCACGGAAAAATGGACCATGAAAATCTCATCAGTGACTACCCAGTAACTTCCAGTGCAGGGGGGCTTATATGTGTGTAGATATATATAGGGAAAAAAAAAAGGTATAAACACAGGTATATGTGTGCATATTTTGTAATCTTAGACTGCTGAGCTACCACAAGAATCTTGTTAAAGCAGAGATGGCTCTGCTGACTGCATTCAGATGTCAGATTCACAGTTAACAACCCATCAGGTATAAATTAATTCAACACAATTCATACCCTGTCATGTTGTATTTATTAATTATCACAGTACAGTAAGAAAGTCTACTGAAATGTGGGAGAACAGTAATTTTTTCTTAATGAAATATGAATGGTCATTTCATATAAAATTTGCTTGTGAGCATTTCCAATGAACTCTACAGATATGCACACACAAATCCTTTTGATAGACAACTGAGAACTGACAAACTGAGGGCAAAAAGGCTTTGCAGCATCAAACACAGGAAAGAAACCCAGAACCCCTAAAGCAGCAGAAAACAAAACATTTAATCCACATAGAGAGCAATAAAGAAGGAAAGCCAAAGATGGTGTCATGCTTATGCAGAAACAGAAAAGTCTGTTTCAAACTGGGAGAAGTCCAAAAAAGATAGGTGACCTCATTTGATAGATTCAAGCAAAGGCACAAATAATTTCCTTCCCTATTGGTTTTGGGGCAACTTACCAGGAGCACTTTCAAATCCTCAGCACTGCGTTATTAAAAGAAAAAATAAAAGACTTCATGGTTCATGTGCAGTGGTTCTGCTATAAAATTATAAAATAGTCTACTAATATCACAGGCTGCACAAATAGGAGAGTAGAGAAGAGGCAGTGCTACAACAGTCTGACTGGTTGTGAACAAGCACTGATGGGTCATGGGGAAGCACCCAGGACCCTGCAGTGCCAAATTCAACAAGAAAAAGATGCCAGGGCTCACAGAGTAGCTGCCAAATTAAGAGCCAAAAAATCCAAAGAAATTTAAGTGCAATAAGTTGCTATGAAGCGCAGAAAGCTGAGCATGACAGGGAACCAACAAGTAATATCTGTAGTGTAGAATAAGACATAATCAGAGAGAATTCACTGTCCCAGTGTGCCAAATAAAAAGCAATGAGCCCAGTACTTGGGAGACCCCTTCAATCCTGAAAGCAGTGTAAGAGGACACAACAAGCAGACTGAGAAGCTTTTTTCAGCATTTTCTCTGTGCCCTGTTCAACAGAGGAAAAGGAAGGACAGCAATTTGGGATTTTGAACCTGAAACAAAATGCTAGAGGATGAGGGGCTGCACAGTACTGCATCTTTGCTCATTATTCAAACATCCATGGCATACAGATTCTGGGAAGTTTGCACCTAAAACACTTTATAATGTTTAAAGTAGTACAAGGAGTTAAATAATTTATAAATTTTAAGTCACAAAATGAAAAATGTAGGACAACACTCTCTTTTGGTTGTCTTTCCCTTGACTTTATTTTTTTCCCAATGGCACAGCTCACTCAAAAGAGGTGGAACATAGGGAAATTCCTTCATTTTCTGCTGAAATTCCCTTTTACCCATTTTTTGCCTACAGAAAAAATATTTAAACTCAAATGTAAACAAGATTATTTACCAGTAAAGTCGCATTACCCATCACAAAGTATTGAATGCTAATTAGCCTGGGAATTGTCCTAGGGGTTGTTTAGAAAGAGAAATCAAGACTTGAAACATTTTTAAGAATTTTCTGTGCCTGCCATAAATACAAAAAACGCAATAGTCAGGCACAAAAGATGACAGTGTGTTCCCTCATACATGCAGAAAATCAGGTAAGAAGAACTTCACCACAACCACCTTTTCTCCCATTTTCAAGCAGCTCTAGAAGCAAAGGATTTGTATTTGAGTCGAGGATCAGTGACTGCCCGAACTGTGGGGTCAGCTGAGTCCCTGACCAAAACAGCTTTGCATCTCAAAGGGCAAGGCAAGCTGCAGCTGCTGAAAAAGATGATTTTAACTTCCCAGGTGATCAGTGAGTGAGCTCAAGCAATCTCAGATGCAAAGGGCTCAGCAGGATGACATTATCCAGTCTGCTGAGTAGTGCCTCTCAAAAATCCTATAAGATTTTCACACGTCATTTTACTAATAATTATGACTATCCCAAAGGAATAGTACATGATGAACTTCTTAGTTTTATTTGGGAGGTGCCTGCAAATATTAAAGTAGATTTGAGAAGACACACCATGATATTATCTAAAGACAGATTGCTTTCAGTTACCTCAAAGCATGGCAACCTGCATACAGCCAGATATTAAGAGTCCAGCTCCTTAGGAAGGGGAAGACTTTCCTCTTTCTTGTATATGTATATGATCTAAAATTAGGATTAAATTACTTGCCTAAATTCACTGAGACTGGGTCCCCTTAAAAAACCACTGCGATGTCTTTAAATATAGAAATTATGCATGCAAATCAGAAATTCCCTTCATACAATCTAAGGTGCAGTGTGGTCTGAATTTTCAAATCTACAGGACTATAAATTGGCCATTACCCATTTTATAAAACACATCATCTTAAGCTGTCTGGTACTCACATATACAACCCCCCACCCCAAACATTTCCATTTTCACTTCACTGTCTGAACATGAGTGCCCTAAATGAAGGTCAGCATTCAAGATGACAATCTTAGTGTTCCACATTTATCCACAGAAATTAATTTAAAAAACCCCCAACACTCGGGACTTAATTTACTGCAGTCCAACCATCTCCAATCATGTGCTGTTTACAGGCAAGTTCAGGCAACTGCCTTAATTCCATTTCCTGAATTACATTAAATTAGATATTATGTAACTACATTTCTCGTCACAGGAATACAAGCTCCTCATTAACATTTCTGTGAGGTTTTTTCCCTCTTTTTTAAACACTTTACATACTTTCACAGAACTAAAATTAGGATCAGGAAAATTTGCCAACAAGTTCAGTGTGAAGATAAAACAGGAACTGCAGAAGTGGACTGGAAAATCATGTCACCTGTATGTGTTCAAATAAATAGTAAATGCTTCAGACAAATTAATTCCCTATATAAGGAGTCATTTGAGTCACTGTTCTCCAATTTGAGGTAACGTGGAATTGCAAACATAATTAAAACCACATAAGCAATAGCAGTTATGTCAGTTAATTCACACAGAACAGGAAAGAGGCCATAGAATCTGCAGTTTCATCACCTTATTCCATGAACAAAGCTTTTCTTTTTGGGAGTGACACATTCCTATTCTCTAGGCAGCTATTTTGCAAGTCTATGAAATCAAAAAAGCAGAAATTATTTTGTTATTCTCTGGTACATTTTTCATGAAAAGAATTAGAATTAAAAAAAACCCCAACCTAAACAAATAGGGTTTCTTTCCTCTGGAAATCATTGATTCAAATTGAATAATTAAAAAAGCTTTAGCAGAAACCATTATCAGTCTCACTCTGGCAGAAATGTGCTTACCATTGGTTTCAGTTATGCAGATAAATGATGGGTACTGGCTCTGGAATTGAAAAGCTTATGACAAAATGGCCTTGGTTATAACAATAAAAAGGATGGTTACAAAGTTGTTAGAATAATCATTGTTGGATCTAAATAAATTTGATGGTTGCTGCCATCACCATGGCAGTGTGGAAACAACAAGTGTGTACAGCACCAGACAACTGATACATCCTCACACCCTGTAAGGTATCAAAAAATACTCCCAACCCTTCTGGGACTTGGAGGTGTTCAGTTTTATATACACAAAAACAATGTAAATAACCAAACCAGAACTCTTACATTTAAATAGTGCCCCTTCTCCTTTATCAGACAATGCAGATTCATTTAAATGAAAATTATGTATATTTAGTTCAGTGACATTTCAGCAAGAAACCAAATCCCAAAGGACTTCTATGCATTTACTCATCAACACGCAACAGAGATGGTGTTTCAACCCAGTAATATCAGCTCAAAGGTCAGTAGTGTTCTTCCAGCAATAAAGTGGCAGAAGGAGTTTCCTTTACAGAGTTACTCCTGCAAATGTCGTCCCTACCTGATCTTAAGAGCATATTTTTCCCCAAACACTTGCTTTTCATGGAAAACTACTATTAATTGGCATATACAAGAGACTCTACTGCCTAGGTCTGATGTTTTTGACACGCTTAACTGAAAATGCATCATTTCTGCTACCAGGGAAACCTCCTCATCTGTCTAGGGGAGATTTGCATATGGAAATAACTGTTCTCTTTTTATTGAGCTCCTTGTTCATACCAACATGAATCCAAATTATTAACAAGTCTGAGACAGTAATAATGAAGTGACTCAAGAAAAGAAAAATAAAACACTGGAAAATCATCTCCTCCAGGTATTTGAGGTTTGAGACTAATACTGGTATTCTCTGCAATGGAGAAAGCACTGACTACATTTTAATCATTACCTACCAGGTTCCTTATTCTCCGTTACAATTCCTTGTTAACTTAACATGAAATGGTGGTAGCTTAGTTATATTTGAACAGAAGACTGTCTAAAAATATCTAGAAGCAAAGTAACCTAGACTTACACAGGTTTTCCCTGTATTATTCAATTTTACACTGTACCAAAAGTAGCATGCAATATTTTTCCTTCTGTAAAAAAATGAATAAAATGTTCATGTCTCTGAAGATACACTGGCATCTCTTTTAATATTTTGGTATTCTACAGTAAAATAACAGTAAAATATTTTCTCTGTTGTAGAAAATAAGAATGGAAAGATGTGACGGAATTAGTCATCTGGATGTGTCCATGCACACAACCCCTGTGCATAAGAAGATATGTAAATATATGCACATATATATGTTTATGTATTATCTGCTCTTTTCCTACCACTGAATACAAGACAAAGTCTGTATGATCCTTTGCTGCAATTTTGCAATTTATGGAGAAGACCAATGTAGCTCAACAGCCAAATCCAGCTGGTTCAGGCATCAAAGATGTGCCAAATATATCTATTCCCCTTCCTGATGTCTTGACCTAATTTTATCTCATAATACTCATTTAATCATAACACCTTCTCCATACTCCATTCCTAAAAAAAAGGAATTTGAGAAGAAATAAGTCAAAACTATGAATATTTTGTATTCTAAAAAATTATGTAATTTCAAGCCTAAAAATATAACCAAGGAAACTGTAACATTACTTTTAAAGTTCTTTTACAGGATGTGCTACTAATCTAGCCATTCAAAAGAGATGGATCAAACTCTTCTTCTGTGCTTAATTTCAAATCAAAAGTAAAACAGTCCACTAATATTTCGAGAAGGTACATAAAATATTTATCCTATCTCTGAGTGTATGTACAACATTCAAAGAGTTTTAAAAACAATGAGGAAAAAAGTAGTAAATTAGTAACAAAGTTTCCTTATAGGCACGTGAGCACATTTGCCTGAGGTTTCACACAAGAAATCTGAACACAGTCCGACATTCCCGATTACCTCCATTCTTGTTTCTCCCTTCTAAAATACAAAGAACCCCCCCCAAAAAAAATCAAGAACAAACAAAAAAACAAAAAAACCACCCAAAACCCAAACAAAAACCCTCGCAAACACACACATACACACCAAGAAATGTATCTGACAAACAGAAAGGATTAAGAGGAAGCAAAACTAAGCATTTTCACAGACAGAGTCCTGTGAGGAAGCTTCAAATACAAGTCAAGAGTTTAGAAGTCAATTGACTGAAAATTCTTAATTAGGGTATTTATCTGCTTTGAGCAACAACATCCGAATTCTTCTAGGTAAGAAAGGCAGATGGAGGCACTTTCCCAGCTCAGGTTTTCTGCAGCTGTAACTTTGCATTCCAATTAGATCAATGGAGGCTCTTAATCAAGATATAGTATAGATAATTTTAATAACATACCACCTCCTTATAGAGAAAACTGTTTGGAGTTCAGTCAGTGGCTCTTACATGGTACTTCAAGAACATGAACATGTGAGTTGATTTATCAGGGGCTAAGATAAAAACATAATGCAGCAAAAGCAACCTATACCACATGCACACATGATGTTATTTTCTGCTTAGATCACATAAATACTTTCAGCTTTTTTATATAAATTGGTTTCTGTTCCAACACACGCAGAGCAACACTTTTCCAAAAGCAATATTCCAATTTGAAGTTTAAAACCACAGGCATTCTCTGAGCATTGGACCTGAAGTAAGACCACTACTCCTGTAAAGGTATTTTTACAAAGTGCTTTCACGTACTGTGGTGGTTTGAAAAACCTTTTCTCTGAGGTAGTAATGGTTTGCCCCACTGATAATACTGGACCAATCAATAGTCCACGTGCACCCTACGGAAATTACATGCCCACAGAAACAGAAGAGAATGTGGTGAAGATAGTTTAGTAGGTAGGTAGCCATGATCTGAGCCACGAGGAGGCAGGGGGCCAGTGAGCCCCTCTGGGGGCCAAGGGCCCCCAGCCCCCAGCCGAGGCTACAGGAGACCCGGTATAGTGTCAAAGCTGGACCGGGTCCCGTAATCAAGAGCTGGAAAAGTTTCCTTAGTGTCAGCAGCAGCAGAAGACACTGAAAGTGGCAGCAGAGCAGTCCTGAACAGAGACAGCGATGGCTAAAAGCCAAAAGGTAGCCAGTAACAACGAGATAATGTGAAGCCGGCTGAAAGATGCAGAGATGTTCCTGCAGGAGGGAGAGCTGGCAACAAAACAGAGCTGGAAAACTCAACAGAGCTGGTTTGGGGTAAGACTGTATTATTTTCCCAAAAATCAGAGACTCTCTGAAGAGGAGGGGTGGACTTCCAAACCCTTAGGGAGTCCCAAAATGCAGCAGCAGCTAGAGAGAGAGGGAGAAAGGAGTTGAAAACCCAGAGTTGTCCTGAGAGCTGAGCCAGGATGGAATGCGGAGGAGGTGGCCGTGCCCTCTGCTGCTGCTGTTGCTGCTTCTATCAAGCTGTCGAGCTGAGATAGAGCAAAGAGCTTTGGTAAGACTGAACTGAAAGCTGCCTTCAATGTTCTAACCCAAGAGGAGTGAAGATCCACAAGGAAATCCCCCGAAGGCTCGGGCTCAGCATTGAAATTTCCACAAAGTAAGAATAAAAATCCTGACTGCCATATGTAAATCTGCTGCCTCAGGAAAATGAAGGACACTAACCAGTGCCACAAAAAACTGAAATGAAGGAACTGTGGCCTGAGGAGTGATAGAAAGACTTTTCTCTTTTCTTCTTGGACTTTTATTGAAGAAGAGGAGAAATTTAATTTAATGTAAATATATATGTGGGTGTAAATAAACCTTTGTAAATATTTTCCCCTTCCCCCAATAATGAATGGCTGTGTTTTGTCTGAAAACTCTCCACACGGGGTGAAAAAGATATCAAGTCCATACCATCACTAAACCCTCTCACAGGGGCAAACTGGGGGGGCTTGAACTTAAAAATTAGATTCTTGGGAGTTTCAAACCACTACACATACCTCCATTAAGTTGATAGTATTTCAGTACTGAATATATTAATTCCTCCAAAGAAAAAGTTTTCTTTTAAATAGCTGAGGAATAGCCTTAAAATTAACAGCTGAAATGGTCCAACTACAGTGGAAAAACTTCAGTGCCTACTAGTTTTCAGGTTTGCAATGTGTTTGTTAGTAGAACCCTGAAATTCAAAGTAGCAGAGTCAGCATTAGCAGAAAAAAAGTCTGCCTACAAGTTTAATTTCATTTTGCTTTGCAGATGTGCCAATTGACTGCAATGGGAAAATAGTAAAGTAAATACTGAGTACTTATAGTAAAAAACTGTACTGAATGCCCAGAACCACCTGCAGTGATTATGGTCTGATTAATGAACTGTAAAACACACAAAGAAAAGCCAACTAATTCCAAAAACTGAAAAATAAAATAAAATAAGAGTAAATATGTGTAACTGAGAAAAATACATCTGTAATCAGCTAATTAATAAATTAAATTATTAAATCTAAAATTATTCAAGGCTATGTTCAAGGTATTAGTTGTTGTTTAGATGAATGATCTCCATTACAAAGAGGTTACAGGCAGAGGTCAGAGAGACTGAGATCAGAAAAGGAAAAACAAATTGAGATTAGTTCAAAAAAGCACAAGTTTTGTGCTTTCCTAAACAAAAGTTTTAAAAGAAAATTGAATGTATATGGAGTATGTGCCCTTCCACCAATTATAGAAAGTGAACCACACATCCAGCTACACATCAGAACTACCTGAGGCTGTACTTGAGACACAGAAAATCTGGTCATTCCACAAAGCCAAGATACTTTTGCGAAAATTTACAGTAACCCTAATTCAAGACCAGATTTGCATATGAAATCCAAGTCCAAAGAAGTCCCCACATTTTTTGTTTTAAACTTGGTGCTTCCTTGGAAAATCACTTCTCAGTGACTTTCATTAAAGCCATCAGTTGCATATTTGCAACATCAATTGTTATCATTTTTTAATACATTGCAGAGCTAAAGTATGACATTCTTTGCAACCTGTGTAATGTTAATAGGTACTGGTTAGCACAAAGTAACAGGAAAAAAATTGCAAACAGAACCAAAAAAAATGGTTTTTTACTTTGATTATTCTCATCAGGATGAGAAAGAGCTCTTTAAGGAGATAAATACATCATTAAGAATTTGCAACTTCAACTTCTATAAATGGAGACATTTATAAATTGCTTGGGTGGGCTCCAGGATGAGCAGTCTCTCCTATACTGGTTCAGTTCTTCAGAGTCTTATCTACCAAAAGCTTCCATGAAGTTATAGCAAAATCTAATTAATAGCTACTTACACAAGTTTTAGTTTTCAAGAGACAACTTCAGTAACCAAGTTCTGACTTATGATTCATAAAGATCAGACTCATTTTTGGTGGTAAACCTCATTAAGCCCAGCTGCTTGAAGCCAGAGCTTGCACTCTGCGTCCATGCAGGAATTCCGTAAATATCTTACACAAGGAGGTAATTTTTCCAATTTGAAATAGACAGCAGCAATATCCACACAAATATTACTTTCTTGCTTTCTCTGGAGGGGTTACTTTCATCCCAGAGTTATAGTGACTGGTCCTTGATGTCAATCAGTTACAAATGCAAGAATAGCATTTTATCTTGGGGAAAAAAAAGAACTGCCAAAAAATGGGCAAATTAAACAAGAAAGAAGGTTAAATATTCAAGAGATCAGTCCAGAAGAGATTTTGAGAGAGTTATATATATGATAGAATAATAGTAATGACAAAAAATCTGTTGCTCTCTATTGAACAGAAGAGAAACATCACCATGCAAAAGCTACAACACCAATAACAGGACATACAGAAAATCCAGGCAGTAAATTAGTTCTCTTAGATTTATGGGTTCCTAAAAGAACCTGTTAGAATACATTGATAAAGGGCAGATAGTATTACTCAATGGAGCTGGAATAAAATTAATAAGTGTTAACATTCCTTACTGAACATTTAACATACATATATACGTATATATATATATATATTTATATGTCCTTCTCACTAAAAATTCTGAACTTCTCTTAAGAAAAGACATCAGAATTTTTGCAGTGGAAAAAAAAGACCACCAAAACCCACAAAAGGACAAGCTCTCCTTCTTTTCTTAAACAGTACTAACACAAGTTTGACAGTTAAAATGTACAATTTAGAAGGGAAGAACATAGCAGATTTATAACTCATTCAAGTCTGGCTGCTCAGACAAACACTGAAGTAAAATTGGTATTTATTAAAACAAATGGACTATAAATACATTAACAAATGCTATCCTTAAGAAGAAATATCTGCAATTAATGTAGTAGAATATGGGGTGTTCACTAAATTGCAGCCAGCAAAATATTTGATATCCACAACATACAGCAGCAATTTCTCAACGACCTTTGAACAGCAATTTTTCATCAGGACCCCTGCATGGAAGGACTGGAGCATTATCATTTACATTCTGCACCACTCAGGGAAGTTGCCATTGTATTTCCACAGCTGAAAAACTTTAGCAAGAAATGGGCAGTTAACTCAAATATTTTTCTATTGTCAGTTCCATTTTGTCAAGACAAACAATGGGTTGGAAAATGACAGCAGGCAGTAGTGTGGTAAAAAACTGCTCTGCAATTATCCATATTGTACATTTTGGTTATCTTTTGAGGCTGCTTTTGACATGAAATTGCCATTGGATTTTTTTATGTTTGCTTTGCAAAAAGAGTAAATATTGCATATAAATGAACCTTGGGTTGCCTATCTTGCTTATACAGATGACTTAAAAAGCTCATGATCTGGATGCAACTAAAAAAACAAAATCAAACCAAATAAACCTGAGTTACTCTGGGAGCTTGAAATTTGAGAAGAGAAGCCCAACACCAACAGGGTAAGGACTTCTTATTGTAGCTAGACTCAAAAATAAGTTTAGTGGTGAGGACAATGAGAATGTTCAGATCTGTCATATATTCATTTACCAAAAATACAGAGTCATACATCCTTTTGGGAGAGGAAGATCATGAAATATCATCGGACAGATGAGATTAGGTTTCAGTGGATCAGGTGCTTACTGTCAATGACCTACAAAAATTATACATTATATAATAATTATATAATGTATAATTATAATTATATAATGTATACAGTTGGTATACCTTAAAAACCCCTAAAATTTCCTTTTTCTTCAGGAAGATTTGAAGGCACATCTGATGAAAAAAATAAATAAATAAAAAAGATGGTACTGAACAATTTGATAAATGTCTGTGTTATAAGGACAGAAGGTTTTTTAATGCTCAATTAAATAGTCATATCTCTAAAAACCTTGACAGAAAAGAAAAGGTTCCTACAAAACACATGGCTACAATAGAAGTGGTCATGTAGTTTTTCCAATTTGCAAGAAAATTCTAGCAAGAAACCTCAGCCTTGGAGCTGATGTTATTCCTTTACATAAAAGCCATTTCAAATTATTCATATTACAAATCTGTGTAAGAGGGAGTGCTGAAACTGAGTTTATGTTTTAAATCTGCATATCTCATGTTACCCCCTTTTTTCTTTTCATGAACAGAAATGAAGGATAGAGACATGAAGAATAAAACTACTAATATTAACACAAACATCAGGTATAAACTAAAGTCAAGCCACAAGTACTTAACATTCTCTGTGCTAAAAGTCAACTGCCAAGATGATTTCAATTAGTGCCCTGAACATTCAGGTGCAACACGAATCTAGCCACAAGTGTCTAATACTGTACAGCACATTCTATGACCAGATGGCAATATCTTGATTTTAACACTTAATTTAGTGGTAAAAACAATGCAGAACCCAATTCTTTAAAATTCCTCTCAAGTTTTTTAAAGCTGGAAATAATTTCATTTCATAATTTAAATCTGCACTTTGACACGCTGTCCAGTATTTGGAAAACACAAGTGGCAATAGAAAAGGCATAAGCAGTTTCTTGTCTAAGATGGGAGTTCTGCTCCAGCCTGAGAGAAAACTCAGTTTCATTAGTGGATATGGATATAATTTTGTCATGAGGAAATTGCAAAGTTCACCTGATTTCTTCTTCTGGAATTTCCTAACTATCTCTAAACCTGTAACATGAATACTTTTTCTAATACTCTCTAACACACACAAAGATGTCAACACACAGAGCCAAACTCACCCCAGCTTCAGCCAGTCTGTGGGTTTCAAATATTCAGTTTTGCCACTACATGTGCTGCAGAAAAGTGGGAAGGCTCAGGTTTAATTCACCAGGAAAGCAAGTTCAATCCTTCTGTCATGTTCCTCTTCCCCTGTCTTTGGCCTTTTAGTCTGCAACTCATCTCTCATCCTCACACAGCAAACAGTCTTATTTGGTCATCACAGCTTAGCTCAACTATGAACCAGAAGAAAAAGAGCTTCAGAAGCACCTGGCAGGGCAAAACCTCATTTTCCATTTTGTCCCTTCATTCCACAAAGAAAAAAACAGGAGGAAAAAAAGTCTGATATTATAAGCAATTGAAAAACAGAATTATTACATTAATAAGTGTTTTTAAAAAAATCTTGACAGTAGGAAATATAATGTTTTATTCTTCTTATATGTATGTATCATATAAGACATCCTGTCATATCTGTCTAAAATCAGTCCTACAAGCTCACATGTGCTTGATGGTTATAAAGCCATCAGATTAGTGGCAGCAGTAAAAGACAAAGTGAGAAATTTGAAAACATGTACTGGAACAAATGTAAGGTTACACATGCAGTGCCCATTTTATTCCTTCAGACATGCTTCTTTAATTACATGATTACATACTTCATTCTTGCAGAATGCATTCAGTTTGCCACTTGAATGTCAGGTAGTGGAAAAAAATACAGGTAATTATCATTTTAATGATTACCCTTCAATTGATTAACTTTTACTTAGTGAAAGTATTTTTGCAAATCTCTTCCAGACTCCCATTTCATTCCCTACACGTGATCTACTGTGCCCAGTGCGTTCACTGTGCCCACTGTGTTCAAATGATCCCTGTGTTATACAGGCATCCTTTCAGATTAACATTTTTAACTCTGTACCTAATTTCAGCTAAAACCAAGGCATCTCCTTGCAGGAATGTTCAGGTGATTTGTCTTTATTCCAACTTCATTCACCTAACAAAAATACTGCTTTAAAATAGATACTGAAATTGCAAGAGAGTGTACCTGAGAAATCAATTTAGGGAACTAATCCATCTATGCTAGAGGAGAGCAACATCAGATAACAGGGTTCTGAGTTTTCTTTGAGATACCACACACCGATAGGAACTCCAGTTCACTTCTATTAATTTTGCTACGTGGAGAAACCAGCCTGAAGCACGAAAGTACCAAGGGGTGTTTTCTCCTGACTTAACCAATGGCTGCTCTATTTACTTCTCCAAAGTCAAAACAAGTAATTGATAATAATCCCTACTCCTGATCTTACTCTCTTTTGGTACAGCCACCATTTGGCTTTTCAGAAAAGAACAAAAATGCAGCCACCAAATAAGATAAGCAACTGGTGCTCACTTTCCATAAGGCAGAGAGTTGCCACGTATATGATTTAATATGGGAACAATGGCTAATAAAATGTCTCCAGTCCAAATTAAATTAAATCAAATTAATACTTCAATAACTAGCACTCACCCATTGGATTACCATAACCAACACTCTCCTATCAAATTACAATAAGACAACAACAACTTTTAAGTTCAAAGCAATTTATTATATTAACCTGATAATTTCTTATATAAGGAGGAAAAAATACATTAGTGTGTTCTGCTGGCCCCTAAGCAGCATTTCACAATGAAATTAAACTATACATTTGCATGGTTTGGCAGATTGATTATTTTGACTGATGCCTGTCCTGTAATGCTGACAGTTAATCTAGAATATCCCAGTCAGAAAATATTAATTCATAAAACTTGACTAAACATGCTTTCAAAGCAGTAGGATGAAGAAAGCCTTCTATAGTTAGCACTTTTATGTCTCTAAAATCATGAAGATAATCCAAAAGGATTCAGTCTATCCAGGCAGCTGACAAGTGTTCTTTGCTTTTCTTTGAGTGGTTTATTTATGAAGTACCAGAAAGGCCAAGTATCCATCTTTACTCCTGAGAGACTGCTGCACAGCACATCCCTCCCAGGGCAGCTCCAGGTCTCATTTACACAAGTGTAAAAGTCCACTTAGGAAACCTCACTTCTGTTCTTTACTAACTTTAACAACATAATAAAAGAAAGTTTATTATTACTAATAAAAATATAATTAATAAACAATTACTAATAACATAGTAATAAATTATTACTAATTACAGAACTACATATTCAAAAATGAAAAGCCAAATTAAAAAAAAAACCACCACAACAACAACCACAAACCAGCAAAAAAACCCAACAGCAACAAAGCCACGGAATCTAAACCTCTGGTTTTTAATTTCCACAAATAAGGTAGAAGTAGAAGTGGCATACCAAGTTTTATTCTTTATGTGCAAACTCTAAACATTCTTTGTACTGACAAAAGACACAATAACAGAACCTAGTGACAAAAAAAAAGTTCCACAACACAGAAACAAAAAAAATTTCAGTAATGTACTATACATTTAACTCTAAGTCTTGACTCTCACCGAAGTTATTTATTTTTTTAATCTAAGAAAGGTTAAAATACCTTATGTCTACTGATATTATAACATGCATAAAATTCTCATCTCCTGTTTGTTTTTACGACATTATATGCCTTATAGTATTATACATTTATTTATAAATTTATAGATATATTCCAGCAAATGTTATAGTGGATATTTTAGTTACTGATATAAATATTGACTCACTTTTTAATCTTCCCAAGCTCTTGGTCTATGTGATATCTTGTTGCAATGAGTTCCACAGGTTATGTGCTACATAAAGACGTATTTGGAAGTGACAGATTTAAAGGTTTTG
Source organism: Corapipo altera (assembly GCF_003945725.1). NCBI lineage: Eukaryota > Metazoa > Chordata > Aves > Passeriformes > Pipridae > Corapipo > Corapipo altera. Next base: position 565,325 of record NW_020884986.1, read on the forward strand.
TTTGAAATTAATTTCAAGTGAACACTACGCATGCCCTTTCCCCCACAATTAATAATAACTACTCTTATTAGACATCTGCTTTCTCTTTGGACTCAATTAAAACACCTCTGCTTCTTGAGGATTTCTCTATTATTTTCATATTTAATTAGCCTCAATTGGCTACAATAACTATAGAGTTAATTGGCTGCTACATCTAGTATTTCTGGTATTTCTGGTCTAATATAAAGGCAAAAGCAATTATATGCAGTAAATAAATTAGAACTTTCAGATATGTTGACCAGCTTCTTAAATACTGAACTGATTTATGATTCTGTTCGATACTGAAAAGTAAAATTCTATGTGGGAAATTAAAAGAAAATTTGTGTAAATTTCTTCTTTAAAAGAAATTAAACAAACTGACCTCCATTTATGGTCATCAAGTAACTGCAGCCAGCAGATAAAAGTTTTGATTTGTAGGGTTCCAGAATTCTTAGGCTCTATCTGATGTCAGCTGGAAGTTAGAAACCGTCTCCTGAAGCTGCTTTTCTGAAAACTGTTCTAAATATGTTTTTCTTTTAATTCAAAACACTTCACTGACCCAAAGTCACAAAGCCTTTCAAGCATTTTTCTACAGACTAAGCGACTCTGTCCCTGTAAAAGCAAAAGGCATCATCCCCAATCTTTGTTTGCTAAACAAATGGTGTCATTCCCTTCTGGACCCTCAGTAGCGTCAATGCTAAAAAACTCATTTGAGCTTATGATCACTTTTCCTCTTCATGATTAATCCTCTCATGCAATATGATTCAGTGCAACTGTTAGCTGGCCCCACCACTGATAAAATCATTCATTTGAAGCTCATTTAAAAAAATATTAAAGTAATTTATAACAATTTTCAGAGAGCTGTAAAATTACTTAGAGTCTCTGCTACAGCCTGAGACTGACAGTAAATGATGCTCAGTGATACTGTAAATATGAGCAGTGTTTAAGAGAGCTGTCTGCACTGGTGTTTACTGCTGCTCTTGAGGTATCTGACAAAGCAGTATATAGTGCTGATTAAGTGCTGTCTTCAGCTGCAGAAGTGAAAAATCAATCGGGCATTTGTAACTGGTAGCATTGTTTCAGAATCACATAGAGCAGATGTGATGATTTTCTTCTTCACACTAACTGCACGAAAACACCAAGCTGAATTCAGTGTGGTTTATTTTCTCATAACAATAAATAAAATTTAGTGTCTTTCTCATCATGGCAGCTGACAGGCTGCAACTCAAGCCTTTTACAAAGCTGGAATCAGAACCTTTATCCCACAGTCACAGTGAAACTTTCCATACTCAAGAGAAAGCTGCTTTGTGAGGACAGAATTTCCTCTTTGTGGTGGGGAGAAACAGTTTTCCCCCTGCAGTTATAAAATGGTAAAACCCCAGGGGCTGGTGACCCTTGAAGTTTTGAGGTTTTACCCAATGAACGCTTCTGCAAAATGTAAACATATCACAAGCAGAATGGAAGAGAAGGTAGTTGTTGTAGGAGAAGTAGCCATGTTGTAAAGCCACGAGGAGGAAGGGGCAGGAGCCTCTCTGGGGGGCTCTGGCCCCCAGCCCTGGTTGGGGGGGCTGCAGGGACTTGGAACAGTGTAATGCTGGGCTAAGTACCTGTGGCTGAAAGCTAAAGAAGTTTTCTCCACCGTGAGTGAGCAGAAACAAAGCAGCAGCAGCCTCCAGAGATTGTGGCTAAGAGCCAAGAGATAACTGAAGAAGCAGCAACAAACATGCAGCCAAAGAAGACACAGAGTTGTCTGAGAGAACTGAGAGAGAGTCAGCAGCAGAGAGAAAGAACTAAGCTCAAACAGAGACAGAGTTGGGGTAAGAAACTGAACCAAAAACCCCAAACTCCTTTTGTGACCTTTCCTAAGTGGAAAGGATGGACTCCTACTGAATGGAAGTCCTAAAACTGCAGCAGCACTGCAGAAAAGAGCTGAAAAGCTCAGGCGTCCTGGAAAGTGGGACCGGGACGATTAAAGGAATGCAGAGGGGGTGAGCTTGGCCCCCCTGCCACTGCTGCCAAGCTGGCAGCCTGAGACAGAGCACAGGAGCTCTGGTAGAACTCTTGAGGCAAAGGCCTTCAACCGAAAGCTGCCCAAGATGTTCTGACTCAGGGGTGAATCCCCTGAGGAAGGGACCTTCATGGGGGTCTTACACCCCATGATATGACCGTGGTGACGTGAGTTTTGTCCCTGGAGAGAAGACCCTCTCTTGAAGACGACGGGCCGAGGGGCTTGGATACCCCCTCGTGTGTACTGGCAGAGATCTGGCTACAGCTGCTGCATGAGAAGAAGAGATACCTGCTGCCTTAGAGACATTGCTGCTCTGAAAGTGAAAAGGGATCTTTCCTTCTTCCCTCCTGGACTTTTATTTGGAGGGGAGGAGAGATTTGATCCATTTTAAATACTTATGTCATGGTAGAGATAATTAAGATTGTATATAATGTATTGTAGTATTTATTTTGTACAGTCATTGTAATTCCCTTTTCCCCCATTTTGAGTCTCGTGTAGTGTCTGGAAAAAGCCATCTCACATTGGGTTGAGATGTGGGAGGGGGCTTGGACTAGGGAATTGGATTCTGGGGCTCTCAAACCATGACACTCTTTCAAGGGAAGCTCATGACTGTGCAACAAAACCCAGTTAAACCTGAACCTCACTGAAAATATCAGCATTTTGTTTCCTGTAGTATAACTCACTCTCATCCTACCTCTACATCCACAGAATATCAATGCACTAAAATCATGCAAAATCACACAAACTTTGCCCCCCTCGCCTTATGGGACACAGAGGGTGTGTTATCTTCATGGCACATCCCTTGGTGTACTCTGGGAATGGAAATCTCTCATAAGCCATTTCTGAACAAATCTCTGCTTAGGACCTGTGTCTGGAGCCCCATGGACTTCATTCTGCACTCACTCCACAAACTCCAGAGCAGATTTTGGGGGCAGAGGAAATGGCAAAGTAAATGAAACTCTTCCAAGCTCACACAGACTCTAAATAAAAACATGAGATGATTGCATTTTTTTCGTATTTAATCTGGTGATTACTTTAATGTGGTTTTCTGTGGTAACAGAGATTTCATAACAGCATCTGAGCAGTATTGAGGGCTCCTAAATACTCAGTTTACATCAAAAATTAACTCCAGCCTATTTACCAACTCCAGTGTCCATTGTGAAAGTGTGTGATGCTACACAGGCCCAGAAGTCAATACCTACAGGATGGTCTGTCTATCTATCTATCTATCTATCTATCTATCTATCTATCTATCTATCT
>NW_020884986.1:568620-610529 GCF_003945725.1 Corapipo altera
TCTATCTATCTATCTATCTATCTATCTATCTATCTATCTATCTATCTATCTATTTATCTATGTATCCATCTATCATCTGTCTGTCTATCTATCTATCTATCTGTCCATCTATCTATCTATCTATCTATCTATCTATCTATCTATCTATCTATCTTAATTTTAATTCCTATCAGGCTTTTGCTCTGATTACTTATCCCAAATTTACCCAAACCCAGGGTTTTTCAGTTACACTTTAAATTAAGTGATTCAGATAAGGAATTAATGGCAATATAATTAGATACTTATAGTCAGTTAAATACTAATTGAAGGCCTTACTTGAGACTAAATGCTACTGATTATTCTAATGAAAAGGCAAACAAAAGAAAAAAAATATCAGGCTTGCCTGTTTTTTTAAGCAGCTACTTTTTCCATTGCTCTGTGATCTTCTGGCTAAAAAGAACATTTTATAGTATTTTCTCACAGAAGATGTTTACCCAAAGAGCACTGTGGACTTAAGTAAAGGGTATTTTAAAGTCACAACAATTGCCTCTAAGGAAAGTATTTGCCCTGAAGAACTTCATGGCAATTAAACAGTATTACAACTGTGAACTGAAAGAAGAAAAAAGTGCAGTCAAGTTCCTCCAATAAATAACTATATATTATGTAATTTTCTCAGTGGAGCCTTTTTACTTTACTTTTGTAACCAAGTAGATCCAAAGAAGCACAAGTAGCATTTCAATGGTACTGCACATGCTACCAAAATAAGGACTGAAAATGAAACGTTTCACTTACCTCAATTTTGCATTTATGCAAACCAACTTTTTATAAAATACTTATTCCCAAAATGCACTGTTGTGTGAGAAAGCAGAACCCGAGTCTAGAATGTTTACTAATTTAAGAGTGTATATCTATATCTTTTCTTGAAGGTTTCGATTCTTTGCTGGAGTCCCTCAGCTGTGGAGACAGACTGAGAGAGTCTCCTGTTTGGTTTTAAGACACTGTATACTTGATATTATTATATATTTATTTATATTTATTTATATATATATATAAACATGTAGATATAGATATTCCACCAAATGTTATAGTGGTTATTTCAGTTACCAATATAAATACTGAATCCTTTTTTGGGACTGCTCAGTCTGGAGAAGAGAAGGTTCCAGGGAGACCTTAGAGCAGCCTCCAATAACCTAACGGGATCACAAGAGAGTCAGAGAGGGACTTTTCACCAGGGCATGGAGTGATAGGGCAAGGGAGAATGGCTTTAAACTGAGAGAGGGCAGGTTTAGATTGGATATTGGGAAGAAATTCTTTACTGTGAGGGTGGCCAGGCAACAGAACAGGTTGCCAAGAGAAGTTGTGGATGCATCCATACAGATCCAAGGTATTCTGAGAATTAATCAGCATATTATTCACTAATTTACTTAAACACATTTGAGCTAAAGGCCACTCTAGATTTATTGGTGTATTGTGGTCCCCAATCCAACAATATACTGACACTCATAAGTCCTTGTTATTTCTCTTGTCTATTTTTAAATTGAAAGCACTTATTCACATTAAGCTTACAGAACACAGATCTGTATCACAGCAGCATCTCATCTGGGTCAAAGTAATAAAATTCATTGCACTGGTACAGAGTTAATTGGCTGCTGCATCTGGTATTTCTGATCTAATATAAAGGCAAAAACAACTCCTAGACCAGTAGCATGAATAACCAGTTTGTTTCTTTTCAGAAGTCTCCTTCAGTCTTTGATTTTGTGCACACTATTGAACAAAAGACTTATTCCAGCAGAAGGCACCTGGATTGGCTTTTTGGATTTCATAAGCAGGGAACTCCTCTCTGACCCGACATAAATCCATAAACCTTCAACAAAATAATGTTGAAGGCTTATGGATTTATGTCGGGTCAGAGAGGAGTTCCCTGCTTATGAAATCCACGTACATAAAATGGAGTAGCAATCTGGAGGAGCAGGCATCAGCAGCTGTTAAATTTTTTGTCAAGAATACCTCTGCATCCCTTTCATTACCAGACCACAATGAAATTCTGAAGTTGTATTCTATTTCCCCACTCATAAAAGATATAGACATACTATTAGTCTCAAAAAACCCCACAGCAAACAAAACACAAAACAAAAATCAAAACAAACATAAAAATTCCAAAACAAACAAAAAGCCCCAAACAAACATTCTTCCTCCATATCAGCAATCTTCAAGTATTTAAAAAAAAATAAATTCCAATTGCAAGGTGACTACCTTGAAAATTTTCTTTCAGGTATGTCCAATATCAAATTAATACAATTTCTATTAGCATAAATTTCTGGCATCTTTTCCATCATAGAAAGACGAGACAGAAAGTGCAATGGAGCAAACATAATACAAAATCCTTCACAGAACGCTGCCTTCCAAGAAGCAGTATTTGCATTACTTACATCTTTTTAAAAACAAAGAATAATAAAATTGCCTTTTGCCCTCTTCCCTCCCACAAAGCACTCCAGAAATAACCAAGAGAGACCCCTGAAAATTATATAAAGCCAGAGAGAGAAAACAGCAAACACCTCCAAACACACATTAAAAATCTTATATTCTCAGAACTGCAGTTGTTGTGTGTCACCTGGATACACCTCCAGTGTCATTTAAAAATCGGTGCCAAGTAAGGCACTGGCAAAACCCACTGTGTTGACTCCTCCTTGCTCCTGACAAATGAACAAGGCAAACAAGGCATTGCCTGCAGGATCCTTTTGTTCCAGGTCACTACATCTGCACATAAACAGAGAAGCCCCAGCAGACTGGAAAACTTCATCAGGAAATCCCAGGGTCGGTCTCTGGTTTTACTCTGTTCTTGTTCAATCAACAGCCTCTAAGAGATAAAGTTTAGGTCTTTAGGATCTAGTTCTATTTGGACTTAAATTTAAATCCTGAAGTCACCCAGACCACAGGTACCTCAGGAACCATCAAAACTCTGCTTCCTTCATCTCTTGTCCCTGTAACTGGGGTTAGGGATCCTTGTAAAGGATTCAAAGCACAATCTACTCTTGTTTTTTACCCCAAACAGGTAACAAAACTATGAAAATCAATCTTAGCTTTCTTTTAAGTTGCCCTCTTACCTCCTTCCAAGGAGAAATTGGAGGAAAAAACTGCTTGTGTTATGACAAAACACTTCGTTCTGTGTTCTGTCAAAGCTCTTTGCAAATTCATGTGAATGTCTGCTTTCAAAATGGTGCAGGAGCCAGAACCAAAGCAGCAGACTATTACTGGTAGTTTAAAACAGTGCCAAATGCTGCCAGCAATGTACAAACCAGCCTTAAAAACTCAGTTAATTAGTATTAGAATAATAGACCTTTTGCATTCTTGTAACTCGATAACATTTTAATTTAAATATTTATTAAGCATTTTCAAAGGAAGTTACAATGGGGATGTGTTCTCTAAACGATCCTCACCTGTTATGATTTATTGTAGCCTCTCCTTTACACATATGCTTAAAATAAGGCCCATTCCTGGAAAGGTAATAAAAGCAATGCTAAGAAACTTAATCTCATTCCCTTGTGGTGTTTCTTCTCCCCAGACTACAACACAAAGTCTTCAGAAAAACGCAGCCCACTGCTCATTTTGATGTGGTGACTTCTATCATAGTCCTTTTAATGCAATCATGTTATTTACCATCTGTTCTTTGTTTAGTCAAAATAGATTTTCTACGCAGTTCATTTGGACGCTTGAGACAAATAAGCTATTTGTTCCCATCAGTTTAATGTTTCAGCTACTAGAATTTTGAAAAAAAGAAAATCTTTGCCACAAGAAAATGTGCTCTCAGATATTCTCCAATGTAATATATTTTTGAATAATGGTACCTTGGCTTATTGCCACCTCTTAAAAAATAAATTACTTATGTTCTTTGCTCTTTGTTGAGAACATATACAAGAGTTTTAAAGATATTTAGCACTGCAATTCAAAATGAATTCTGACAGACAACTTTTCCACATTAATTAGTTTCCTAGATTCACTTATTTGAGAAAAGAAACTGCCCTCACAACTAAGTATTAACCACAGTAGAGGAGAATCAGGACCCACAATGTACCACCAAAGAAGCTGCAATAGAAAGGTTTTGTGCAGTGTATTTGTGATACGTTTGTGGAGAGAGCAGCATTTTGGATGAGGGGAACCTGATTTAACATTTTCCAATTAAAAGAGATTCAAAATACTAAATCTATGCCTATGTAATTGAGGCAGCAGCTACATAGCAGGAAGGGAGAAAGAAGGAACACAGCTATGAGGCTTGATAGGAGTATGGTCAGATATATCTGGGTTTTTTTGGTAAAAACCTCAGGACAAGCTTCTCTTAAAGTAGCAGCTAGAAGGGTGACCATTTCAAATAATAAATACAGGTAAAAATAGCAGCAATGGAAAGGACTGACCACAACTGAAAATATTTTTGCTGATTTATCCCTAGATATTTTCATCTCTGGCACTAGATAACTTTGTGTTAAAAGGATATTATTTTTCATCACCACTTCATTGTTATACAAAACTGATTTATACATACATTTATCAAATGGATGTCATATTACAGATGTATAATTTCACAGCACACAAAGATGTTTATTAACATCATATATGGAATTCCAAGTATTGAACTCAGAGTAGAAACATCTTGAAAAAGCAATTTCCCTTTTGCACATTTAGGTTTTGTCCCAGCCAAGCAGGTGTGTTCAATGTGAGTCTTTCTGAAGCTCAGATTGCTGCAATTTTTATCCTGTAACATTCGATCACCTCACTTGTCTAAAGAAACAGATGATACAATGCCATTCATATATACAAAGAAGTTCATTATCACTCCTATTAACTATTGCATATTAAAATGAGAATTAAAATGCAAGATATGATCAGTTTAAACCTGCACGGCTCAAGAAATATTGACAACACATTGACAGTGTCTCAAATTTATTCAGATGCCTCCCAGTGTTGAGTAAACAAGAGGCCAGCAGACAACACACATGCATTTCTTTTTAATGACTGCAGTTTTTATAAACCCTGCAGTTTGCTCCCTGTTGTCATTGTCCAATAGTTTTATAACATTAGATAAATGTCAGAGCTTTTTTGCTTTCTGAATCAGAGGCACCCTGAATGGCAGAGGACAAATTCTGAGGCTGCATCTTTGAGAAAGTCTGCAGAGATCTGATACTTGGTCTTACACAAGTGATTCTATTTCCCTACACTATTTTATTAATACTGGAAAAAGGCAGAGACTATATAAAATTTCTTGATTTGTGAATCTCTTACCCAATTATTAGAAGCAATATTCACTCGATTCATTTTTAAGCTCAGTCTATGGGTTTTGACTTATGGTTTCTTGTGAGCTTTGCTAGAGGTAGTGTTGGAATTATGCTGGATAGACACTCATTTTCCTTCAAAGCCATTTAAGTTGTATTATTAGAGCCATTAACATAGATATTTAGAAATTACAGTATGAAAATTGTCTGTTCTTATAGAGCTTCATTACAACAGACAGGTGGTTAAGAAACAAAATTCAATTTCAATTATACATTTTTTTACTCAGTTTCTTAAGCAAATTCCACTAAACATTAAGTTTTCCATTGAACAGTTTACCCCAGATATATAACATTATGTTACTAAGCTAAATTCAGATGAAAAAGAAAATAATTATCATAAGTTATCCTCATATCTCCTTTACACTTGCCTACCACAGACAAAAGTCTGTTGCCAGAATATACCATCTTTTGCTAATGAAAAACACCAAAACCTAATCAATAAATTATCAATTTTAGACTTGATGATGCAAACAAAAAATTAAAATATCTCTATTTTCAATTAAATCAAGTGAGGGGTATTAAAGAGTCAGTGGTTTTGGAAATCTTTTTCCCCTTGAGCTGTTTCTAGAAATCTAAAACTTAAAGTTTGTCCTAAATTAACTAACATGTCAAAGTTTCCTATTAACTTGAAAATCAGGCAGGTCATCTCAGTCTCTATTTACACAGATAGACTGAAATCTGGAGTTTAAGGGGCAAAGATGACGGGAAGGGACAAATGCTACTGCCTCTTTCCCCTTCAGGTTTGACCTAAGGGATTGTGGGGGGGGTGGAAGAAACAGAAAAAAAAAACAAAACCAAAAAACCCAGGAGAATTAAGAAACCTGATCTTCCTCAATTTCCTGCAACGACAAAAAAGGAGGGCTGAGGATGGAGAGAGAAAAAGAAAAGTAATATATATCTGTTATAACTGAGTTTTAGTTGAACTCAAAACTCTACCACAGTCAATGTTCTATCAGTGATCAAGCTAACCAAAAGGTGGATTAGTAAACCACGTTTCATCATAGAATCCTTAAGGGACAAATATTAAGTTTTATATCCATTAATTAGTTAATGGTTCAGGAAATTTAACTGATCCTCATAAGAAGACAGAATCTGGGGGGGGGCAGATGAGAAGGTTGTTTTTCTTGTATAGTACTGTGGTAACTTCATGTGATTTAAATTTCCTGTACTTTGCTAAAATCACAGATTTATCAAGCCCCAAACAGAACAAATGGTCCTTTCAGGATTTCAAAGAGGAAAAACCTTAAAGTGAGGTATCAACTTTGTGAGATCTCACAAAGGAGATCAATCTAGTACCAGCTACCGAACTGTTTGTGCTTCTAGGAGAAATACATCCACCTCTACAAAAAGGAAACTAAAATTCCCTGAAAATAAACAACTTTGAGGTGATGAGGAAAAATAAAAAGAAATGCAATACCTTTTTGAGTTCAGTGTGACTTTAGAAATTGGCAAACATTATGCTCTTGTTCTGTCCACCAAGACCATTTTAATATCTCAGTGACATTTGCCTACTGAAACGTTTTCTATAGCTGACATTTTCTCAAACACCATGAACCTTACCTTAGTGGAGACACAGTTTCTCAGGCATGATTGTAATAGGATGACACAGCTGTTGCCATTTACAGATATAAGTATTATCAACTGTTATAAGGGAGCGTGAGATCTCCAGAGCATGAAAAAAGAAAAGTTTTTTAAAAGAACAGTAATTCCTTCTCAGAGGAACTTTCAATTTCAAGCCTTTGTCACACTTCTACTTCAAACACACAATGCAGAGTTAAGGCACAGTAAGAAAATAGCATTTAATCCTTCTACGGCTTACTCAGAAATGCAAATAGACTTAACGTGGGTTTTAGCAAACTAAGAAGAAATGTGATTAAAATATTTCTCAGTTCATGAATTTCAGTTTAAAAACTGAAAAGCCAAATTGCTCAAAAGTTAAAATACTGCACTCCCTTGAGAGTTTTCTTTTCCAAGATCTTTCTGCAGTCCTAGTGATTTGCAGGCAGTTCTAAAACTCTCTGAAGTAGATCATAAGACAAGCCATATGCTTGTGCCTATTCCAAAATTTGGAGACCATTTGCAATGAGAAATGTTTCAGTGCTGGGCACACAGACACAGCAGAAGACAACTTTCACTCCAAGGAGCTTGTGCTTTTAGTACAAATACAGAGAAAGCAGGTAAAGTAACCACCTAAAGGTAAGGGCTAGGGCATAAAGCTTGAAAGTCTTGAAGAAGGTTCCAGATTAAACTTTTTAAATTGATCTCAGAGTCTTGTAATTCCTTCCAATACCTGCCTCTTCTTACAGCCCAGACTGATTTTGGAATATAGAATACCTCTCACCCCCCTCCAACATCAATTTTATTTAACTTTCTGCTCAGATTTAAGCGTAAACTTGTGTAGTTTCTCTGTGCAGCTACTGCAAAACCAAACTTGAGCTGGGCAGCAAACAAAGGAAAAATTAAAACAAAGAGCAAGAATTTTAGTTAACTTGAGAAATAATAGACACTCACAGCAAAAAAAAAAAAAAAGGCCAACAGCATCAGAGCCTCTGTTACGAAAAGTGTTTCCAGCACATCATCCTTCCCTTCTGCTCCAAACTGATGAGACCACCCCGGGATACTGAGTCGAGCTCTGAAGTCCCCAGTCCAAGGAAGATACGGGCTTACTGGAGCCCATCCAGTGCAGGGCCACAAAGATGAAAGGACTGAAGCATCTTTCACATGAAGAAAAGCTGAAAATGCTGGCACTGTTCAGTCTAAAGAAAATAAAGCTTAAGGAAAATGTGGTGAGGGAAAGGAACTTAGAAGGAGAAGAGTCTTGACCAATGGGAAGGACACAGTGAATGCAAACCCAAACACATGAAGTCCATCTGAACACAAGAAAACACTTCTCTGTGAAGTTAGCCAAGTACTGGGACAGGTTGCCCTGAGGTGTTTGGAGTCTTCATCAAGGAGATAGTGGTGCTGAGCAAACAGGTCCAGCTGGTGCTACTTGATTAGGAGTTTTAAACTAGATGATTTCCAGTGGTTCCTTCCAACCTTAAAGACTCTGTACTTTTATGCTATTAATATACTGTGGTTATCACCCAACTCACAGATCCAGTCTGTGTATTAAGGTCTTGGCAGATACATTTTGATTCACAACAGAACTGCCAGCTGTTTTGCAATTAGTCATGGGTACGACCATTTTCATTCTCTTTTAAAGTATTTCCAACCATACTAATTGTTTTTAATAGCAAAATATAGCGAATGATCTTCCAAAATACTTAAACAATGTAACAAACCATTCTTCAGTGATGCACAGCACCACTCCTGCTTTCTCACAGTTTAACACCCAGAACCCAGTCCCAGCTGCAGCTTTAGATTGACCAAGACCTGGAAGTATATCGTGTGCTAAGAGCTTTGGAAGTTGTGTAATAATTTTTAATTCAACAGAATTACTCATTTTTCCCTCCTGTTCTGCCTTTTGGTTTTTCATATTCTTTTCCAGTAGCGAAAAGACAGCTAACAAAGTAACTGAGCACACTGCAGTCTGGGGAAGAGAGACTCTCTTCACAGAAGATAACAATCACAGAAATTACATTTTTATACGTCTGAAGAATATAGAGAGAAACAGTTACTTCCTCTCCAAAACCTGCACAGACTGTGCTCTTGAGGCCAGAAAGCTCAGATCTTTCCCTTTTTAAGTTTTAGAGCCATCTCTTACTCTCCATCAGGGAAAAGGAACCCAGGCATGTTCACAGAGTCCTTTAGATCCCACCCAACATTCATCTTCAGCTGCAGAAGACTGTTTTGTCTTGTCCCTTGATATTTATGCTTTTTTCTCCCTCTTTCTTAGTCTCTTTACTCATGTCAGAATTCCTACAGTTTCTCCAGCTTCATTTCTCATTGCTTCTGAACAACGTTCCTACCCATTCTTCCATTTTCTGGATGATTAAGGAGATATGGCAGTTACAGGCAGAGGAGCAGGAAAAAAAAATAAAAAGGAAAACCACAAGTATTTCTTATTAGCCAGGGAGAAGGATATTAGTTACCTTCTTAACCCTTTCCAGGCTGCAGTAACCTGGGAATTGAAGACCACCTACAATGACTGTAAGCTTCTAATTAGCAGAGCACAAGACTTTTGCCAGAACTGAACACAATTATGACCATGTTGAACATCAAAGTTCTACTTCTGAGCATTGCAAACTGCAAAAAATTGCAAAATGTCTATTTAATGTTTCTGAGGTATGAGACACAATGGTGATATTAAGAGAACATCAATGTATTTTAGCACTAGAGAGTGAGCATTAAAATCTGCTGTGTTAATGGCAGGGTGCAGAGCACTGCATAAAAGCCACATTGCAAAGCCAAGTGCTCATGAGTTAAGAAATATTTTACTTTACAAGTTTCAATGCCTCTAACTTATTCCTCTGACATACAAGTATGCACACACACACTACTTACATATTTTTAACTGTAGGCCTTTTTTCATTCTCTGCATAGGATAGACCTACTTTGCAGATCATCTGGCTCTGAACAAGTTGGTAAATTAATTCTAGAAAACAGAAAATGGATGTGTATTTGCTTCTGAGCATTTCAAATTTATTCCTACCATTACCACAAAATGAAAAAATCAAAATAATGCGCTGCCTCTGGTGCTTTTTTTATTAGTCAGCATACAGCACATTCACCCTAACTTTTTGAATTTCACATGTTATTCAGGAAATTAATAATGTAGAATGCTCAGTATTTAAAATCTAGCACATAAGTAGGTGCACACAATACAGAGGCTCTGGCACACAAAGTTCATCTGATCATTAGTCCCTGAAACTTTTTATGTCAAAGAATTTATTGTCAGGCTGAAAAAAATCCAGGTACAAACAATGGCTGGTTGAGCAGAAAGATGGTGAAAGGCAAGAGCTATTTAAGGCAAATGAAAATTAAGGAACCTTCATAACAGACAACTGTATCTTAAATTTTTAAAATTTATTAAGTAACTCATTTGGAAACCACTGACCAGTTCTGTTATGGGGTGTCTTTCTATTTGATGCTGAAAACAGTTTATCTGACATTATAATATTAGAGATATCAGAGAAAAACACAAAGGACAAAGACAAAACATTAAGAAAGAAAAATTTTAAAATGTTCTATCACTCCTACCACTCAAATAACATCACTCGTAATTTGAAGAGGCAGATATCAAGTACCTCTGGCTTTCTTGCATTACAGAAGACAAAAAAAATCTCACATTTCTAGTACATGTAGTAGAAAGAATATTTTAATATAAAGGTATCAAATAGAAACATCCTTTTTAAAAAGTAACCCCCCCCAAACTATCTTGTTCAATGCAATTCAGTATTTAGAACAGCATTTTTAGCAATTATTCACCAAGTCTACTGCTTATTCAGAGCAGGTGCCACATATGTACACACACTTTCTCACACCACGCCTACAGTTATAAAGAACTTTTGTTCCCTGAAAGTTGCAGAAAAAGATGAAAGGTGATAATTAACTTGCTAAAATAAAGCACAAAGAGCCTCCCCTTCCCTGTGTGCACATATTCCAGAACAATGCCTACATCCACTGCATGCCAACCTTACATAAAACCTATCCAGTGGAATGGGCTTTGGGCAAATCCATCTCCAGAGCTGTTCCCACTCTACCTCCTGAGGAGCTGTTGCTTCTTTTTGGTGCTGAATTCCACAAGGAATAACGTATGAAAGTATCCAAGAGTTGTACCAATGCTCACAGGGCAGCCCCTCTTCCACAGCCCCTCTTCAGGCAGCTCTGCTTTGCAGAAGAGGATGAGAAAGAGGAGAACACATGGAATTAGCACAGAGAGACCGGAAAGAAAAATTCAGAAGACGATGAGCACACCTAAGTTGTTCTAAAAATATAGTGGAGCAACAACGATGCTTTAGATAAGTCTTTCTCAATCCTTTCAGCCAACACTTCATTTCTGTCACCTCTTCATAACCAGTGTCTGTTGGGGTTTGAACTAATTCTTCACACTTCACTTGCTGTTTATAGAGACTGCAACTGGAGCTTTCCATTTCAGTGAGCTGGCATCTCCATTGCAAACTTTTGTCATTTTTTTGGTTCAGCTAATTGTACAGGGGGGAAATCATTCCAGATGGAAACTAGAAACACATGCACCTAGTTATTCTTCCCAGTATTTGAAACATTTACACATGATTAATCTTTGCTCAGCAGTCCTGGTATTTTGTCACAGAATGTTGTTTGACAACAAATTAAACCCAAATCTGGAGTTCCAAGTACCAAAAGAAAAACCCTCTTTATGTGGCACAGACCACATGCCTGTTCTAAGCTCAACTCTTGTTCCACACTCTTGTAACCACCACCCAGAAGTCACTTTTCCCCCTCCTAACTAACTTCTTTTACTTAAGGATAATGAGTAGTTCTTTTATTCTCTGTAGTTCAGAACGGAAATTTGAACATAGCAAAATTTGAAGACAGAGAAAAATGACAGCACTGGTGAGAAAATGAAGCTGTTAGTGAACAGGGCAAAAGACCAAGAGAAAGGTACAAAACCTTTTCCTCATGTTCCTGAATTTTATAAGTTTGCCATTGACTAAAGTAATGCCTCTCAGTCAGCAAATTGAGAAAATAGTTACCATTTATGCAATATGTATGTAATTTGTATGCATTAGTGGTTAAAATTGACAGAAAATAGTAAAAACTCTATCCTACAAATATAGCTCAGTGATTTCAAGATATAGAAGAAGTGTAACACCACTTCATTTGCATGAAATGTCTGAATCCTGGAAGTGGTAAGTGGATACTAAAGGAAAACATTCTGCATTTATGAAATTCCAACTGTTGTCCTTCACCCACTCTGAGTTTTCTCAGTTTTATGTCACTTATCTACTCAATACCACCATTATTACACTCAGGTTTCTAAAAGGTCCATATTCAAAACTCTAGCAGTAGTCTTATGTTTACTCTTGTATATAGTCCATTTTCACTTGATGAAAAGAAATGTGCAGGAACACATACAAATACACTTTAGAATTAAAAATGTGTTAGTAGTAAAAATCACCATTAGAACCTTTTAGCTTTGATATTAAGAATTTGTCTGAATAGATATATATGTATGTTCACATTTCAAACTTTTAGAAGCTCCTAGGACAACAACACTGATTATTTTGTTACCCCAATGATTTTCCAATATAGCTCTTACTGCACAACTGTCCGATTTTATCTCATATACAGAAAAAACCCACAGAAAATTGCACAAATTCAAAACAATGTGCTAAAGATGCTTCTGTCCATTAGGAAGTGAAACCATCTATTAAATATATTATAATGTTACCCAAGTTTCATTATTAGACTGTTATAGCTCAAAAGTAGACACATATTTAGCCAACTTGAAAACAGTTTTAACAGACCTTCCAAATATAAAGAGGCTGATTTTATTCCTTGTAAATATTAGAGGCAACAAGCACAAAACTAAAGTCCTCAGCCTCTTGCCGAGATTATCAGAACTGCTGAAAAGGAATCCTGCAAGCCCCAGTCACTGATAACTGATCATCTGGCACAAGAATCCCCTCAAACAAGGCAGTGGTTTGGGTGAATATGAGAATCCTTACCCAGATCCCACATTTTTGACTTGGCAGATGTCTGTAATCCAGAACCTCTTGAAACTAGAAGGATCATATCAGGCATCAGGCACACAAGATATATATCATGCAACAGCTTTTCATCTTTTTTGGACATCTAAAAACTTTCAAATTATTCTGCTGTGACAAAGATGCCTTGGCTATGCTTGTTTCTACAGCAAAGATCTGACTTTATTCAGCCTAAGAATGTGTAAAGTCTCGTATCTTTGAGAATTATCCCATATCATGGGATTTTAACACTGCATACCAGAATCCAAGTATTGAATTGCCCTGCTTAGAAATTAAACATTTACCAGCCAAAAATTTAAGTCATTTGCAAGAAAAATATCAAGAGAAAAAAAAAAAGATTAATGAACAGGTAGTGCTGTCAGGCAGAAATTGCAGCATCAGAACAACAAAACAGCGAGGAGGAGATAATTTAGTTTAATCAGGAGACCTCTTTGATGTGACACAGGATAGGGAGTACTTGTACACTGACAATAATTGTTTTTCCTTCATTTAGTGTCAGGGTGAAAAAATTGAAGTCATGGAGGATCCAACACTACATCAGATAATTTACTGACTTGATAAGGTTCTTGACAGCCTCCAGTTCTTTCATATTTCATAGTGTTCTTACTGCTACACTTGCACTGAATGGATGTTAAAAAACTCAATGTAGAAAAATGTGCAGAATTCACAGCAAAGCTCCACAAACATAAGAAAATGGAAGCAAAATTACCTTAAATAATCACTTTCTCAAGCATACCAGAAATACTTAAAACTAAGCACTCCCAAAAAAAAGAGCAAATTATTGTAATAATGACATTTAAAGAGTGGCAGCTCAGTATTAAAAAAAAAAAAAAAAAACAAAAACCAAACCAAAACAAAAAACCTAACCAACAAACAAAACAAACAAAACCCCCACAATAAATAAATAATAAACACAGAAATAATCTTCTGTGATATTTTAAGAATCTAATTTAAGTAGAACTAACATAATTTTAACCCCTTTTCAACTTACCCTTCATAGAAATCCAGTCTGGTAAGTGTGCTGAACGCTGTCAACTCTAAAGTCTGGGGGAGTCAAAACTATCTCTGCCTTCAGCTCAGGTCCTTATTTTTTTTCCATGTGATTGACATTTGCTTTTCTTAAGGAGCTCAACCACCTCTTCCCATCCCTTTGCCCAGTGACTTTATGCAAATGGCATTAGTTAATTTATTTATTTAGTTGCATATTTATTAAAACATCTGTAAATAGGAACAGTAGTTGAGGCTTCAGTTTCACTTAAAAACGAGCTTTGGGGCCCACCTACTAAATCACCAAAGGGCTTATAGAGTTTGTATAAATCACTCTCAAATAATGTCTTAAAGTTTACACTGCATGAAGGTACCTTTCTGTCCTGTGCCTCCTTCTTGTCTCGTGTCTCCTTTTTCTGTCCTTCTCAAACACCAAGATGGGGTAGTGGCAGTAGCAGCTCTCCCCCATTTCCTTACTGAAACCCTCCCTGTGCAGTGTCTACAAAGATTCCTAAAAGTATTTCTACAATTATCAAGGGTTTCTTAACAAAATTATGTGGAAAACAGTTTTTCCCTTTATGCCAAATGAGGTTCAACTGGTGTAGCCCAATAAAGGTATGAGATTCTTTGGAGAACACTTGTCTAATTAAACTGGAGAATCACTAAACATTCTATAAGCAGAAGAAAGAAGCTACACAAACTCTTTGCTCAAAACATAAAATAATAAAAAGGTGGGGGGAAACAGGAGTAGAGGGAGAGAAAAAAAAAATCACAGAAATGAAAATTAACTTATTTCCAGAACCAAAAATCATTCCCTACAATGTACTCCTGATATATTTTTAACCTTGACACTTTCATTAGTCTGTGACATATATTAACTAAGGATGAACAGCAGAACCTGACATGATTAAATACTAGCAATGCAGTATTAAACTCATTAGGTTATACCACTAATACCACCAATACCACCCTCTGCAAGAACAAACTTGATGAAGATTCACAGATTTTTACATGTTTCTGAAATTCATCAGACCTGAGCTTTAACCCACATCTTCAATATCAACGGAGCAACACCACTTACCAGTTAAGGGCATCAGTGAAAGACAATGTAGGTGTGCATTGTAAAACTAGGGATACATTAATCAAAAACCCATGTGAAAACAATCTGAATTCTCTATTACAAAGATTAGACCTTCCCATAATTAAAGGAGAACAGGAATACTGATGGATTAATGGAACACTAGGCAGATGGGCATTGCTACCAGGGAACACCACCACCACCACCAAATGGCATTTACATGCCACTCCTAATGTTTTCAAGCCTTGATTCTTCCACTGCTTTCCATTGCACTGGGAGATATTAAATTCTGAAAGCCACAAAAAGGTGAAACATGACATTTTCTGCTATAACATCAAATCACCTATAACACACCTCAATCCCTCCCCTCTCTTATGAGCAACCAAAAGAAACAGGAGGTAGAGAAAGAAATAGGTCTTTCCCATTTGCTGGTTCAACTCTGCTCCAAACCTCTTTCTGTGCACAGCAAGTGTAGGTACCACCGACCTTTTTTTAAAGGAAGTTACCTAGAGAAGAATTACATTTCTTTTCCTTATGTCAAATGGGGCTACAGTAAAACAGCCTGGTAGCAGTAAGAAATCTCCTTTACAGTCCAAAGAAAGCTGGAAGACTGAAGACTACAAAACATAACATATTTAGGAATATCTATTATCTTTGTTTGTCAGCATCTTATATTTCATTTCACTTTTGTACCTATCCCCCTTCTTCTGGCCCTCATGTAAACAGTATCCAAAGAAGAGCTACCTTTAAAAAATATGAAGAAAAATTAGCAGATTTTCTTTACTTTGGTACTTCAAAAGCAACCCTCTGCTGGTTTCACCAGCGTTCTCCTTTATTCTTTTAAAATCCTGTCACACGTTACGGTTGTTATTTCAGAATTAAACGTGACATTTGAGATCAGTAAAGTCATACTACCAGCTATCTTGGTCATAGTCATAAAAACTAAGTTTTGTTTCCTTATTTTAAGAGGTGTGTTAGAAGTGGAAAAAAAAAGAAGAAAGGTTCTGGAGAAATTTTATTGAATAAGAACAATTTATTTTTCAATCTATACTTCAGAAATTGAATTACAGAAGAGAACCAATTTATAATAACTGCAGGCTTTGACTCTGACTATATTCCTTCTTCTCCCTGCACATGATGTCTTTCTGAGAGATGCCAGTAAAATTTGATTCATTCTTCACCATAATATGCTTGCTTTATGTATGCCAGCTTCCTAATGAGCTGGCACATTAGTCAAATGCAATCATGGTAATAACCTAATTCAGGTTTAAAATATTATCAAGATGTTCTACAAATTAGCTCAGTATTTAGCTATTCAACATACATTTATAAAGCACCTTTCATGATGAGAATCACAAGGCATTGTACAGAGACGGGGGAAAAATAATAATCCAGCAACAGGAGAAGAGACTTCACAGTTCTGCCAAGGTGCCAGAAACACCTGACATGCTCGTTGTATACTCATCTGGCTTTTCAACACATCCACAGAACTGATTTGATCTGCAAATCCAATACCCTGGGCAGAGAATTTCAAGCCCTGGAGAACAGATGACATAGGCTCCAGCACCTGACATCCTCAATTTGCATTTGGAGATGATTAATAAATGACGATCTATTAAATATATGGCACAGGATGACATGTGGAGGAAATGAAAATTTAGCTCAGCAAGACTAAGGTCATGAAAGATCTGAGAGTCCGGAAGTAAAACGGGAAGTGAAAACTTAAGCAGAAATCAATATATTTATGCAGTGACTGAAACATACTCCTCAAGAGGCATTTATTAATGTGTTAGGAGCACTGACACATTTGGTCCTCAAACTATTAAAAAACCTGCTGATTGCTAAGAGAAATCATTTTTCATTTCATGTATACTGAATAAATCCCTTTAACCTGGGAAACAGCTGTTACCTAACTGCCTGTGAAATGAATTGTTGTTCCCCTTGACACTCACAGGGCAAAGTGCATGAAGGGCAGCAAAGATCTACTATGGAGATCATCAGCTGCCACTCTTGTTAATGACTGAAAGTGTATGAAGAGAAAACTCTCTTGCCATCAGAAATGGCCTATGAGGTTCAGTTTCAGGCCCATTAAAAAAAACAACAACAAAACAATAAACAACCAAATAAAAAAACAAACTAAACCAAAACAAACAAATTAAAAACCAAACCAAACAAAAAACTCAAACAAAAACATATTTAAGAATCTGGAAATTACCACTCCTTGTAAAGCCAGATGAGTTACACAACTCCAGCCACTCTTATTCAGCTGCCTTTGACACTTCATTTCAAACAATGCCCGCAGGAGTGACGATAAATGTCACCCAAATACAACACTGGATGATGCTGAAAGGTACTCAAGTTTCACTGTGACACCAGGGTTGAGTAAATGCTAATATTATCCTCTGCAGCATTTTCATAGTATGTTCTCTTTGAGTCAGAGGTATAATTTTCCACTTTATTTCTAACTGCAGGATGTAATAGATACCAGACTGAAAAAAATCTATTAAAGGTCTCCATTAAATGACTTATCACATACTATGAGAAAGGTTATATTTGGTCAGGACACTAATGTTGTCCCATCTCTTAATCACAGAGACCATAAACACCTAGTTTAGAAACAAGATATTTAAGACAAGCAAACAACTTCAAAATTCCTGAAGATTAAATTTTATGTCTGTTAAGTAGCTTATTGAGCAGAAAACCAAATGTTGAATCACGCTGAGACAAATAATGTGTCTGCATGTACCACTGGCATGAAGAGAAACAAGTTATCCACTGCAATCACTGCAACCTCCAATGTCTCACTCACCTTTCTTTCCACAGTGTTCTTCCAGGGGATTTTTATAAACCTTTACAAAAATATAAGTCTTTAATGAAGTTACAGAAAATGGGTTTATCTTATGAGACCAAAACATAACTTCTACATACTTTTTCCTGTTCATATACTTTTTACTCTGCTTCCTATTTTTTATAAAATTATTATACACTATAACATTCACAAGTAAGGTAATAATTTAATTGGAAATATTAATCTCAAACTGTGAAGATTTGCAAAGATATATGGCTGTCATAAAACAACAAGAAGTTATTCAGGGAATGGGTCAATATCCAATGAATCCAATCAATGACTTCCATTGATTTTCACCAGCTTTGAACCAGATTTTCTGACCTGGAATATTCCTGGCCTCACTTTTATGCTTCTCAATCTGTGTATTTAGTACTGGCATTGCCTCTGGGGGAACTGCTCTTTGAAGACCTTCCAAATCATGAAGCACTTTGAAGCTTCAATGAAAATTATGGGTTTATAACAAAATAATTAGTCAGGATAACATGCAGAGAGGATTGGAAAAGCAGGAAACCCAAATTTAAAACTTAATTTTCAAGTCTTATCTCCAGAACTAAAATCTAGTATAATAAAACAAGTAATTCTCATAGCTTGGCAGTGGAAATGGATGTCAGATATTATGGGACTTTCCATAATAAATGTTTCAACTAACTTCCTTTCTTTTTGCTGTGTTTTTTTACCAACAGACATTAGATATGTGAAGAGCCAGTAGCTGTAGTAAAGTAACAGCTGAGCAGACAAACCTAGGTACAATACATTAACATGTGCTTTCAGAGACAAGAGTGTAGGTCATTCAGCCTAAAAGTGTGTTTTTAACTGCCCAAAATAAAGATTCTCTTCCCTTTGCACAACCAGGCACCACCTTAAGAAATTAATCACCTTAAGCTTAAGAAATTCCATGATACCTTAATGATACCATAATGCAAATAAGCAGCATTTGTAGCATTCTAACACATGCTTGGCTAGTCAAAAATGCAGAATACACCTGTTTAGTAAAAATCAAACAGCACATTGACCCATTCTGTTTCACTTTCCTGTTATCAGCTCTACTGCTAGAAGGGAAAGCTTGAGCAAAATCAAGTTCGTACTTTTAAAGAACTACAAGTTTTGAAGAATTGTGCTCTTTTTCATTTTCAGATGTATTTTCTGTTTGATCTGGTTCTCTTCCCCTGATTTGTTTCTTCATATCCAGTTGTAGTATAGAGGAAAATAAATCATGCCTGAATTTAATTTTTTTTTGGGGGGGGGGGGGGGTAATAAGAGGATGTGGATTGGGCAGAGGGAAAATACCAAAAGATAGTTGCAAAGGTCTTAAGCTATTCCTTAACAGTACACTAAGATATTCATATTAATATTAGTTTATTTACTTTCAAGACCCTTTACTAAATCTAGGCTCAACACTGAGTTGAACTTCGGGAAAACACTAAACATTTCCGTAAGAACATGGAAATATATTTGATAAAATTGAGAATCATGATCTCTTATAAAGCCATGAAAAGATAAATTTCTCACAGAAACAACAACAATAAACATCTAAATTTAACAGACCAAGATTCCTACAAGTGCCTAAATATTAGAAATTAACCTCAAAAGGTTGATTTTGGAGGAATCTATTTCCTGAAGAAGATCTTGTATTCTTTTACTCCCGTTTTCATTGATGTACTGCATCTGAATGCCTCTTGAAGACTTTGGCTGAGTGTTGCTGAAGCCCTAAAAAAAAAGTTTAAGTCACACACGGCCTTTACACTGACCTTCCTTTTAGGATTTTATGTAATCTGTAAAAGTCAGGCACCAGCTCAACAGTCCACTCAGTCCACTATGACGTGCAATATTCCAGTTCAGCAACAGCCAAGTTTTCTACACAGAATGACTGAGCAGGTGATGTGGCTTAGAAAGCACTATAAAATAACCTGCTTTAAATCTTTAGTCACTCTCCAAGATGATGAGTATTATCTGACTCTTCAATTTGGATAAGAAACAAGGTCTGGCAGTTTTATAGGGCCCATAACCATATCACACAGCTCAAGACATCGTAAGCCCCAAGTAATGTGACGTTTGTTATGTGTACTATAAAATCCCCTTTTTTGTAAATAACAGTATTGTGTGTCTGGTAAGTAACTATAAAACTAAATTATCAGCTCATTGATAATTATCACTTGCTTGTTGTTGTTCTGTTTGCAGTTAGCCACATATGTTCCTTTCTCATTCCCTGTTCTTATATGAATAATGCAGAACTGCAGCACATAAATCCATGTGACAGACTATTTTTCATTGCAGTACCTGTTTTTTGTTTTTTATTTTCAGAGCCAGGGCTCATGACTATATATAAATAGGAAGAAAGCACCTACACAGAGGGATTCAACATTCAGGAATGTAATGCAACGTTGGTTTTCATTCCTTTTCAACTTTGCATTGGCATTCATCCAATCTATGAAATGATACTTCAGTAAGAGCTGTAAAGCATTCTTATTTCCGCACTATAAAAATATACTTTGTATGTTTGGTTTTTTCTAGTAAGCAGGTTTTACTTAAACTATTTTTCCACACCGGACCTGCCAAAAAGAAACTCCTTTTCTTCCGTCATATGGCATCTTCTCCTCCATTTACCTACAGAATCCCGACTCCGATGAACTCTACCTGTACCAGTTTCTTGTGAAGGGGAGCAAAAAAAGGTAAAGCTTAACAATTTTGTTTCTTAAATACTGGGTAATCTTGTGGTCCATCAATAGACACTTGCTTATTAGCTCTATTCTTAATAGCTCTGCTCCCATGAACTTACAGTCTGGCCAAAGACTCTCTCCTTCACCTTTCCCTTTGACAGAAGGTGGATCTGCTCTGGTGCCAAGGACCTGGTTCAGATACACCAGGTTTCACAAGAAACTCTGCTCCATTCAACCTTTTCAGGTTGTTTCTTCCATTGAGTGGCTGTTTAACCTATTTTTGAGAATTATCCATCCCTGGCATGACAAAACCACAACTCCCGAGGAGTTCAGAGCTGAAATGCATCACTGTCTAAAACTCACTGACCCTAAAGTTACATTACGGTGTTTTCTACACTCCCAAACAGAACAGGGCTGAGCCCATGACAAATGTGCATCCAAGTTTAGCTTGGTGACAGAACAGAGTTGGAAAGTCTCCAGGATCCATGAATTCTGATAGCCATCACAGACCCAGTTTCAGTAGATGACATTTTACAAATTCCAGAGGTCTGGCTCATTCGTAAGAAAGCATCTCTTAACAGCTCTTATCCTCTCGTTAGGAAATAATATGTCCTCAACTAGAAGCAACACATAAGGGCTATGCTATAGGGAAGGACAACACTGAATTTTCTTCTAACAGGTTGGAGAACCTTGATCTCAAAACAGAAGATGAACAAGTGAAACCCAGTACAGGAGGTTGGTTTGCCCTTAGAAATAATGTGGGTTTTATAAAAAAACCCAAACCAAACCACACACACACACACACACACATATACACACACACAAACAAACCTGAAAATTTTGCTATTTTTTCCAGCTGTGAATAAAGAGAAATAAAAAAAAATGCATTTATTTTAATGTTTATTTTCCTGCTTCTATTGACTGCTAAAGTAGAATTGCACTATTGTGTTATTAGTTCAATGTTTAAGTTGCAACTATGGCTGCATTTCAATAATAATCAAACACTTTGCTCAAGATTAAGGAAAATCTGTAAAAATTCAAGTATATCTAAAATGTAGGTGACAAATGAGCAAACAAAAGCAGTACAAATGCCAACTCGATTTTCCACGTGCCTCCTTTTCACGTTGCTGTTAAAGGGGAGGTACAGAAATGGGTCTACAGAAATACAGGACAGACACCAATAATTTGAATCAAGTGCAGTTGAGGGCCAGTAATATATGAAGGGAGTTGAAGCACTGACCAAGGATCAGTAGCAAAGGGAACTGGGATTGTCTGGCCTGGACAAAAAAGTGCCTGAGGAGGGACGTGACAGCAGCCTTTCCATCCGTGAGGGCAGGAAGGCATTGGAGGAGCTGCCCACAGAGGTTGTGTGCTCTCTCTCCATCCTTGGACAGTTTTGAGACCAATGAACTGAGCTGTGATCAGCTCGGTCTGACCTGGAGGCTGGGATGGAAACCTTCCAAGAGAGCCTCCTTCTGCCTGAATTATCTTATACTGTCATTCAAAAAGTTCTAGGAAGTTGAAGGACACCCCAATCACTCATTTGAGGCTTTAGGCCCATTCAAGGTCATAGTTTCAGTGGATGGAATAGAACTTCAGCACAATGGTTTCTCACAAAATTAAGTATTAAACCAAATTATCAAACTTAAGGGCCAAAAGTCATAGTCTTAACTTATCCTCCTTTTTACACACATACTTTTGAGGGTAATATATTTTTTTTAAGTTGTAAAATACCTAGCAGTACATGCAGTTTGGATTCTAATTCCAAATTAGCATACCATCTGAACTTGGGTGAATTTTCAGAATTTCATCACATAAGTCATTCCTCATTAAAGGAAAAAAGGCACTACACCACCAAAACACAGAAAAACAAAACCCAAGACTAGCCCACAACAACAGCTTTACAAACATTTACCATGAGGCAGATTCAGTTTAGAATTAATTCTAAGGCCAAATTCACTTGCTATAAAACATTCTTATCTCACCTTCCACCTATAAAAATATAAGAGGCAGAACTGGCAGCAGGGTGTTACAACTAACATTATCTTAGGAAAAAAAGCTTGCTGGTATAATACCAGAAAGAAAAGAAGGACCAAAACAAACTTCTGGGTTTATAATGAAAGTCTTCATCAATTCCTTTTTGTGTTAGAATTAATAGATTAAAAATTCAGTATTTGAAAGACTAAGCCTCTGTCAGATCTTTTTGAGTTCAAAGCATTTCTTTATATTAATTTTTTTTGGCAAAATTGATCAAAAGGAGCTGCAAAATATGCAACTGTTTGATAATGCAAAGAAAATTCAAGGGAGGAGAAGAATATGTTAAGATTTTCTTGGGTATATAAACATTTTTATTTTTGCAGTACTTCTTAGTATTAATTTGTAAATAATTATGTACATATGAAAACATGTTTTTATTTTTCATCAGCAAGTCTTTCCAATTCTTAGCCTGTCAAACCAAAGGCTGATACCGGGGAGAAGAGTCTAAAGGAGACTGGAAGCATCCCCTGCTCTGCTCTCCACTGTGTGTCACTACCAGCTCTGCCAGCATCCAGACCCAAGCAACACAACACCAAAGGACATCAATAACACAAACAACACAACACCAAAGGGGGCATCATTTCTCCACCCTACAATGTTTTTAAGAAATAAATTTCTACAAGTACTCTGAAGTTTTTGGTTTCACACGCCGATCCTCTTTTTTCTTTCTTTTGATGCAAACAGGGCATCACTTCAGGAATCAGACACTCTGATTCAATTCTTTAAAAGTAAGCAAAGTAATCAAAGCCCTCCTTCCTGTAGACATATCCCCTCCCACTGAAGAAGATTTTGCACGTCAACTTTGTGATTAATAGCCTGCTACTCTCATTAAACTCATCCCTCCTACTTAAAAATTTTTCTCCGCTGTTTCCAACCCAAGCATAACTTCCCCAAACACCATTCCTGAGTGCTTGTTGCTCCACAACCAGTCGTCAGCTGCAGTTGGTGGCTGCAGTGATACATCACAGAGCAGAAGCACAGGAAATGAAATACCCCACCCAAAGCAGACCAGTACTTTGAGCTACCCATTCACTGGGATCAGAAATACTGAGGTGGGACTCCTCTTTGCTGAAATCCCCAGACCCACAAGGGTCATGACAGTCATAGCACATTCCATTATAGACTTTTCAGGGTCTTTCCACCTCAATCCTTGCTGTTGTCAAACTGCAGGTGCATTATCTCGATATCTCTCTGTTATCTAAAATGCTAATTTTATTTTTTCTTGAGTTTAGTTGAGCTCAAATTTCCTAATGCTCAAATAGTTATGCAGTCACAAGGTAACCATCCACACCAATCCACAATTCACGTGCTCTTCTTTGCTGTTTTCATTACCATTTTACAGAAATTATTCATTACCTTCTATCATAAGTCAACTTTTTTTGACTTTCAAGTTTTATTCACCCTCACTTCTTTCTGTACAAAACAAGGAATACAAGATAAAATATAAACAGCAATAGTAGCAATCCCTTATCTTACATTCAGACATGATAAAACCCCTCTATCCATTCAACAACTCATCCAACATAACAGGGACAGGCATCCAGCATGTCTGTGAACCAAACATCACCACTGAGGGTTTAATAAGTTGGAATTAGCATCCACAGGGATCCTTTGCCCAGAAAATTCTTCCTTCATGATGCTTTAAACGTATTTACCAAATTTGTAGGTAATATTCAGCCTGTGCTATTCAGAGTACACTGTGTCACTTGCATTTTCAAGCAGGAAAATAAACAACACCAAATGGTTTGTGCCTGCTGTAAGAGAGAATTTCCAACTTGAAAAAATGAATATTCACAGTATACAAAATACAGGAACAGAGTTAGGAGGCAAAAGTACTTCATTAACATTTTTACATTTGGTTTATTGGCAAGTCTGAGAAAGATAAAGCAAAACTCAGTATTAATTATATCTTGACAATCTCTGTCCATGTAATGACTGTGTTTTCAATTTGTAAATGTGTTATTAATTTGCATATAAACTACATTGGAAAATCTCAAATATTATTTGCAACTGCCTAATTTTCTCATTCATCAAATAGTATCATCTCAGCCTTTATTTTTTTTCTGGTATTTAATAATTTTATTGACATGCTTATTATAAAGAACAAGAATACTGTTATTTTCTAATTTACATTAACATAACTACCATTTTAATGGGTTTGAACTGCCTGAAGTAAATGGGATAGCAACACACAAGCTGCTACTTGCCTATCATGGAAATATGCAATGGTTTATTTCAAAATGAATTATCAAGTAAGTTTGCAGAGCAGAACATAAAACTGTCCACAAATGGCCCTAATGCAAATATAAGAAAAACTGTAGTACCCAAAATAAATCAAACAGTTGAGGAGAAAAACAAAAATTGGTTTTCCCTTGTGTAACTATGTCCTAATCTTTACACTCTTAATAGCTGCAGAGAAATGAATCAGAATGTATTTCTTACCTTTCATATTTTCTACGGGAAGTTCATTTTGATTGATAATCAAATCACAGAGAACTAAGAAACAAATTATCATTTGCCTGCCTGACCTTTTAGAAGAGTAAAAGGAGTCTTTCACAGGAGCTATAACACACTTGAATTCAGCCTAAGTTATTACTCACTAATAGTTATTAACATGTGCTGGTGGTCTGGTACCCAGGTAAAGTAACTCAGCAACCTCCGTTAAAATACTGTTTTACCACATATTAAAAAAAAAACAAAACAAAACTAAAACCAAACAAAACCAAAACCAAACAAAAACCCCAAACAAACACAAAACCCCCCTCTCATTATACCCATTCTTAGTAGAAATTTTAGGTTCTTTATTTCAGAAACACTAAAAATAGTGGTGAAAATTGAGAAGCCACACATCTGGTGAACTGACATTTTGCTTCAGCCTCCATTCTGTTTCAAAGGTACATATTTGGCTATTAACTGGAAAGCAGTTGATGAGCAAAACATTCTAGTCTGAGTATCCTTAAGAAAAATTGAACCCTCTGATTCTCCACCATCCTCAGTTGAAAACACCTATTTTCATTATGGTTTCATCATACAGTGAGTCAAGAGATTGCACTTTTGACAATCCCCTGCAGATATCAAGCTGTAGTGACAACCCCTGACATGATAGATATGGTCCTTTCTAAATATGAAATATTATATAGATGGTCCTTGCTAAAACATATGTTCCTAATAAAAACTTCTATCTACATAGTCAAGCTGTTTAACCTAATTTAGCTAAATGTAGGGTGATTTCAAGTTGGCTTCTTGAAGCATTTCCATGCTCATTGAGGAACTGGGTGTGGAAGGCTGTGGCAATTGCTCTAATTGTAAATGGATTACACCACCCTGAACAAAGGTTGTCTTCATTAGATATTTTGACTATGACAGAAGTAGAAATGTACAATTATTAGAAATCAAGTAGTTCAAATACAAAGTCATCCAAGTGCCACATGAAAGAAAGCAACTCAGCAATAAGGAAAACATCTCTGAATTATCAGCAGTGTTTTCAGTACAAACCCAAAACACAGCTCCATACTGGCCACTGTGAGGAAGATTAGCTCTACCCCAGCCAACTCCAAAACTCAGAGAGACAGCTAAGCACAGATGGTTACTCCTTAATCATTATTTCTATGAATAAATTATCCCAGTGGCATCTCTCCTTTGTTATTTCTCATCACTAGAGGGATAGGACCTGGCAGATCGCTTCAGAAAAAATGAGAGTTGAGGGATTAGGAAAGAGATTCTCCTATCAAAAACCTAAATAAAATAGGTGACTCGAATCGTCCTGCAGAGGAACACATTACTGCTCCAGTCACCCAAATTCATCTACAGATACCAAATTTTACATTGACTACCGTGGATAACACCCTAATGACCACATAGTTCTGTTGTATTTAAGGAAATAGCCCCCTTATATCTGCTTTTAGTATCTATATAGAGACAAACTAAGCCATAGTCTGTCCTTAATTTAACAATATTTGAGTAATGTAATTTCTGCTCTACTCCAAAACCAAAATGGAAGCATTCAGCTTATACTCTACACTTTCTACACAGAAGTCCCAATACACTTTTAACTTCATTAGAAATCAGCTGCATTTATTATTAGACTGATGAGCAAAGCTTTCAGAAACAGAAGAGGCTGTAGCATAATTATCCCCCCTGTAACTAGATTAATACAATTTTGATTTGGCATCCCCTCATGGCTTTAGAGCATGGATTGGTTTCTCAGAACTACATCTGAGAAACAAATTACTTTCTCCCATCTCTCTTCCAACTCCTTCCCAATCTACCCAACTTGACTGGGAATACTCGAAGCTGATGGAAGTGGAGAGAGGGCAGAGGGGCAGGAAGGGAACAATTAAAAATAAATTGATTTTTATACCTGCTTTTTTGCAGTATTGAAATTGCTCAGATTCAAGCATCCTGACTCAACAAAAATATTATGAAGCCCAAATTAAAAACACAATCACTTTTTTGAAACAATTTGTAACAGTTTTCAATTTAGCAACTTGCTTTGTAAAGAGACTATTGTAAGTACTTGTGTTCCAATCTTTTGTTTTACATCTTGTATGTCTCATTTTTTTCTCCTATAAAATTATCTACTCACTAAGCAAAGGCAGTTTTTTCATCTCAAACTTGGGAAATTTAATTTAGTAACTTTTAAATAACATCATTCAGGTTCCTAAGGCTTCAGTCTGTAACTTAAGATTATCTGCCTGTTCAGAAAGCATTAACTACCATCACATTCAAAGTCATATACATCATACCTGATTGTAAATCTATCACACTACTCCTTTGTATATATAAGCTTAATTTTTGTTGACAAGGTTAAATTGGAATTTAACTTGTAGCAGGAGTGTATTTAAATGTAAATTTACTTTTTCCAGCAACAGATTTTCCAAACTGTGCCTGAGAAACCTGAATTTAATCAAGATATTTGCACATACAATTTCCTGTGAAAAACAATCATGCAAGTACATTTAGCAAGCAAGTTATTTCCATTTGGTTGCAAGTGTCTGTGTACATACAATCTGACTGAGTAAAGCTTTGTACATGCACAAAATCCAAGTGAAAACTGCCTTGAAAACTGACCAAAAGATTAAATGTCAAGAGCTAAAACTGTTGGAAAGATTAGAATACTAAAGAAAATAATACTTTAGATCTCAATGTGTTTCTTAATTACCTGATCACACATTTGTATCAGCTTCCACATTAAAAAGCAAGAGTCACTGAGAAAGCAGAAGAGTGAAAAGGGACATAACCAGATTGTCTCCCTTTTTTAAAGATACCGTTGGAGTATTGTCAGTGTGGAAACAAACATCAAAACCAGAGAAAAAGTCACGGAAAAAGCAGCATTGTTTGATTCAAGGGGTCTGCAGAGATATTCCCCCTCTACCAGTTGAAGACTAAATGCTTCTGTTTTCAGGTTAGAAACTGGGGTACCAGTAAAGATTTAAAAGAATTCTAAGGTAAACAACTTCTTGATAAAGTCTATTAGCAGATGAGATAAAAACCTGTGGAGATTGCTGCAATAACTGTGATGTAGAAAAAAATGTAGTTGCCATGAAAGTTCTAATATTGTTCTAAACCAACGATCTACTTAGAGGTTAAAATAAGGTTCTATTTCATACAGTGTTAATGCTGTAGCAAGAAAATAATTTGGATGGAAAAACAAAGTGGTTTATCTTTAAAATATCTAGAAATCTTTAGAAAGGAGAATTCACTCAATCTTATTGGTGGAATAAATGGATTTTTCAGGGAGTACAGTGTAGAAGCAGTGGTTTCAATACACAACTGGTTTGGGTTTTCTTAAATTTTGGGGGTTTTTTTTGGTTTTGGTTTTGTTTGGTTTGGTTTGGTTTGGTCTTGGTTGGTTTTTTTTGTTTGTTTGTTTTTTTGTGGTTTTTTTTTTTGTGTGTGGTTTTTTTTTTGTTGTTGTTGTTGTTGGTTGGTTGGTTGTTTTATTCGATTTTGTCTTTTAATGTATTATTGTCAAGGAGGTCAGACCCAATTTCCAGAGGCCCATGGCAGCCCACACCTCACTTCATATTAGCTTCCCAGAAACTGCTGCAGGGGCCTTTCAGATACTTAGGCACATCAACTATTTCTCTCATCTCCATAACAGTTGCTCATAAAAAATGAAAAGCATTAACAAGTAAAGTAAAAATGAATTGCTAATGGCATCAAGTTTGTTAACAGTTTCCCAGATTTAATTCCCAGGAAGATGATCTTTCTATGGAAAGATTCTGGTTGCCAAATCATTTGCATCCTTTCTTTGCTTTCACTTCTATATGAGGGGTATAAAGGAAGACTCCACTATAAATATTAGGATTTGGAAGACTCAGTGTCTCAGTTTTAACTGAAAACGTGGTTTTAAGGCGTATTATCATCACACCAGGGCCATAAAATATATGGTGGCCTTTCCACCTGGATCTGAGCCTGTAGTTCAGAACAAACAGATAGGTATCAGCTTGCTACTAAAATAATGTAAGCACAAATCATTCCAGATTTAATTAGGGTTTTTTAAGTACTTGGCTTGCACTGTTTTGGGGGTGGGTGGGGAGGGGAGTTGTGTCATATTTTAGATATAAATTAAGGTACCACGAATTCAAATTTATACTGCACAACAGCTCATCTCCATATGTACAGATAGTGATCCTATAAATTTTTCCCAGCCTTCTGTGTATATCACTTTGTTTAATTATAATGTACTGCATATATCCTTTTCTTTTTTGATTTGGCTGCTGAGTTATGGAAAGCCACTAAGTGTGAACTGTTATGAATTTTATTCCCTTATAGCCTTTCCTTAGCTCCTTCCCTTTGGACATTTTCTGGTCTAAAAATAAAAAAAAGTGTCCCGGGTAAATAATCTCCTTCATTCCCAACAATAACCAGTGATGCCACTGATTTTACAGTAGAAGTAGACCAACAACATCTGAGACACTGTCATGCAAGTCTGAAGTTTTCATGTTACTCTTACAGCATAACAGGTGCTACTTGCAAAAGGAGGTTGAATGCTTTTTCTTTTGGTACAGAAAATAACAATCCCCACATTCCTATTGGACTAAAAGCTTATGTGCCTGAAAACTCAACCAGTTTCTCCAACCTGAACAGAATGAATAAGAAGACAGCAGAAGTTCAGATTCAAGCTGCTATGGAGGTCATTAACAACCACAAAGGTAGCAAAACTTTGATTTAGCCAACATAACACACTCAAGTTACTATGAAAAGCTAAAATCTATTTCTTTCCTTGTAAATAATGAGAATTTTCAGGCATGCATCAGGCAGGAGATGGCTTAAGTGTTAAAGTCATTTGGTGCTGAGCATGCAGCACAAGTAAAATTTGAAAAATCCTTCTAATTTTCATTGCTGTGTAGGATTGTTAGTAATACATAGTACAGATAATTATATTAGCACTAAAAAACCCCACTAATTAAGATAAAATTGAATGAACCTTGCTTAGCGTAAGATACATATCACTGAGATGTGGTAGCACATTGCTTGGGGGTGGAGTACCTGCTTCATCTAAACCTCCAAAGCAGGGATAATGATGGCTGACAATTTCATAGTGAAAAATACAGGATAAATTGAGTCATGTGCAATTCTGTCAACAGAGTGGCCTGAAAAAAACCTGGTATCAAACAATTTTACAAGGAGGAAAAATAAAATAGTGAATATATGTAGACAAGAGTTGAAGATTTATTTTTTTAATCATGTTATTATCACAAAAATAGTGGTACATTTAAAGCAATAACATCATCCCTAAGTGAAAATTGTATTAGAGCCTTATTTATTACACTTTAACCAGTCAGTGTACGTGAGAGTTCAAGCCCTTAAGCACAGCTATTAAACACACTCCTTCAGCCACTACATACTCAAAAGAGAATTCAGAAGCAACCTGATGTTTAAGAACTAGAATATACACAAAGTGAATGCAGATAAATGTAGTACGACCCAATTAAATCTGCAAATTAGACAGCTACAGATCAATCACTCCTTGGAAGGAAGTGGGTAAAAATCAGGGTAGTACAGGTTATCAGAAAACTGATCTCAAGGCCTGGAGCTACAATAATACAGCAGAATAAGGACAGATGAGTGCCTTCTGTCTAAATTTGAACTGAGAGTCTGAAATAAGAAATTTCAATGCTTCTGAGATCCAAGACACACAGAGGTAATAAAGGTCCAGTCCTGAATGATGCTGACAAACACAACTGCTACTCTGAGCAACCACCATCAATGAGAGTGGTGGTTAAATTTTTCTTCCTTGAAGGGAAGCAAGCCAAAACACTCCACAAAATTAAGTACTTAAAAGCTGTAAAAATTGGACAAACTTGTTAATACTGGCTATCACAGAGTTTGTACATCCCTAATTAGAACAAGTTAGGACAGTAATTGCACAAACTAAAACAAAATACATGTGATAACTGTATCTTACTGCACCTCAGGCTCAAAAATAACACTCTATATTTGGCAAATAAATGGTAACATCTTGGAGGAATATTATTATTCTGAATAATGTTTATTTAGACTGCAGAATACTAATTACTGAAAAGAAAAATATCCAATCACAGAGCAAGAAATTAATTAGATAATGATCTTTTATTACAGTCTCTAAAAAAATTAGCAGAAGCGTTATCCTTTGTCAAACACCTCGCTTTAGAATAATGAAAATAATCTATTCACTGCAGGAGAGAGAGAAACACAGTAAATTAGCCACCTTATAAAAATACAATGTAAAATTCTACCTTAACAACAGTTATAGGAATTACATCCTACTGACGTATTAGAATTGACTTTCACATAATTTCTCTCTCTGTATTTGCTTTCTCCTGAGTGCTTATATCTCCTTAAATACTTTTTCAGCCTTTTTTCCCCCTACAGGCTGCTATTCTCATCATCTATTTCAGTATTATATTCAATACATATAAATCTTTACATTCTTGGAACAGGCACCGCTTATTCTACTAACTCTCAAATGGGTTGCTCTCTTTTCTAGGTCAGCATTACCTAAGGGATGACACTTAATTCCCACCAGTATTTACTGGGCAGATGTCCAGTGACAATGCAGGAACACCATTAACTCAAACTCTATCAGTGTCAGAATGGATTAAGACACAAGTAGTGGTGGTGACTCATGAGGCCTCTTCACCTTGAGGAAGACCCTAAAGTTGTTTTTTCTTTCCTTACCTCACAAATAAGTCTTGAACCAAGATGCCTATTTCTGCTGCTCCTCCCTTTCCCCCTTCTTGGTTTCCTGATCCTCACTGCCAGGAGCTGCTTATCCTCAGGCTTAATCCCTTCCACAGTTCTGGCAGCTGGACGAGTAGGCTGTGCCCTTATGCTTGCTGTCTTGCTAATTTACCTGAAATTTTCTCTTCACTGTCAAAGTACAGATTAAGAGTGTAGGGACCCTTTTTATCATCAGTAACCTCAGCTACTGACCATGGCAAAACAGCTGTCCATAAATCAGCAGCAATGATATCTCCATCAGCCTGTGATGGGAGCTGACCTTCCTAGCCCACACATGCTGTGAGGTTCTGCAATGATGCTTCACCTCCAATATTTCTCTGGTCCTGTCTTGATTCTAAGCCACTGTTCTTTAATATTACTTGATCTTTTGGTATTGATCATATTTTCCAGATCAGGACACATTTGGTATCATATTTTCCAGAGCAGGACACACTTTCTCTAATTCCAGGCACCTGGAAGTCTAGTGAACCTTTGGGTGTGTAAGCACATCTTGTCATCTGACTTATCTCCATTTCATCTTTTTGTTCCTAAGAGATTTCTTGGAGGCTGATAGCTGCAAGACTTTTACAGTCTGTATATTTATTTTTCCCCTTACCGACAGACCTCAAGTAGGACTTGAAAAGTGTTATAATGAAAATGGTGAGACCCAACAGAAAATATGTTCCCAGACAATATAACGTTATCTATAAAACTGTTGCCTGTATGCTAAAATGTAACTCTTGGGTTGTTTAATATCCAGGCAACTTTCTATTAGATCTTGCACTGATGGTCTGACAGTAGAGTTCTGCTGGTTTAGTCCTAATTTATCCCTGCAGGAAAAACCAAAAGCAAGGGAACACTCAGAAGAGAAATCCCCAACACCCATAGGTAAATCAACACCCATAGGTAACATCCCCAGACAACAACAAAATTATTAGAGCTTAGTTACGAAGCTGTAAGAACAGCTATTATTTCCACAGCAGATTTACAACCATTCAGATTTGCCCATCCGAAACAGATTTCAACTCAACAGAAAAATATAGAGAGATATATAGACACATACATACATACCCACTCAAACACATATGGATAGATAGATATATGTTCCATTCAGGACAGCATTTGTTTTCTCAACCCAAAGAAAGTAGCCAAAGTGTTCATTGCATTTTTTTCCTCCCTTAGCTGGCTTTTTTCTTCCTGCATTTTTCTCCCTGTCACAGAAAATACCTGAGACTTATACCTGGCAGGTAGGACTGAAGTGTAAATGGCCATAGCCTGGAAAAGATCCAAACAACTGAAAATAGACTTTTACTATGGCAGGTGCTGAATAGCTTTGTCTGTAGTCAATGATTGTAATGCCACCACCAATAATCATGAAGATGTATTAAGGTTTCAGAAACAAATAGATAAACATTTAGGTGCACTACTATAAAACAGCAGTAAAAATGGCAGGGTGCAAGATCTCTGTTTAAGTACCAGTAATCATGTAAGTAAATGAATGGCACAGCATTAAATTTGGTATTAGTAACATCAAATTTAAGAGTAGTTTTGAAAGAAAAATTTTTATAATAAATATCTACCCTATAGAATATTGAGTTTATCATAACCAGTTATTTATAACATATACTTTAGCATTACAGAATAAAAATGTTTGAAGATTACACTTCAAAGAGTCTTTTTTCTCTGCAAATTATAGAACCACATAATAATTTGAGTTGGAAGAGACCTTTGGAGATCATCTATCCAATCTCCCTGCCTTGGGCAGGGACATCTTTCAATAGACCGGGTTGCTTAAAGTCCCATCAAACTGAGCTTGAACACTTCCAATGATGAAACATCAACAAATTCTCAGGGAAACCTTTTCCAGTATCCTACCCCATCTTTACAGTATTTTTTTTCCTTATTTGTAACCTGAATTTAACCTTTTTGAGTTATTCAACTATGTAAGGGTGTAATTTAGTTATATTTCTAGATAGCTCAGTGTACTGGAAGACACAAATTTAAATGTCTGTATTTTTTGGATTTTTTTTTTTAAATGTTTTTGCTTATCCTGACCAAATCATGCAATAAGTGAAGGGTTAATTTATGCTCTTCACTGTACTTTTACATAAGGTTTCACATTATTACATAACTTATTGTCATTACATAGTATATTATTATACACTGGTTTTATAGAGAGAGAGAAGATGTTTTTATGTAACATATTATTGCATCAAGCTAATTAAAATTTAAAGGTCCTCTTGGTCTTTTAAGTACTGTGCCTTTCAGTCTAGTGGTAATAAGCCCTTACTGCATTGCTTTACTTCATACAGAAACTTGTTACCTCCACTATAATCAAGTTGATTGAAGTCAATAAAACAACAATTATTCATTTTCTCTGCCCACAATATTGCTCATGTGATTCCATATCTGGACAATGGTCACCTAATGGATACATCTAATGCAAACCAAAGAGAACACACAAAAACAGGGTGAGCATATGTGATTTATGTGCAAATGAAGTATTTTGATAAAGCAGAATAAGATTAAATATTAATTCTTAGCAGTAGAAGTAGTATTTAGTCAATTCTGTAGTGTTCAAGAAATAAACCTTACAATGTGTCCAACCACAGAGAATTCACAGCACATCCAGGGCCTGAGTTGCATTATCAACAGCTTTAAGTCAAGGATTAGCAGCATTATTTTTCAGACAATATATTAGCAACATATGTGCAGACACATTGAGACTCTTCCCACCCCTTTCCTTTTTCACTGGGGTATTTCTGCTTAAACAACAGCCCCAGTTAAGCCTTTTCAGAAGGAGCTGAAGAAGGAGCACAGAAACCTCTGTGCCTACGGAGTAGACCCACCCTGACTAGTGAGCTCTCCTGAGAGAAGTGACCTCTGCCAAGCAACCAGAAAATCTTACGTACTCCAAATTCTTCTGACTACTAAGTACCATCAGTCCATAGAAAATGATGTTCCTTCCCTGGGAAGAAATAACAGAGGTAGTTCTTGATCAAAAAATTCCCTGCTGAAGACCATAGTTCAAGTGTAGCACGATGACATCTCACATTGCTACATCGAAATCAGGGTCTGATTACTCCTGTGTTAATCCTTTCTCAGTATGCATGGTGGTTTTGTTCACATTCAAGATCCCGACAAATCAGTTTATTTTTGACCCATTGTTAGATCTTAAAAGGTGCCCCTTGCCTACCAAAAGGGTACTTAGCCCTTTCCAAAAATTAAGCCATTTCAAGGCATTTCATTCAGATTATGTAGTGGTGCACAAAAAAACCCAAAAAACAATCACCAGCAGTTGTCTGTTTTCAGGACTAAACATTACAACATTTTTTTTCCTGAGAGAAGCTACATATAAAAAGTACACTTGATCACTAAGAGGACTGGACAAAGGGGGCAAGTTTTGCCATCCAGTAGAACTAAAAGTCTGTGCTGAAGTTTTTTGGGGTTTCCTGTTCTTTTGTTGTTTTTTTTTCCTATTGGAGGCAAAAGGAAAAGGAAACTATTTGCAAGGTTATTCTGGAAACTGTACTTTTAACCCTTTGGGATGGGCACTCTGGCCACTGGGAAACAGAACGCACGTGAGTTTGGAAAGATACACCTTTTAATTTTTCCCCCCAAAACGCAATTATCCAAAAATAAAGAACTGCAGGAAAAAGAAATTCACCCTCTGGTTACTTCTCACTTAGTCCTTAATTAGAGGCTTCTACCAGTATGAAAAAGATCAGA
The DNA here is from genome assembly GCF_003945725.1 of Corapipo altera. Classification (NCBI taxonomy): domain Eukaryota; kingdom Metazoa; phylum Chordata; class Aves; order Passeriformes; family Pipridae; genus Corapipo; species Corapipo altera. The sequence continues at coordinate 604,098 of NW_020884986.1, forward strand.
TACAGTTTAGAAAACTGCAGTTAAGAAATGAACATGCACAAACTCTAGTGGTATAGTCTTGATCCAAATCTTTTCTTTTCTTTTTTTAAGTGTGACTAAACTTTTAGTAGATAGAAAAACATACTTGTATGTCTCAGGAGCATTCACAGAAAAAACCTATCCATTAAGGACATCCTTAAAAGCTATTTGCAATTTTTTTTCAGTTTACAACATTTTAGTTGTGAATTGGTAAGAAGATACAGTGTTATATGACCAAGAAGAACAATCACACAGCACATAAACAAAGAGTAGCTGATGCCAATGATTTCTGTAGATGTCAAGTGGTTTTTATGCTATTTTAAATAATTAACAAATACATTAAACTGTGACAACAGATAACATACAGTCAGGGAGAGAAGAAAGTATGTTAAATACAGAGCTCACACAGTCTCACAGAAAATGAAGGGAATATAAAAATTATTCCTTCATACAGGAAGAATTCAGATCCCAGAAATTACTAAAGCTCCTTGGCAATCTCAAAGACAAAAGGGTGGAAGCAGGAACAAGTCTGTTAGGAACACAGAGAGATTTTCTGAGCAACTAAGGGTCAGGTTAGTAAAGCTAAAGCTAAAGCTTTAATGGAATTAAACTTGGTCAGGAGTGCCAAGGGCAACAACTAAAGCTTCTATAGGTACACTGGGGATAAAAGGAAGACTAGGAAAAATGTGGGCCCTCTATGGAAAGAGACAGGACACCTGGTTACCCAGGAGGTGGAGAAGCCTGAGTTACTCAATGACTTTTCTGCCTCAGCCCTCACTGGCAAGTGCTGCAGCCACACTACCTGAGTCACAGAAGGCAAAGGCAGGGACCAGGACAGTGAATAACCACCCTCTGTGAGATGATCAGGTTCAAGACCATTTGATGAACCTGAGTGTGCACAAGTCCATGGGACCTGATGAAAGGCAGACTGAGCTCTGAGCAACCTGGTCTAGTGGAAGGTGCCCCTGCCCATGGCAGGGAGGTTGGAACTCACTGATCTTTAAGTCCTTGTCCAACCCAAGCCTTCCTAGGATTCTATGATATACAGAGCATTCCTGAAGAAACAAGTTGTGGATGGGACACACAGGCCAAGGATGTGGGGTGATGGGAACAGAAGGGACACAGCAATCAACAGAACAGAGCTGCAGTTAAATCCCTTTGAGTGCGCACATATAAAGAAGGAAGTGCCAACAGAATAGCCTTGTGAGAAAATTTCCAGTCTCAGATTTGTACTGGTCCTAGTAAGTCTTTAGCCTGATTAGTCTGGAGGGCAGTAACTCCCAGCTTTAAGCAATACAATGCTAGAGTCAGAAGGCATAAGAAAGAGCAGTAAGAAATGAATGGATCCAGTTGTGAACACTGTTTGCTGATGTTCTTTTATGCTCAACGAGTCTTGTGTCAAAGGTTATGACTAAAGCCACCTCCCTGGGTTAAACAACATCATAGCAGAGGGGAAAACCAAACAAATGGGAGATTCTATGGCAGTCATATATTTCTTTTCGTTGTTCGGAAGCAATATACCTGAAAAAAAAGGCATTGTATTGAACCTGTAACAGAAAAAAGAAAAACAACAACAACAAAAATACAACAAAACCAACCAAACAAACAAACAATAGGAAAAAAAAGAATAAACCAGACAAAACCTGTAAAGATAGATACAGTGCATTGTCATAGTCTAAACAGTTTTGATCCAGCCAAGGTTGCTGAGTGATAATCCCTAAGAGGCATTTATTTAATATTCAAGACAAATAAGCAGGGTGGCTAGAGAGTATTAAAAAAAAAAAAGCTTGAAAATGAAAATGCCTCCCTGGGGATAACTGTCAGATTTCATACATCTCTGAACATCTCTGAAATCTCTAAGCAGTAAAGAATAAAAGAAATCTTCCGTAAACTTCTTATATGCAGGATGACACCTGTAGTTCATTTGGTTTTGTCTAATTAAAATATCAATTAGTCTTTGCAGTCCTATCAACCTTCTGAAACACTTTAATCATAATACAAGCCCTGCTGTGATCCAAATTGCTGTTTTTTATAAGATACTGATATGGTTTGAAGCTGGCTCCCTGCCAAGTCTCCAAACCTTACCACCAGAAGTCCCCCCCCCCCCCAAACCTCAGGGAGAAGAGGGAGAAAAACAACCAACTAAGAAATAACCCGAAACGAGAGAGACAGCTAAAGTGATATATATAAATATATTTACACTTATATATATCATTTAAAATATATACAATTTTCACAAGGGAAGGGAAAGGGAAAGGGGAAGGGAACAAAACCAAAATTATATATATATATATATATATATATATATATATCCCAAATCAGTAGCCCGAGATCTAGTAACTAGAGAGTTAGCAAAGGAAATATATCACCACTCTCCTTGGGACAACTGAGAGTTGCTCCGGGACGATCGCCGGCAACCTCCGTCTCCCAAGGTCGACAAGGCCTCACCAGGCCTCGCTCCCCAACACGGCAGACTCAACAGCAGGGAACCTGCACCTCCAAGCCGCCGGAAGGAAAGAGAGCAAAAGCCTCTCCTCCTTTCTTCTTATAATCTGGTTTACGTAAAAATCGTAGGGAATACTGGGTAAATCTGGCCCCTTCCTTGGTTACAAACTGGTCACCAAGGAAGGCCTAGCCCAAACCACCACAGATACATATTCTTTGGGTTTTGTCTTTCTGTATCCATTTTTTTTTAGTATCCTGGTATTAATTCTACACACATAGCAGGTCCCAGTGTGCTCTGCATTGAGAAAGAAGTGACCTTTGTGTGCTCTCAAAGAAATGTCCTTTAAAGCTGATCAGTTTGCTCTATCACTCACAGGACTGTCACCTGGAAACCCCATGAACTCAGGGTGGAGTGATCATGCCCTGGTCACCATCCTTGTTCACCAAAGATAACTTGATTTACCCGTGACTGGAGATCAACAAGAATAAAGGTATCAGGCAGCTGACAATGAAACGAGAAGATGGTTGAGTCTGAAATAAGAAAAGTAACTTATATCTCAAGTTGAGAGACAGCAACATCTTTGATTTGCTTTTCATTTGCTTCAGAGAAAAAAAAAAAATCCTATTTTCATAGCAAGGGACTGAATTAGCAGAAACACACTTGTCTGAGGAATTCTTATGTTTCACCCTCATCTCTCCAACATTAGTGGGAATTAATCTTCAGCTTCCTGTCATCTTTCTTGGCTGGCCCAAGCTTCACACAGAAGTTACAGAACACCTTCCTGAAATGGTGTTGCCGCAGCCCACGGAGCACATAACCCGTACCAGTTTGGTTGATCTTGGGGATGGTCCTGTGCAGGGTTGAGTTGGACTCCATGGTCCCTGTGGGTCCCTTCCAGCTCTGCATATTCTGTGATTCTGTGATCTGCTGTCCCTGCTCCATTCCTTCCTCAAGTCTTCCAGCCCAGCTCCAGCAATCATAGAATCATGGAATGGGTTGGGTTGGAAGGGACCTTAGAGATCATCTAGTTCCAACTCCACACCACAACTCCCCTCAGGGACGCCACCCATGAGATCAGGTTGCCCAGGGCCCCATCCAACCAGGCCTTAAACACTTTCAGGAATGGGGAACAGGGTATCCACAACTTCTCTGGGCAACCTGTTCCAGGGCCTCACTACCCTGAGTAAGGAATATACTCCTAACATCTAATTTAAATCTCCCCTCTCTTAGCTTAAAATCATTCCCCCTTTTCCTATCTGTGCATGTAAAGCATCATTCTCTCTTTTTTTTATAAGCCCCAAGCTTTTCATCCACTAGAACCATTAAGTCCTTCTCTATAGGGCTGCTCCCAGCAAGTTCTTCTCCCAGTCTGTCTGGGATTGCCAGGACCCAGGTGCAGCATCTTACACTTGGACTTGCTGAACTACATGAAGTTCTCATGAGCATGAATTTCTCAGGCTTGTCCTGGTGCCCCTGGATGGCATCCCATTCTTCTGTCGTATCAACTCCACCATTCAGAGTCCTCCTCACTCTGCAAACTTGCTGAGGACACTCACCCACTTCCGTGTGCCTTAACATTGTTTCCAGAAATCTCCTCTGTGATCTTCCCATGCACAGAGGTGAGGCTCACCAGTCACCCTCAGCTCATCTTTTCTACTCATTTTAAAAGCAGGAGCTCCTACTGTCAGTATTGTGGCAGTGGACTCTGTTTTGCAAGGAATATTCCTATATTTGTTCAGACTCTGTGCATTTTAACAGCCTTCTCTGACAGACTTCTAAGTGTTAAGAGAAAGGTGGAAAATAAACAAAACAAAAGCAACAATAAAAACAGCTTCACAGCCTGATCTGACAGCAAGAAGGAAAAAATAGTTTCCCAAATGGAACTGGTATCTTCCCTCAGAAGCCCAGCTCTACTCCAAAACAAGGTACTGAAGAAGACAGAGTGCTCCCTTGCACCAAGTGTCACCCTGGTTAGGTAAAAAATTTATAAGTGCACCAAAAGTCTCAACAATAAACTACTGCAGCATTTCATAAGACTATTAAATGCAGTGCTTGGATATACCCAGTCACCATGGCTGACTCTACAAGGAAAAAGGAGGGAAGAAGCTCAGAAAGAGCTCCTTCTGCAACCCTCATAAATCTGCTGAGGAAACAGGATGAGGACAACCAAGCTGTTCATACAGGGGCTGTACTTTATTCCTCAGCAAGATACTTACGTCACACAGCCTCAGTTAGCAGCTCTTCTGCTTTTCGTGTTTGCACTTGTTACCAGCACCCGTATGAGGAGTTATAGAAACACCAGGGTGTGTCCTTCTGCATCCTGTGTTCTGAAATATGCCCCCTTTGCCATAAGTTTTTCTGATATCATTTTATGGCACCCAGACATCCCTACAGATGGTTTAATAGTATTCCTAGAAGCAATGAATTCCAAGGGAAGTGGGAGGTTTCCAAGAGCCCCCACCAGCATACCTGTGCTTTACATATTGTATTCAAATGAGCCAAACTGAAAGAACAGGGAATATTTTTCAGGCAACAAATTATTACTGCATGGTGGGAGAAGCTTATATGTAGATGTTGATATGGGTACAGTTCAAGTCCACAGCCTTTTTCTGAGCTATTTCACTCCTTTTCTATTATGCCTTGTAAAGTATCAGTAGAAAATGTATTTTTGTTCAGAAGAGCTGTACCACAACATCAAAGATTTCAGTTAACCACTTCTTTATACACTTCTCTCCATTACAGCTGAAGTTTTCAACAAATAAAAGCTGTAGCCATTATCCAAATTTCATTTGAACATTCTTCTCAGCTCTGTACGTAACAGAAGAGCAACAGAATCTATTCAAGTGAGTACCTTATAAAAGAATGGGTTTGCTAAAAGATTTGGGCCAACAAGTCCCTCATTCTCTGCGAATTTATATCTAAAGTGCACTACTACATAACCTCACATGTGTCCTGAACTCATTCTTAGTGTCAGGATTAACTGTAGGCTGTGATGTTAACCAGGAGCAGTTTCTGTCATGTAAGTGAAGAAAGTGCTGAATGTTTAAGGATGAATCTATTCATTACTTTATCTTCCAAATTTTCACCTCCATGTCACTTCTACAACAGTAATGTCACACCACTGCAAACCAGCTACTCTTTTCACCTTAGCAAAGACCTCAAAGGCAAAAGAATGGAAGGATTGAGCTATGAAAGATATATCTTCAGAGACACTTGTGGAATATTTTTAGCAAAGTTGTACTGCTCCATGTCTGTCTGCACTCAGAGGGCTAAAGATTCCATAAGTTTTTCCTTTTTATTCTTCCTAGTCACACGAACCAGCCTTAGGAAGCTGGGGAAAGGCTACCGCAGATTTTTCAGTGAGTCCTGCTGTATAAAACATAATACAAGACTTAAACAAAAAAGACCTCACAAAACATTAAACTGCTGTTTATAATGCAATTTATGATTATCTTGTCCTCTTAGCAGCTTTCCATACTGGGAATCCAATAGAAGGTAGAACATAAATCAGTAAGAAAACTAAGTCGCTTGTAGCCAATGAAATGTGATTTCTTTGTTTGCTAAATTGTCTATACTGGGTAAAGTTTGAGAATTGGTGTGTTCCCTTTGTGGATTTACTACCTAACTACCTTTGTGTAAATATGGAATAAACAAATCCCTCAGCTCTGTGTGTGAGGTTGGTTTCCTGCACACTGGATGGTGAATCCTTTTTTTTAGGGACAACAATACGGGTTGAATAACCAAAAGCAAACTGGTGGGCTTTGCTTTAGCAAAAACTAAACTGAGGGAGATTAAAAACTGACCACTACTGAAAGAAAAAGAAGTTACTACTCTCACCTTCCTTTCCACCATCTCTCTGCCACCAACCACTTACCACCCTTTTACTTTCCCCTTCCTGACTCCAAATACCAAATGCCATATCCAATGGATATGATTTGGATAATTGTAGCTATGGAGGAAGAGGACTG
>NW_020884986.1:620529-682659 GCF_003945725.1 Corapipo altera
AGGGAAGGGAAGGGAAGGGAAGGGAAGGGAAGGGAAGGAAAGGAAAGGAAAGGAAAGGAAAGGAAAGGAAAGGAAAGGAAAGGAAACAACCTGAACGCACACAAAAACTACATGACTGACATGTGGCAATCCTGTGGCTGTCACAGGCCCATCCTGCATCCATCATGATTTCTTTTCCCCATCATAATAGTCCTATCCTGCTGCATTGCTTTTTACCTTTAAAATTAGCCAGTTCTGTGCTTTTCTTTAATAACTTTCAATAAGAAAATCAGATTTGACTGATTTCTGAGCTGTATAACGTTGATGAGTTCACATTACATGGAGTATAACACATTTAGATTCCTACAGCTCTGAGAAGACAAAATAGCACCAGGTATAAATAGAACTATATCATTCTGAGTTTTCTTTTGCATTTTGCTCATTCTTTTGAAAGGAAAGGTGCTACGATTCATTATCTTGGCAGAAGGCACACTCTGAGGATGAAACAAGTTGTGATTTGAGGTGAGCTAAATTGAGATGGAAATATTTTACTACGGGAAAACTGCAAGGAGCAAAAAAGAGTAATTCTGCTATTAAAAAGTTATTGCCAAAAACAATAACCTTTATGGAGTCATCATGCCTTTGATTTAGCAAAGCACAGAACTGAGGCTTAAGTGTGAGATACCTTTGCAATATTTAACAAAGATAAATGATGCTTTGGATGAGAAGAGGCGTTTCTTATTACTTCACACATCAGCAGCCTTAATTTTTTCCACTTACTTTGGTTTATTAATTTTAAAGATGATGACACTTAGGGGCCACAGTTCTCACAGGTCTAGTTTTGTTTGCTGAATTCTGTAGACCTGAAGGATTTAAAACAAAAGACTGTTAATTCTTATTTTTTGCATAAAAAACCCACCCGCACTGTTTTGAGAATGGCAGATGAATGGTGCCAGTGCTGCGCCCTTACGTTCTTCGTATAAAATGCAAACACAATCTTTTCATATTTGTAATACATACAGCTAAGTGAATTAGCATTGCAGTGTTAGATTATTTTTTCTTGAATACAGGAAAAGGTCAGAAGAATTCTTCTTATTGTACTACTTGATCTTTAATGAATAGATATTTTGTTCCTGTGAGGATCTAGCCCCAGGCTTTGACAAGAATGGAAACATGATGCACCATTTGCTGTCTGGAGATAAATACTTAACATTTAATTGGTATTAATTGATACTATGCCAATAGTAAGAAAAAAGTCTCACTCTTCCTTCAGAGACCTGAGAATGTTCGGTGTGTTTTGAATTTGACCTCTATCTTTATAATTAGAAAAGGTTTATAACTGTGGCAACCAAAGTAGCATTTCTTTTGGCAACTCTAACATGCTGTTGGCTTGTCGTTCCTGTCGCGTTACACAGAAAGTCAGTTAAAAAGTTATTAAATTACTTTTTCTATCATAATAGTCTTACCCCACCGCACTGCTTTTCACCTTTAATAATTTTTGGGTTTAAATTCAGTCTTGGATGATATTTACTGCTTTCAGGGAGTTTTCTTTTTTGTATGCTGGATAGGTGCAACCTGAAGTTTCTGAACTCCCCTTGTTTGGGATGCCAGTGCCTCAGTGAGCACTGGGCAGGACATCAGAGGAGCAGCAAGAGGAAGAAATACTTGTGATATGATGAATATCCCTTCTGTGATGGATTTTTACTTTGGAATGATGGACACCAAAACAAAAAGTGACCTGGGTTTATTAATTTATTTTATTCTTGAAAACTACTGTGTCCTTCTCCAATCTTCATTGCCAAGAATGAAACACCAATTACTCAATGAGCGGTCACTCTCACAAAAAGGGTAACATGAAAGAATTTTCTTTTTTAACTATTTTATAACTTCTCTATAACTATTTTCCCCAAACCTGTAGACCTCCAGGCATTACATTCTTTAAAAGACTGTCTCACTTGGAAATCTGTGCTCTCCCTTGGGGGTTAGTGATATTTACAGGGTTACTACCTCGGAAAACAAGGTGAAAACTCCTTTCATTTTGGACAATGAGGAGAGATTCATCTACCATGTGCCAATCCTCATTTGCAAAGCAGCTGGCAGTGAAAAGAATGGCTAAAAGTGATTAATAGCTACCTGTCAGGAACATGCTCTGCCTCCACTGGCTGGAACTCCATGTTCCTAAATATACCATACAAAGCCACCTTTGAACCACTGAGCTGTTATGCTCTCACTGCATCAACCACACAGATGGTAAACAGGATTTTGAGGTGGATTGCCAACAGACTGCTGAAAGTGCACAAACAGTGGTGGAGGAATCCTAATAACTCCACACAGATTGGCTTGAGAAATGCACCAGGCAGACAGCTTTGCAGACTTAGTCCACCAAAGAGGGAGGGCAACAGCTGTGCCATCTTCTCCACACTGCCCCATCACCGCGCTTCACTGTTGACCTGGAGAGCCCACCACCAGAAGCAAAGAAACATTGGAGTTATTTTGGCATCTCTGATGAGGCTGCTAGCAAGGGTGCCAATTAGTGCCAGGTTTCATCACATTTGTAAGGTTGAAATGTGTTTACTCAGAACTGGGCTGAGACTACCAAATTAATTTTACACCGACTGCTCAGCCACCGGGTGGTAACAACTTGCAGCTACTAATGATTTGGCTGGATTTGAATCCTAGAGGTAAAAAGTGAAAGGTTGTCTGTCCTATTGCTGGTCCCTTGACATATTCTGATCTCTTCTAAAGTTTTATAATGAGGAAGGGAAGCTGTACAGCTGTTAGGCATACCAGGACATGGGGAAGATACCTGCTCTCATGTTACTTCTCTCTTCAAACCCGCTTAGGACCATGTACCACACCACATTTGAGAGGACTGCTGGTAACACTTTAAAGTCTTAGAGCTGAAGTAAAATCACTTGTTTGTGTAGACCACAAAGACAGCCTTCTGCCAGTCAGTAAGGATTTTTAATGCTGTTCATGATGCACTCTGCATTGTTTCACTATCAGGAAAATCTTCTGGAGTAATATTTTCTACCCCAGGCCGTGAGAGGTTCATTATGTTTTATTATACAAGACAAATATTTCCAAATGTCTCCCATCACAAATGTGCAAATAGCACAGAAGCATAGTCAAAAGAATATTTATTCATCTTACAGTTGAGAGTTGTACCCAAATTTTATGGGAACTAACACCACTACAACCACTCTTTTATGTAGTGCAAACATCATTAATTTGAAAAAAAAAAATGAAGCATTCTAAAATCTGTCAATTAAAACCAAGCCAAACTCCTTATTAACCATTTTTTAATTTCAAGAAAACAGTCTAACTTCTCATAAATAACTTCAGCAATGCTGTATCTTGTAACCCTCTCAAACACCAGGCCACCAGAAATATATATGTGAGGCACTACAAAATTGCCTGGTGCTATATTTAACCGGGCATCCTTTCTGGTCAGGTTCTTCTTCACAGTGAGTCTTTTTGGGTGCTACTTTTTTTCCTCACAAGGATGTTCAAACTGCTTTTAAAATTACTAGGAACAAATATAAAGTACTTCAGCTCCCATTAGAAGAGGGGTTAGCAGAGCAATCTATTCAGCTGAAGTGTAATGAAGTGCATTTGGAATCTGAAACTTGTAGCCTTATTCTACATTAAAATACACATTGTCAAGCTCCGCAGGCAGATACCATCCTCCAATTTCCATAAGGTTAAGGTAAAAAGAAAGGTCCTGTGCTTCATTTCAGCTAACCACCCAGAAACCTTGCAAACACGTACTTTAGCTCAGCAGATTGGGCCAGGGCTGGGACAGGTAAAGACAGGAGTCTGTGCTTTTTCCTTGGGGTAGAATATGCAACACTTAAAAAAAAAAAGACATAATTCTTTATCTTTCAAAATTAGTTGGATTTTGGAGAGAAGTCCAGGGTTTCTCCGTGTTCCCCTCAACCCTTTCCCCATGGAAGGGTTTTCTGGAGTCCAATACCACCCAGAGACTGCACTAAACTCTCCTCTCTTCTGGGCAGGATGTTCATGGCAGCTTCACCTTCAGGAGATCTTTTGGTGTCAAGCAAGTCTTGGGCTCACTCTGCAGCTCTTCCATCAGCTGTCAGTGATCCTCCATCACAACCCCTGGGGTCCAACTCAGAGACTTCTATGTCTCTGTGAGCCTGGGGTAAAGTTGTTTGCTCTGTTGGGCTGGTGTGGGCAGGAGAGACACAAAGTACACTAGAAATATGCAATTGCCTCAACAACCACCTCGAAATCAAGCTCTCTGAAGAGTGACCTTCTTGTTTTCCTTTCTTAAAACACTGGCTGAATTTTGGAACTTTTTCACAAAGCACAAACCTTATAAATATCCAATGCTGAAGGGGAGATGAATTTATTTGGTCCTCTGGGATAGGTTTATTTTTACTAACTTAATGCTGTCTTCTTTTAAAAACACTTTAGAAATGTTCTCAACAACTCCACACTTAGCTAAAACAAAACTAGGGAAAAAGATTGGAATTATGTTACTTTACCTTGTGCAGCACTAATTTTTAAAAGGAGCTTAAAAATTGTGCCCTTTAGTGTAAAATTTCAATTATCCAGATTCCGAAAACTTAGCCTTTGCCTGCCATCATCTCCCCACCCCATTGTGTGAATACCTACCCTTTATTCGATACATAATCCCATTTCTAGAGAAAGAACGTAATCCCATTTATGGAGATTTGCTCATGTAAGGGCAATTCAAGACTCACAACAACCACTTTTTCAAACCACCAACTCTCCATTTGCCACAGTGCTTTTATGTTCACACAACCACAGCAGCAAGTAACCAAACCCCAAGTTACATGTCTCATCCTCTCCACTGAATTTAATGCTTTCTTATCAAGGGAGCAATTAATTTTTGGTATTTGCATTTGAATATCCTGTGCCAGTTGTGGACACGTGAAGAACCAGAGTGAGGCAAGTGGAGCAATGCTCTCAGCAATGCTGCCCAGAGCACTGACCTCACAACCTCTTCATCACGTACAGACTAAATCTCCCAGTTGTCTAAAGACAGATTGGGGTTCCCCAAAACATCAGCAGTTGCAAAAGGGCAGGATTTGCAGGTAGGCCCACTTCTTTTAACAGAATTCACTGGGGCCCTTCAATGCTTATCAGGAGACTGACATACTCAGACTACCACAGTCACCCAGAAACTTGTCCCTGAACTTTTGTGCAGCTCATACACACCACGAAAACCTGCAACTAGACCTCAATCACTAATAAGGGTCAGGCCCCAGGCCCAAAAGGATTTCTCTTATATCCTGCTACAACCGTAGGATGTGCCCAAGACCCACAGACAGCCCAACATTCACATATTTAAAAGTTCCAGGAAGACTCAGACCAAAGTTTTCCTTAACAAATAAACTGCCTGGAAGTAAAAACGGCTTTCTTAGAGGGAGGTAGGAAAGAGATTTTTCCAATTCCCAATTTTCCTCTCTATGTATCAGACTATGTTTCCTTTATTTTCAGTAATGCTTTAGTTTTTCTTTCCTAGTTCATATTGACATTTTTCCTTCTGTTTGACTCTTACAGAGCTCCTTTGCCATAAAGTGAAATACTACAGTTTGGAGACAGAGCTTTGTAAAAAGTATTAATGCTCAACTTCATTTTCTGTTTTTCTAGTACAAAAGAAATATTTAAATGATTGCTAAAAGCTGACATTTTGCACAGCTTATGAAAATGCAACTAAATGCTTTCACTTATAATGACCAGAATAGACATCAAAGCAATGACAGATGAAGACATGCAGAATTAATCTAGAATGTTCCAATCTATTCCCAAATACATACACTAAGAAAGTGGCTTTTCTGTGGTAGTTCATGAATTTATTTTTTTTTTTTGCAATAACTATTTAGCTCTTATAGATGTGCATGGCAACCCCTGTTATTTTAGCCAGAACTGTCCTCTATCTTGGAACGTCCTCTGCAGGTTTCTTTCAGTTTTCAACAATTCTATTCTCTTTTCTGATTCTTGGTCGCTCATGGTGTCTCTGTTGATGTTCTCTGAATTTGATGAAAGTGCTGATTAACTGCAAGAAGTGCAGCTTTAGACTGGACCTCGTAAATAAGTATCTCCAAGGAGGGGTGAGAGGATGGACCAGGCTCTACCTGGAGGTGCCCAGCAATGGGACAAGAGGAATGGGCAGGAACTGATGCCCAGGAAGTTCCACCGGGACAGGAGGAAGAACTTTGCTGTGCAGTGACCGAGCACTGAACAGGTTGCCCAGAGAGGGTGTGGAGTCCCCCTCACTGGAGATGTTCCAAAGCCATCTGGACACAATCCTGTGCCATGTGCTCTGGGATGGTCCTGCCTGAGCAGGGAGATTGGAGCAGATGACCTACTATGGACCCTTCCAACCCGACCCATCCTGTGTGATTAAGACAGTGCTGAAAACACACCAGTGTTTTGGCTGCTGCTGCTCAGAAGCACTTGCACAGCATCAAGGTTTTGTCTTTTTCCTACACTGTCTCTCCCAGCAAGCAGGTCAGGGGTGAGCAAGAAGCTGGGTTGGGACACAAACAAAACTGTTGACTCCAGCTGGCCAAATGAATAATTCTATGCCATATAGTGTCATACTCAACAATCAGAACACGAAGCAGAAGCCAGCTTTGGGAGGTACGCATTGCTCAGAGACTGGTTGGATGCCCGTGTGCTCATGGGAGATGGGGATTGCCTTTGCATCACTTTGGGGCTTTTCTTATCTGCTTCTCTTTGTCTTTCCAAAATTTATTAGCTATCTTTATCCTGACAATTTTCTCAATTTTGCCTTGTTTTCTCCCTCATATTGCTGAGAGGGGAAAGTGAGTGAGCAACTGGGTGATGGTGTCTTAGCTAATGCCTGGGCTCAACCAACAATCAACTCTAACAGAAAATATTCTTTAAAGCACTATCCAAAGTACCATTCCAGTTATTTCCCTCCAATGAGTAAGGTTAAGGAAGAAATAAGGAAGCTGAGATAGCGCAGATAGTGCTGAATTTAGAGTCCAATTTTAATAAAATGCATTATTCAAATTAATGAGATTTAAGACAGTCATTTAAATTCAAGAACAGAAATTTAATAGCAGATGTTATATGAACTCTATTGTTGAAACGAGCTTGTGTGAAAGAGATGAGATGCACAAGAGGAAAAGTAGGAATGGTGTGACACACGGGTAGCCTCCAACCTATTCTGGTCCCATATGCCTCTACCAAAATCCCAAAAAGGAGGGTGATCCTAATTGTCTTTATATTTAACCCCAAATGCTACTAAAGCAACACCTTCCGTAGCAATCCTTGTGCTACTTCCTTGTTTTCAGTAGGCTTGTCAATCATATTATTAAGAGTACTTCAATAACAAAAAAAATAAATAACATCCGAGGATGCTGGGACAGATTATCTGCCAACTAGTGATGATCATCTTCATTTCAAGAAAATGCAGGTGTGTTGGGGGGAGGAGCGTAAACATGGAAACCCCACTGTTTTTAACATTGATTTTGCTTTACGTTGTACTCACTCAATGAACACTATTCAGGAAAAAAAAGAAAGATAAATCACAGCTGACACTGTAAGGGGAAAGGTCAGTTTTTCTGTTTCCTCTTGCACTGCTCATCCACTCAACAGCCCAGCAGGTAGAACACAATCTTTCTTTCTGCCTTGCTACAGTTCTTATCGAAAAAAGAGTAGCTTCTTCTTTACATATTTTAGAGAAAAAAGGCAAACAAAAAAGCCACCATGCACTCTCAGGGGAGGGAAGTTTTACCTAAAACCAGGAATGCAAACTATGAAGATGCATTGGAAAGATGGAGATACTAAAATTTCTGACAAGAAAATGGTCCAAAAAACCCAAACCAGCTAAGAAACTTTTGATTTCATCAAGAAACTAAGTCAAAAGCTACAAGGTAAAAGGAAACAACTGAGAAAAACAGAAAGGAGATCACCAAAGCCATTTAGGAGGAGAAGTGTTTTGCAAATAAGCAAAATTTCACACAGTCCTAACAAGGTCAATGTAACCACTCAGAAAGCTCCAAGTGAAGCACCTCATGGCACAGGCACACCAACCAAGTTCCCAGAGAGGAGGAAAGACTACTCAACTCTCATAGATGTTTGCTTCTCTTTGTACCACAGGGAAAAACATAGAAAGCAATGCCTTTCTAAAGTCTGCCATCAGCAAAATTAATGCACAGATTAACTTGGTCTCTTTCAATAATCACTCAACTCATACCGCTCAAGTTTAAATGAGCAGTAATCTGTCTTGAAAGACACAAAAGTCTCAATTTTGTTTCATATATGTAATTTCCAACAATAGCACAAAATAGCAACAGCACAATGTCAGATACCTACAGAGAGAAACTGAAAAATTGAGTTGCAGTACACACAATCACTCTCCCTTTTTCTTCCCTAACTCTTGTTCTTCCTCCTGCCAGCTATATGGGTTTTTTAATCAATAACTTAATTGAAACTTCTATAATAATATTACCACATTCCATGCTAATTTTCAAGGCCACAACTATATCAAGGGCTGTGTGTAGTTATCACTGGAGTTTATCCAGCCTATGGCATTAATAATAAAGATAAACTTAACCAAGACCCATAATTCCTTCATCCACTGCAATAAAGCAAATTGTGTGTTTACAGTTTGTCTGGAGCATAAATATAGTAAAAATGTCAAGCACAGAGTTTTCTTCCAATTAAACAGACAGAAGAAAGCCTTCTATTTTTAGTATCTCTAATTGAAAAGCAGAGTTGGAAATCAGTTCTGGAAACACTATCACCCTAATAAAAAAAAAACTAAACACCCTTAACAGGCAGTGTCTTCATTCAGTCTCATCATATCCAAACCAGCCTCTCCACCATTTTTCACTCTTACTTTGAATAGCAAAATAGTCCACTGATGAAAGAGGATTTATCCAATTATTATGAGCAAAGTAGCTTTAACTTCCTTTAGATATCCACTAACAAGATATAAAATGACACTTCCCGGACACATCACCAGCACAATACGGCCTTTATTGATTTTCATATCATGTTCTTCAGCCTGAGATGACTCTCTTGAGGATTCTGCTTCCCAGCAGGAAAAAAAATTGCCTTTTCTGTGTTTGAATTCAATCTATTAATGCATCCCTTGCTGGAGACAGTCTCTTTTTAGTTCTTTCCCTCTGTAGTTGATGTGTCTACATCTTGCTGGCTTGGGGTCCTAATGGATCCCAGGGTTAAAGGTCAAAGTACAAAAGTAAAAAATGAAATTGCTCAGCTTGGGAATCAATAAGAAAGAGACTCTTAATCTTTCTAAGGGTAAAATGTGCAACCAATGAGGCGTGATAAGTGTGTTCAACCTTGTGCCAAAGCTATAAATAGAGTGTCAAATCCAAAAGAAGTCACACACCAAGACTAAAGATGAAGAAGAGTTAATACAATTGTTCAGCTTGCATTAGTGCCATCAAGAAACTCACAGCTGGAGGAATAGATATTACTCTTTTTATCTGTGATTGTGAAAGTTTCTCTAGTGCAATGTTGACATCATCTCTTTGCTGTACAATTTAAAAGGCTAAAAGACAATCTCAACAGTCAAATTACTTCTGAGAGGTAAGTTTCAGAGATCAGACTAAATTAACTTTGGTCACATGTCTGCATTTACCCATGTGCTGGTTTAAAAGTTAAACCAGCAGGGGAAACCAACCCAACTCAAAAGAGAGATTACAAATCAGAATAACAATTTAATAAAATAATACAATAAGTACGACCACACAGACAAGCAACCGACCCTAACCCACAAAGCCCAAATGTACAACCCAGCACCCCAGGGCACAAACAAAACGGTGCTCCCTGGGCCCCCCCTGAGTCCAAAGTAAAGGGAGAGGGGAAAAACCTGCTGGTGGGAGAGCTGCTGCAGTCCAGTCAAAAGTGGTGATTGCAGTTCAGTTGAGGGTGGTGGTCTCAGTCAGGCTGAGAGCGGTGAGCTACAGTCCTCCTCTGGATCCCACAAGTGGTGGCAAGGTTCTGAAACTCCAGGTTTATATATTCTCCAGCTCAGGCAGCAATGCTTAGCCCCTCCCCCAGAGCAGGGAATTCCATAAAAGGATGCTCAATCCTTCCCTCAGAGTGGGGAATTCCATAAAAGGGTGTGAGGGTGCTCAGTCAGGGAATTCCACAAAAGGGCATGAGGACAGGAGCATGGGGGGGGGGGGGGGCACCTCGCAGGCCTCTGCTGACAACAGTTTCTGGGAAATGGCATGGAGGGCTATAGAATACACAGTTTTGGGCTACACCCATCCAATGATGAATCGGTCACAGCTGTTCTAACTAGGACAACCCATGATTATAAAATTCAATCTGGGAAAAAGAAACAGTGACACAAAGTCTTGGAACTGGCAGGAAGCAATTCCCACAGCCTTCACTTGAATTTGAAAAGTACAGCAGATTAGCTGTGTATGTGCAGCCTCTGGCTTGCAGGAAAGCATGAATTTGAAGAAACACTTCAAGTTTACAATAGAGAAATAACTATATAAAAATACAACACTTGATGTGTTGTAATGCCCGATACATACTAACATAGTACTTAACAGCCAACATTTACAGAGCTTGGATCACTGGAGATGGAAAAGGAAAAGTTAAAAGGCACAGAGATAATTTTATGGCTCGATTTTTACCAATCTATCTTTCTAAAAGACATAAAATACAACTGTGTTACAGTTCTGACAGGAGTTAACTCAGAAAATGAGGAAATCACTTGACAGCTAAAGAAGTACATTCTAATAACAGACACTACACATACTGAAAACAAAGCTCTCAAACCTGAACCCTACTACGTTCACCCCTATACAAATCGACTCCTTTGGGCAAGGGTGTAGAAGAAGGTCAACATCTGGACCATGAGGTTTAACTAACCTTCATTTCCCACAAAAAGTGTCTTGCATTTTAAAGGCATGGTGTGCACACAATCTTCATCAGCCCATCTTTCTTGATCCTGGTCTCTAATTCTTCAGGCACATTGCAGCCCCAGGCCATGTACTGTCCCTCCCTGCCAACTGGGGAAAGCTGTAACATCCAAAATCATTTACTGGATCTGCTGCAGCATCCAGAATCATTCACTACAGAGGAGTATCACAGGCTTAACTCTGAGGGGTTAAAGGGAAGTTCACATCCACATGGACATCCAGTGACAGCTCATATGAATTCACAGGAATGACTGACAGCTCTTTCAGTTTTCTCAGCATTTAATGAGATCAAAAGTCATGCAACCAATGGGGAACTGTATGCCTTGTTGTTTGTCACAGTATGTTTAAAACAGTGACCAAAACATCAGTTCTTGTCTCCATCCCTGCATCCCTTCCCTGCATTTTTAGAAAGAAAGCGAAACTGGGAGGACTCAAGTGGCCTTGGGGTACAATAAGGAGCACAGTGAGAGGAGTGGACTGGTAATTGGAAGCAGTGTGGATACAATTCATCACTGAGCTGTGAGAGCCCTGCACAGAACTCTTAAAACCAGCCTTGCAAAACAAAGACAGTTAAACACGGTCTTTGCGTCTGCACTGCTCTCAAGTAGGGGCCCCCAGCTCAGCATCTCCTCATGGTGTTGTCCTCCTTGCTTGCCTGCCTGTGACCACAAGCAGCCAATTTGGTAGACAAATCTCAACAATGTTTTGTGAACATTCCTGCCTTCCTGGCAAGATTATCAAAGGAGTTAACATACAAACCATCCAAGGAGAAAAATCAACCATTCCCTTATCTGCCTCTCTGACTCGAAGTAACACAGTCACCAAGATCAGCACTAAAAGAAATCTGATTCAAGGCTTTATCATCCACTTTGTACCTTGACATACATACAGCTGTAGAACTCTGCTCTCTGGTCCTCAAAAGTCAAGTGCAGCAGGTCATTAAAAAGGGAGTCCTGAACTCATTTATATGAGATTGATTTTGTATTTTCTTGGCGGACTGCGGGCATCTGGTAGATTTCTTTGGGAAACACCTAGTTCCTTAAATAAAATGTTTTCATCTTAAAGGGGCACTGTCTTCCTTATAAACATGTGAACATGGTGCAGCGGTCTCTTTACATATAATTCAGTCTGTCCCTGGCCCTGGAGAGTTCCCTTTGACCTCCTCAAAGACCTCCTTAGATAAATCCCATGCTCTAGGGCTTTAGAAGAGAAGGGGGTCCAAGAGAGCTTGGAAGCATCACTTCCTCCAAGCTCAAGACTCTGGATCTCTTTCCCCCCATGGTGTGGAACGGCCCAGTTCTAGTTCCATCTCCATCTGAGGAACCATTTCCGACATCTTGAGTGGATGGGGGGGGGGAGTCCAGCGCCAGGGGTTTCTTCAGGTCCTGAGCCTGGAGGGGAGAGGTGCTCTCCCCTCTCTCCACCCACGTGGCCCCATGGCAGGCACAGAGACAGCACACAGGGCGCAGAGAGGAGGCAAGAGAGATTTTATTGTTGGGGGGGTTACATTTATAGGCTTAGGAGGATTCACAGAGTAACCAATTACAGGCTGCAGGAAGGGGTTAACAACCAATAGGAAGGGGTTAAAAGGGGCCAATGAGAACACCTTAGGACATCTTCCCAGGACATTCCTGCATGGGAGGCAATAGTCCGTCACAGGGGGTGTCGGGAAGAAGAAAGCATGAGTTAGCAAAGAGACCACAAAAAGCCATTTTGAAACATGTTTAAACCACAGTTTTCTCATATACTGCAGATTTCCTGCCACCCAAGACCACTGTACCCCACGACCAAGACAACAAGCAAAGGGGGCAGAAGACTTGCATGGATTGACAGGGAGCTTCTAGAAAACCATAAACTGAAAAACTAAATTTATAGGATGTGGAAAACAGGACAGGCACATGAGAAGGCTACAGGAACATCATCAGAGTTTGCAGGGATATGATGAGGAAGGCCAAGGCTTACTTGGAATTGTGTCTGGCAAGGGATATCAAGGACAACAAGAAGGGTCCCTCCAAGTACATCAACAGCAAAAGGAAGGTTAGGGAAAATATGGGCCTGCTGATGAATGAGATGGGTGTCCTGGGAACAGAACATACAGAGAAGGCAGAATTACTGAATTACTGAAGTCTTCTTTGCCTCAGTCTTTACTGCTGGGGTCAGCCCTCAGGAATCCCAGACCTTGGAGGTAAGACAAGCAGGCTGGAGAAAAGAACACTTTCCCTTGCTCATAGGGAGTTGGGTTAGAGGTTGGTCAGGCAGACTTCAAACCCATAAATCCATGGGGCTCTAGTGGGATGGACCCATGGTTGCTGAGGGAGCTGGTAGATGTTGCTAAGCCACCTTCCATCTCCCTAACAATTCTGTGATTCTCTGTAAGCCACGGAAGACTGGCAATCTTAGTAACATAGGCTTCCAATTTAATTATGAAGTGAATTCCTTAGACCAAAAGAAAAGCTTTGTAAGAATTCCCACATGCTCTACAGGGCACAGAACTCATATATATCCACCACCTATGTAACTCACACTGAAACACACAGTCAAGCCTCACAAACCCACATTTTCAGTAACTCACTTGAAGGTCTATTGTGTTATTAGCACCAAATGAGTAATTAATCATATCCATACATTATATGTCATTAACACTTACTAGGATAGTAAGGGGGATATTTGCCATTCAGTTCTGCTGGCAGAACACCTGCTGAGCAAAGACAATCCCAGTTTTGGCTGGGAAGGTGTACAGAATGTGCTCACAGCAGGAACTCTGCAACAATGACTTGGCCAATTGATTAAATCTGAGCTATGACCAGCAGGTGTCCTTTCAGTGTGCTTTGAATGGCTTCCCGGGAAGGCCAGTGCCTCACAGGAGCTGAATGCACATTGCTTTGGTCGTACACCAGTATGTCAGGATGTTTTAATGCAAGATGCAAGCATTGCTCACTGGAAGCTTTCAGAAGTAGCAGCTCCCCATATGCCTCAAATTTAGGTATCTCCTCTGGAGAGCTCTCTAAAATTAACAAAATAAAAGACAAGAGGAGTGTACTAATTTGAGCCCACTTTGATGAAGCAAATGAAACCCAGTTTGATTTGTGGCTTTTCCTCCCCTTTCTTTCCTGTTTTCCAAGTAAAGGATCAGAGTGCTGCCATACCAGCCAACTCTTGGCTGAAATCTGCCACTGAGCATCTGAAAACCAGACATTTGTTTCTGTTGTACACTAGCTTTCAGAAAAAAATATCAAACTACTAACCAGTACTTCTCTCACATTCTTCTAGCATACATTTTGTGGGTTTGCTGAAAGGCTCAGGGTAAATACCTGCCCATGGAGAGGACTCATTGCATATCACCTCATATCTGGAGTTTACTGAAGTTCTTCTAGATCCCCATGATACAGATCCCCTATTCAAGTCCATGGAAGACCTTTCAGTAGCACATAAGAGGCACAGACACAGAAAATTTTCTTCATTGAAAGTCCAGAAAATTCAAAAGCACAGCCATTTGTTGTTTGTAGGAGTGCATTATAAAAAAGTAACATGTAATGTAACATGATTTTAAAAATACCAGCAATATACACACCACCATCCCTACCAGAGTTTGGAATATCTGAAATCACTGTGCATAGAGAGGAGTTATTTGGAATTGGCTTAAAACCAAAAAAAACTACACATCTTGACCTCTGCAACACTTGCTGTAAAAGGAGTCACAGTATTCTCAGTCTCTCCCCTCTTTTCTCAAATGAAGATGATACTCAGGTGTATTTCAGATCTAAATTTTATGCAGCTATGCAATGCTACTGAGGGGGAGGGGGAAAAAAACAACAAAAAACCCCCCAAGCTAGAATTCTTAACCTTGACAGGCATATCAAGGGCTTGTAATCTTCCAAGCAATTGCTTCTGCTTCCATCTCAGGCAACAAGCACAAGCAGCACTGAACCACAGAGTCTAAAATGCCCATGCCTCAGAAAGCTGAGGGCTTCTGGCACACCTCTTCTTCATGTGATTGTCACCTTCAAGTCTGGCTCTAACTCCAGCTCCCAGTTTAATATTTGGGCAGTCTCACTACTCATTCAAAATAAGTCTGGCTTGCCATGAGTTACAGCCCAAAAAAACATTGGAAAGCACTATCTGGAGTGTTTTAAATACAGCCAGAAGTGTTTCCACCAACACAAAAGGCTGAAAATATCCTTACAGTTTCCATAACTAACTGAATCACATCAGCAGACTTATTTATAAGCTGGGAAAGGGTTTAGAAGTGCTTGACCTTCAGGAGTCCAAGAAAGACGCAGCTGTCCTCGTTACCTCTGAAACTTCACTGCCACTTGCTGAGGCAGATTTAATGCATCCTCCCAGCTTATCAGCAGAAATGGTAAATAGTCCACATTAATCAGAACATAACCATCTCATCTCATTCTTTTGGAGATGAAGGTCCATTAGGGAATCAAAAGCAGATAAAGCAGAACTTCAATTACTTGAAGCTTCTACGTTGATTCTGCCTGAATTATCCTCGTGTTCCTCATAGAAAAAGGGTGGAAGAAGTGATTTATTTTCTGAGATATTCCCATTAAAAAACAAGAGCAGCACAATACATTTCCACTTCCTTATCCAATTCTTTAAAGCACATAAGGGCAGGCAGATGTCAACAGGAGTGACAACTCAGTGTTTCCTGGATTTTCAGCAAGTAAACTCTTTACTCTGCATTTTTAAGATCAGAACAGGTGAAGGTGCTTTTAGGCAAGTTAAGTAAGAAGAGAAAAATATGAGGATCACCAGCTTTTACTCTGTGTCTTTTTGAAATAATTTGACAGCCACTGTAATTCTCAATTCTCAAAATTAGCTGAAGTTCACAACATAAGCAGCACAGACTGGATGCACACAATCCATTAGCAAAGGTGTAGTGAGTTCCTCACATAACAACAGGTTTGAATCTCAGTGACCTTGCTCTGAAGATCAGGGCAAACATTTACAATGCAAACACCTTATGGTGGGGTTTTTCCCAATTATATGACTTTCAGCATAAATAAGAGTTCATCAACACACAGCTATACTGTTGCAGAAAATTTGGTGCAGGCACACAACGCTGATTTAGACAGCCAGGAAACATCTGGAAAACCATGGACTTCAGTTCCTTGTATCACATTTGTTTTCATTTGCAGCAATGCAGTACAATCAGGACTTGCAGAGCACACCTTTTCTCATTTAAAAAAACCTTTAATAGATACTTTGGCTTCTCTCCCTGCTCCTGAGGACATTCTGCACCTCTTACTCATATTCCTGCCACCTTACTCAAGAAAAGTCCAGATAAGCTCAGCTGAAATCCTTCAGGCTAAGATACTTTTATGGTCCATAGTGAACCAGCAAAAGATGGAAGAAAAGACTTAGAAATAAAAAGACTACCTGGATATTTTCTGTAGAACCATACTCTTCCTTTAACCACCACACACTGCTTCCCAGTACTAAGGAACCTGCAAGGAGCCAAATTCTAAAGTAATTTTAAGTGACACCATGTAGCCACTTATCATTCAAAGGAGCTGTGTTTTAATTTCTTACGTGCAATGAGATGCTCTGAATGCTTGCCATAAGTACTAGGATTTGTTTTTATTAAATCCAAAATAGTAAAGCTCATTTCGACAGCAACTCGTAACAATGGAACAACTCCTGAAAAAAGGCACAGTGTAAGAAATTCTCAAAAAAGGCCTAACAAGCATGTGAGGCTGCTTAGCCAGCAGTTCAGATGCTCTTTCAAAAAGCTGAAATACACCACTTCCAAAATGCTGCTTTTTAACTGATGTTTCTGAACAGCAAGAACAGAGGCCTACTTCTAAAATAAACTAAAAAATAATAATAAATTGCTAGTTCTCTCAGATTGAATCCATTTAGAAGGGGCTGACTTCATGTAAATCCATCCAGAAGACACAGTAAAGTCACATCAAGTAGCACTGTGATCTTCTGATAAAATACTGTGCACAAGTCCACACTGAGAAAGTGTTCCTTTACAAATTCCTTTTTCCTTACAGTGGGACACAACCATGTTCACATCTTGCAAAGTGTTCTGCTTCGCATAGAAAGCATTGATAGTAAAGAAAATGTGTGTATTGGATTGCAAGTTCTGTCATTTAAAAATCAGTTATTCCTAGGGGGAAAAAAACCCTATTTGAATCTCCAGCTTGTAATGTGTAATTTCAGTTTTCATAGCTTGGCTCTTTATTTAATGATAAGCCTCAAGACTGATCCCACCTGAGAGAGGACCTATCCAATATCGACAGCTTTACTCTACCATGGTGGATCCAGGCACTGAGGAACATAAGCCTGGGGAAGTAGCATTTCTGGTGCTGCATGCAAAAGCAGATGGCACACTGGAAGGGAGCACTTAGAGTGTGACAAATTCAGCCATTTACATTCAGAAATTAAAACTGTTGTTCTTGGAAGAACGCTAAGCTGCTTTGAGCTTCCTTTGTGCATTTGCAGGGCTGTTCCTCAGGTTTTGTTTGCTTATGGTTTGATGTTCCTAGACATGGTGCTTTGTACTCCTTATGAAGGTCTTTGCTTTATAACCTTCATCACCAAGTCTCCTAAGAGATGACCAGTGCCTGGAAAAAAATTATTTATTGAAAGGAATTTATCTGAAAAATATTGACATTTGTTTCAAATTCCTTTTTGAAATTATTTCATTATTTGACCAGATCCAGACACTGTCCAAATCCAGTAAATAACTCTTTCAACATTTTTTTCACAGCTCCCAAACTCCTGCTTAGGAATAATGACTTTTATTATTTGACCAGCACACCTTCACTGTAGTAGTACTACCAAAGCAGAGGAAGGGGGACACAGGATGGCATTACTGCAGGAGATTCAGGAAGGGCTTTAAACACCAGAATTACTGATGTAGAAGGGTTCTAGTTAAAATGAAGACCACGGGATAAGTTTGATTAACCAAAACATCTCTGCCATCACTCACACAGAACAAAGGAACAGAGTCACTTTTCTCCACTCAAAGACAATGTGCTTGTGTTACAAACAGGGCAGCTTTTCAAAACAGTAAGAACAAGCAATTGCAAAAGCAGCAGGTGAGTAAAGCATTTGCACCACTGTTTTTAACGGTGAGCTTTTCCTGATGTCACAAGGAAATACTACCAGGGTAAACAATAAGTAAGCTTTCCACTACAGATAGCCAAGATCAACTTTTGTATACTGCAGAGAAAAAAATTAAAAGTCTAAATATAAAAACTGAAAGCAAACTTACTGGTTTGTATTGTTCTGTGTTTTCACCCCTTCACTACTACAACTCTAATGTAAAGAATAACTGGAAAGGTAGAGAGACATATTTTTCTGGATTGTTACTTTCTCCACCCCTCCTTGCAATGAGTCAGCAAAACATACTGGTGTACCAGGTACAAACTAAACCTCTCCTTCCTTTTACTTTCAAGTTCAGCCCCTTTAGCCTGAGGAATTCTCTTGGCTCACGGGTTTGATGTCAGCCCTTGATTGTGTTTTGATGTTTCTGCAGATCTACAATCGAGTTCAATTCTCAGCAGCCCAAACAGACATTTGTCATCCTGTATGCATCAAATTTCCTGTGGCACGCTGCCCACTTAATCATGCAGGCAAGGGGAGCTCTGACAGAGCAAGGGGCTGCCTGCAAGCCACCCTGACCCAGCATGTGTGGAGTCACATGTAATTACCACTACTTAGAAGGATCACTCCAGGCTTCCTGGTGCTGCTGCACACCAGTTCAACCGCTCCAGAGTGTCTGAGTAAATATTTGCACGCAACGAGGAGCTGTTGAGAGGATTTTGGCTACAGCCACGGCCCCCAGTGCATGAAATATTCAGCACATTAAATGTCTCCACTGATGCAGAGTGGTGGGTTTTCACTCTGATTTGATTAGCAGTGATGATTCTTTCATGAGGTGTGACTGTCCTTCTAGATTAGCATCAGCCCAGATTCCATGCAGCAGTCACGGAAAAAGGAGATGACACGTTACAAGGGTTACTGTGCAGGGTCTCTATCAGGTCTGAGATGTCTTCTTTAAAAGAAAATGTTGGAGCCTAAACCCTTATTCATAAAAAATATTACTACATAGAACTCTAAATTTGAACACAAATGCAAAACTCAGATGTCAAAACCGGTAATATTTACCTAGGAAGAAACCTAAAACAAAACAAGTTTAACCGAACTAATGTCTTAACATGCCACAAATGAGACATCAACTCTTTACCAATAAAAAGCATTTCACAGGAAGATGTGCTTCCATATTAAGCCTAATGATCATCTCTTAATGAGCACTGCAGAACTTATTATTTATACTGAATCAACATTTAGTTGCATTGCTTTTAAAAATTTTTCACCTAAATACATCTCATCACCATGCAAGCAATTGGCAATTTTCAATAATGATAATGTGACATTGGTGGCATACTTTTAATATCAACAATTTAAACAATTCCCTTATGGTAACATTCCCATATTATTTCCATACTGTAGCAGTGAAGTGAATGTAATGGAAGCAAGCAAATTCTGCAGGAAAAGGCAGTTTATTAGACAGACAAAAAAGGGCTGCTACTCACAAAAGCTATTTTTCTTTGCCAATCTGATCAGTTCCCTTTACCAGCCTTGGTTTAGACACAGTTCTTACTTAGACAAATCAGATTTTGAAAAGATTTGAAACTCTGTAGCAAACATGTTGCCTTAATAGGTAAGGCTGAATACACACCCGCTTAAAAAGCAAGGCACTAACCTCCCAAGTTAAGTCTTGGTGTGTATGTTAATACTGGCTGCACAAATTCACAGCAAAAGAGAAATTCTGAGGGCTATCAGACAGAGAATTTTCTCAGGATATCAGCAGTTATTTAGCAGATGAAATTTCTGTAATTGTCACTGAGTGGGAGAACTCACGGTATTCAATAGCTCCTGTTCTCTGGTTCCTCTGTGAGGGCTTGTTTTAAAAAAAAAAAATTAACTAGAGAAGTGTATCAGTTTTTGAAGCCCAGGTGCCTTTCACGTGAAACAAGTTTAGTAACAGGATGTCTCACAATCTACTCCAAACCACTAAAAATCTTTCAAACAATTAAAAGCTAGCTTTGAGTGTGGAAGATTTCCCTCTCCATGGGCAAGTTCATCAACATGGTGCTATAAAAGCAGAAACCAGGAGAGCAATGAGTAGGGCAGAGAGGACCCCACCATGCTACTAAAGGAGCTCCTTTTCACCATGCCACAGTTCCCAGACATGATTCCAGCTTTACTTTTAGCTCCCATTTAAACCTGGGTGACAGGATGATGGGAAACACCCATGAGAGATACTGCAACTGCTTAGTAGTCCAACTAGCAATTTTATTTTCCTAATTAGACCAGCAATGGCAATGGGTAAAATTGAACTACACAGGGCTAAATTAAGAGAATAATGATAGCAGACATCCAGTGCTCTGCTTAAAAGCAGTTTAAAACACTATTATTGTCACCAGTGCTGATTGCTGTGCAGTAAACTTCAAGAAAAAGGAGCTGTAGCGTTTCCTGTACTTCCCTAAGTTCCAGTATTACAGTTTATACTCACTGCTGTGCATTCAGTAAGGTTACCTACATACAGACAACTGATGAGAATCCTGTTATGCCACCAAAAGAGAGAATAAAGCTACATGCAGATTTTACCACACTCCATATATAAAGTATCATTTACTTCTCTCTGTATTTCCAGCCAATTCTTGCAGGACAGATAAAGCACCAGGAGCCACTATCTACCCTTTCCTCAGACTTCAAAATGATGGAAATTTGGATCAGTGTTTCGATTACACCAAATGAGATTTCCTTGCCACAAAGGCAGAGCTCATGGAAACATGAAACCTCCTGTGCCAGAGGAGAATCTTGACCCTTAATTACCCAAGGCCTGATTTGAAGGTTTACTATAGTAAGTGTTCTATTCTATTCACCAAGGTAAGGGGTGGTAAAATTGTAAATCAAATGTTTCTGCCAAGATGAAACCTATGTGTTTAAGCCCACTTTTCTCTAAAGTAGCACCTGTAATCTGTGTTGGTCTGCAGAGCAAGTAAACTGAGTGAATCACCCAGGAAAAAATTCCCAAAGATTTCATGGACTGAAACACACCAGTCACTATAAAAGACTGTGTGAACATTATTGACTTTTTGATAAAAATGTTATCAATATTTATAGGATTTTTGTAAACAATTTCTACCAAACTTGTTCAGTTTTTCAGCTTGGCTAGGAAATACAAAGTACCTGCAGAAACTTCTGAATCCTCATTGCTTAGAGTGCTTTGAAAATTAATTTCTAACTGACAGGCTGAATTTCCAATTTCTATTGAGGCACATACTGTACCTTGAACAGCTCTTTAATCAAAGTGCAACACTCCAATGATCCTAATGCTACTAAATCACCTGCATTCCAACATTAAGTAAATTTCCACGCAGGTTTACATTTTATACACTCAATAGAGTGAGAATATAGATTACAGAAATCTAAGACTCAATATACCAGCAAGTTGATTCTGGCTTTCTTCCCACGCCCTTCACAAAAGCAGAGGTGCAAGTGAACTCAACAGCATTAAAAGCCACAACAGAGAAAATAGCATTTCCTGGAAAGCAACATCCAGATGCTGAAGTGCCTAGAAAAAACAACAAAACACCAAAATGAACTACAGTTGGAAAAGACAAAATGCTGTGCTGATTTTGACCAAGTTGCTTTTGTTGTTACTATTTTACCTCAAGTCAAAAATCCAAACTAAATCAAGTAAATAGGTTTATGATCAAATTCACAGATACACTTGTCCCTGAATACAAGGCAAGTGTCATATAATCCTCCTCTGCCATAAAATGTTCTTGAATTTAAAAAAAAATACACACCAAACCACACACACAAAACAAATAATCTCAATGTAAACAATCTTAATGCTCTGGATTTTCAGGCTTGGTGTTCAAATAACAAAGTCAAACAAGCTCATCTCTACTCTCAGCCTCTCTGCCAAGTTTAAAAACCTGACAACCTCTTTTGCCTCTGTGAAAATTCTAATATAAAAATTAATTATCTTGGTATCACGTGAAAATGTTATTAACAACTTTAAAAATAACTTAAAAAAACCCCTAAAATATTTCAAATTAAGTATTTAAAACAGCATCACTGTTTATATAATACATATAATACAAATACATAACCAAGTGTTTCCAGTGGCATAAGTCCAAACTCAAAGATCCAAGACAGAAAAGGTGATTTTGCCTGGACTCTGTCAAAGCAAAGGGTTTTTTCCATGGTGTGTTCACAAATACTCTGTGTATTAGTTCACAAATACTCTCTGATAACAATCAATGTGGTTCATCCTTCATCAGTAAAGTTATTCTGCAGATTATGCAAACTATAAAATAACCTCTGGAAAAAAGCTGTGCATACCCTCTAGCAAATGAGTATTTAGAAAGAGAACAATAAATTAAAATTATTGTTATTAAAAATTGTTATTAAAAATAACAAGAGGAAAATACAAATATGTTGATCATATTGGCACGCGGGAGCTTCTCTAAGATTCTGTCTGTGTATTACCCAAATAGGATCTTAACTCAGTCACAAACTTGTAAATTAAATTATTGGCCAAGGTTGACGACTGTTGAGTCAGGAAAAGTGCAGGGAAAAGGGACTTTGGAAAAGTGGAAGAGTGTGTACTGAGCAACTGCAAAGAAGAGCAAGCAAACTGATGCAGTCACTGCAGTCAGCCTGGAAAACTTTGGTTGACCTCTGACAGCAGAGATGAATCATAATTTTCCTTTCTTATGCTGAAATACCTCAATCACTGTAAATCTGTTTTAATTGAAAATACTGAAAAACACGAAAGAAGTGAAGGTTAAGAAGTTGAGCAGAAATTCCAGCACGAGGGATGAAAGAACTGAAAGTCAAAAAATATGACTAAAAACTGAGAGGAACAAAATAGAAAAGAAAACAAAACGAAACAAAAAAACCCTCCGAGTAATCAACCAAAACTTTGCTACTACTGCAGGAACCTCTCTGTTGGGCCAGCCTAACTCCTGAAGTTTTCTAAACCTTCACAATTAATACAGGCCTAAGAGAGAATCTTACTGTATTTTGCATTGAGCCTTCTCTGGGAATCTTAGCAAATAGAGAAGTATGAAAGCAGTTAAAAGAAAGCATTTCAGTTTAAACCATGTGAAAAATAATGGTTGAAAACTCAGATAATTCTTGGAACCCTCTGAACATGAAGGGTTTGATGTTTGCAAGATACCAGACACCACAGGGCAGGCCTATTTCCCCAGCAATTTACAGCAAATTTAACCTTATCAGTATTCAGAACCAACTGTAGTATGGAGAAGAAAAATGTCATAGAAATATAAGAAGGGGAGATAAAAGGAGAGCAGCAAGGAAGAAAACATATCATGTCTTAATTGAGCTGAGGATAAGATAGGGAAGGGTGATATGGCCTGCAGCTGTGGGAAAACACTTCTGATGATCCAGTGTGCCTGCCAAGCAAGGAGGGAGACTCCCCAGTCCCTGTCATTTTTAGAGGACAGGTTTAGGAGCATGCAAAGCACAGGAGCTGCTGTGTGCTTGTTAAAGCTGAATGAATAATTTTCCACAAACAATACATTTGACAAAGTCAGCCTCTCTCTTTTCATCATGTTCCTACAATACTGTGAATGGAATTGTGTTATTCAAATGTATCCAGATCTCTCTGGATCATTTCCCTGGGTGGAGTTCATCTGCCAGTACTCAGAGGGTTGCTGAGCTGTATTCAAAAGAGATAATCTGGTATTTTTCCATTTCCTGACTGGATGAACAAACGTAACCTACTTCTGAGAACAGACATGCACAAGTATTTAAAAATTGATTTCCATGTGTAACTGGCTATGTGACACATTCAATGAGGAAAAAAAATGAGACATAGTAAATATAAGCAGGAGTCCCTTGCACACCAATAGTTAAAAGTTTACTATACAAATTTAACTACACCAAAGCCAAGACACATTACCATATGCTGAAGGCATATCTTCCGAGTAAAATTCACATTTCCTGGTTGTTCATTATATGCAAAAATTAATAAAAGTTTAAGCAATTAAATTTAAATATTTGAGTTAACAGTTGAGGCTGCTTACATTCATTTCATTGTACAACTCTAATCCAGATCCCACTTGCCTTCCTGAGATTAAGTATTAAATTGTGTTATCTTCCTTGCTACAACACTCAGTCAGTTAGAAAAAATAAAAGCTTCCCTCTCCTTGTCCCCAGGATCTGTTTCTCACATGGTATGGCAATGAGAGCACAATTACTGAAATGAAGATGTCGGCAGCCCTCCAGGTGTCAGTAAGAATACAACGGGTGTTACTCACCAGTTCCTTGTGTGCTGTTCTGGGATGGAATCTGTGAGTTCTGAAAGATCTCGGCAGTGCTTGTTCCCTCTTTCTAATGCCAGAGTCTTTTGTAAAATGTTGTCATCTTAGATTAGCAGGAATGTTATTGATTTTTTAATTCCCTGTTGGTATTTATTTTCCCCGTTCTCTGATGTGTACCTTTGGGGTGGCTGCCCCACCATAAGAGCCTGGAATACAGCACGTGCATGAAATGAGTACCCAGAATCACTGCCACCTTGAATTAAGCTGAGTGCAACCAGGGCCTGAGAGCCTGTCTTTGGCATTTCCTGTGGGTAATGTGGCAGCCTTTTAAAACCAACTCTGAGCAATAATTTCAGAAAAACTAAACACGTCCCTTTGGATGGCCCCTTGACTGTGGGTATCAGTTTTGCACTCCCCAAGCCTAGAACAGCGAGGTAAAACCCAGAAGGGCTTTTGAGAAGCTGCCAGACACCAGCTACAGGTGAGTCAGTAAGAGAAAGGCAAATGGAATAAGCATTCTGGTTTTAATTTTATGTGCCTGGTTACTCAAAGGAAGTTCCTTTCAGTTCCTGAACATGAAGTCATTCCCAAAAGAAACACTTCTATTCCTTTGTAGGCTCTCTTCTATTATGGACATGCTTGGTCACCTACCTTCAACATTCCCAATTCCAAAGTTAAAAACCAACTTAAGTTTCCAAAGCAGAACAAGACTAGCTGATCCACAGCAAGAAAAATCCTCATTTAACAAATGCTTAGGCACCATAAATACCATCTATATGCGTATGGGCCTTATTGTTACCACTAGATACTAGTCATCTGCATTTCTTTTTCTCCTGCCTTCTGACTGGTGAGAACATGGTTAAGCTACACAGGCAAAGGCAGATTTTATCCACTCTTTTGTGATCTTGAAAAAAGCTATGCTGGCAAAATTAGGTCATTTTTAGCGTTGAATATTCTCTTTCAAAGGGCACCAAGATCATCTATTATTTTAACTGTTAAACCTGGAAAAAAGGGGTCATATTAGCAACAGGTTTTTCTGCATGCACAGCTTCATCTGCTGGATCACTTCTCTGGTTTACTAAATTATTGAGTCCACAAGGCTGGCAGTGCTGCAGCTTTGGATGTTGCAGTAACACCTCTGCACTCTCAGTAGCAGTAATTTTCTGTTTATCTGTACATAGGTACACATTCAGACATTGACTCTTTACAAAGCTGTTGTTTTGCAACAATGTGATATATATTTTAAATATTATTTGCTTCTTTCACTTGACTGTATATAGAATACAATGACAAAGTGATCCTGCTGTTTATGCTTGGTCTATTCCCTTCAACTTTTAAAACAGCAGAAACTTTAAGGAGAATTGTTTCTAATAATACTACATCCAAAAAAACCCCTTGCACTCAATACAGACTCTTAAATAAACTAGCAGTAAAGTGCTTTAAGTTGGGGCAACTCCTTGTTCTCCAGAATTTTTACAAATACTTACTCCTTGTTTTGAACATTTTACTAAATAAGTCAAACCAACTAAAACATAAACAAGCCATTAGAGCCTTACATTAAAGAGAACTCAGTAGAAATTCTGGCAGGACATGCATATGTCACCTCATGTGCTCTGGCCTCAAAATCCATCTCCTGATCCTTTTTAGTTTTGTCACTTACACTTGTCAATGGCATTCCAGTGCTGACTGGGATAGTGGACAGAGACCGGATCAGGCACTGGGATGAAACCTCAAAGGACCCTTGTCAGCTCTGCTTCAAAGTCTGGGCCCACCCCAGGATCTGGCACAGTCCCTCGGCAAAGCTCAGCTCCTCACCCTGCTCATTCATGGATCACAGGATCAGCTAGGTTAGAAAAGACTTCTGAGATCATCAAGTCCAACCTTTGACCAAACACCACCGTGTCACTAAGTGACATCCATTCTTTCCTTAAACACCTCCAAGGACAGTGACTCCACCACCTCTCTGGGCAGCCCATTCCAATGTTTAATCATCCTTTCTGTGAAGAAATTCCTCCCGACGTCCAACCTAAACCTCCTCCGGTGCAGCTTGAGGCCATTTCCTCTCATCCTGTCACTTGTTACTGGGAGAAGAGCCTGACCCCCCCCAGCTACAACCTCCTTTCAAGGAGTTGTGGAGAACAATAAGGTCACCCCTGAGCCTCTTTTCTCCAGGGTAAACAACTCCAGCTCCCTCAGCCGTTCCTCACAGGACATGTACTATACACCCTTCACCAGCTCTGTTGCCCTTCTCTGGACTTGCTGGATCACCTCAATGTCCTTCTTGAACTGAGAGGACAGAGCTCTCAAGGTGCAGCTGCACCAGTACCAAGTACAGGGGAAGATCTCAGAGATCACCGAGTCCACCCTGTGACCGAACATCACCATGTCAACTAAGATCATGTGCAGCCTTTCCTTAATCACCTTCAGGAATGGCGACTCCACCACCTCCCTGGGCAGTCAATCCCAATGTCTAATCACTAATGTCTAATCTGCGAAGAAATTCCCCCCAATGAATCCCACCTGAACCTTCCCTGACGCCTTCCTGTGTGGGGAAAAAACATTGGCCATTGCCATGTTCGTTACAGGGAAGTCTGGGCAGCTCTTCACTGGAGCCTCCCTTCATTAAACATTCCCCTGGGCAGTGTTGCTCCACTGTTGTGCTCCTTGCCCTGCCAGCCACCAGCTCCCAGCTGTAAATAACTGGATACAAGTGCCATGCTCAGGAGTGTCCCCTCAGCCCCGAGACAGGCAGCCCATCCCTCCCTGGATGGGGTGCATGTGCCTGCAGAGGGGCAGGGGCACAAGCTCTGGGTACAGCCCCACGTGGTGCAAGGCATCAAAAAAAAGAGTAATTTATGCTGAGAAAGTTGAGCTGGATGGTGGGCTGACAAAAAACATCATCTCCTGCATCATTAACATGCACGATGCAATCTTGAGCTGGGAAACACAGAGCACCTCGCTGTAATTTAATGGGCTTGGATCTCGATCCACGGAGACAAGCTGGCATTGCTGTAACACAGCACAGCCTACCCAGGCTGATGTGTGCTGTTGCTAGTAAAATCCCAGCAGGTATAATGATAAAACAGTTGTAGCCACAACCCCAGCCACTGACAATGGTTCACTAAGACACAATTCCCAATCAAATTCCTTGTGTGCAATAATAAGACTGATAGTAGCCTACTGATTGCATATAAGGCTGAACGCCTTCCTTGGGAGGATGTTAACAGATAGGCACTGAACCTTGCAGCTCCCACATGGCTGTGCAAACATCACCTTTTTCATCCTTAAGTTGCCGAGCAGGCTGTATAAAGTTACCTAATTTTACGTTCAACAGCTACAGCAAGCAGATTTGAAAAAAAAATAAAATTGTTATTATGCCCAGAACTCAGGAAAGACTTTCAGGGCTGGTACAGATCACTTTATCTTCTGACATCTATATTGTTTTTAAAGTAAATACTGATTCACTAAACTGGGTTGTCTCAAGTATCTAATCAAGTACCCAGCTTTACATTATTTTGAGATATGGCAAGGCAAAAAAAAAAAAAAAATAAAAAATTAAGGCTGTATCCCTTTAGAGTGCAAGTTAGCACGGTAAGTTCAAAACCCATCAAAAGCACCCCCAAGCTTGTTTTTTTCTACCTTCATAGTAATAAAAATAAAACATGCAATAAATAATCCATGTAATAAAAACCGTTAAATTGCTTTTACCTTAAAAAATTTCAAGAGAACAGTGTGTTTTTCTCTCACCCACGAAGAAACAATAAACCCACAGGCCAACTCTGTTGCAAAATTCAGTGAGAAACCAGAATACCGCTGTGGTGTTGAATGGGAGCAGGGCTTAGGGTGAAACTAATCCCCATACACAGGGGAAAACGGGAATCCCAAGTGAGGTTTCTCCTCAAGAAGGAGCAGTGGACAGCAGCAAGTGGCTTCTGCCTGGGGAGCCTGGATCAAAGAGCAAAAGTGCCAATATTACCACTCTGGAGCCTTTCTGAAATGAGCATTTCTGCACTTGCATGTTTTTTAGAGCAGAACAAGGAAAATAGAAATATACTTCTGAGAAAAAAATTGTCAGTAGAACTGAGACATTTTCAGTCAAATCAGTTTTAAGTGAAAGAAATTCAGTCAGCTCTACTTCAATATACTTTCATCCACATATACCTCAAGTTATTATTTTCTCATAGAGGAGAAGACCATAACGTTTTGTTGTCTTCTTAAACATAAAGTGGAAAGACTGGCCTAAGCCTCTCACTAAAATACAAAAGCAGAAATTTTGGCTCCTGAGAGCCAAACAAAAACTGAGTAATAACTATTCAGTGCAAGAATTACTTATTTGGGGTGCAGCCTGCTTTGCCATCCTTCAGTCAAGATCAAGTACCATTATCACATGCACAATTAACTCCTTGCAGCTGTGATTGATACTTTCTCCAAAGTTTTCCTTGCTACATTGGAATCATTAAGGAAAGTAAGATAACCGATATTTCCAGCTAAATATAAAGACAGTGTAACTGCATAATACACCCTAAAGCTGAGGAGGATGGCACTTTAGCAGGCAATTGGGGAACAGAAATTGTGCATGAAATTGCAAGTGGCTTCTGCTCATTCGTTAAGAGAATTACATCTGGAAGGGACCATTTGTGACTTGTGACTTGCCTTCAGTAAGTTTTTGCCTTCAGCATATGAATTGATCCATTTATGATCTTTTGGACCACAGTTTTGAGGTTTTTATCCAGCACTCAGGGACCTGTGCACTTCAGACTTCACTACTCACACAGATCACTTTAAAGATAACAGATTTTTTAGCCTACAAATCCCAGTTGTGATAACTGAAACTGTTATGTGTCCTTTTCCCCCCCTGGTTTTCTCTTTACAGACTTAGTCAATATACCTGGGATATTCCTTGTCAATGTTCCTGAGATGCATTGAAATTATGGAATGAAAGTCATACATAACTAAAAGCCATATTGTCTTCCAGGGGCTGGATTAGCACACAAAATAGCCTTGAAAGGGTTTTCTCTCTGCATCAGTCCTGTAATGGAAAAGCTTTGATCAAGTTTTCCAGGTGACACATTGAGACAGCTTCTTTCCTTTGACCTCAGTAGGCTTCAAAAACACCACATAGATATTGTCCATTCACAGGGATGTGGGTTTAGATGTGAGTTTCCTCAGCTAATGAGCTGTCTTTTTGAAGGAGGGAGTGGTGATGTAGATGTAGGTATTGAAGATGTAGGACAAATGGTTTGGTTTATAATTTATTTAGAAGGAAATCTCTGAGTGACCAGAAAACATGCTGCACTGACAGCAAGATCAGATATGTTCATACAGTGTTTAGTGTAGCCCAGTGACAAACTCAGTATCATAAATAGCAGCCATAGTTTACAGAGCCATTTTTCAGCTTTCCCTGTTCATCTGTAGGTCTAGAGATTTCAGTAGAGTAGGTGCATCAAACTGGAATCACTTACCAGATGCAAAATTTTCCACTTGCATGTGTAGAGCTCATAAAAATGACACACACCACTTGAATAAATGATTAGCCTCCAGACAGTTTCTGTGGCCATACCTTCTGGCATACTGGAAATGCTTTATTGTGAGGGACCAAACACATGTCTAAATTCACTAAGCAGTAATTCTAGATTAAGAAATAAAATCTGGCAATAGAAATTGGAAGAGGACTGGATAAATAATTTTTTCATAAATGTAGGGATAAATTTACATACATTATTTAACTCATGGAGATGTTTGCAGGAAATCTATATCAATTACAGCTAGTTCAGTTCTATACAAAAAACCATGGCATGGAGCAATAAGGAAGAGCTGGAGTTTGTTATTCTGACAAGACTAGTCTTTTCTGGAAAAACATCAAGCTGACTGTGTGCATATGGTCAAAACCAGACAAGAAGGACTATTAGTACCTTCTACAGGATATTTAGCCTCAGGATCTCATGGTGCTTTGCAAACTTTAATTAATTCTTGCATTATTTTGGCGAGATAGAAAATAAAATATTACCTCCAGATTACCACCTCATCTGTAATTACAATCTCTCATCCAAGGCCACTTAGTAAAACTGTTCCCAAGTGAGGAGCTGAACTCAGGCTTTCTGGGAGTTCCTGCTCTACCAGCCAGCTGAGCCCTCCCAGGAGCAGCAAAGCAAAAAGTCCTGCAAGTGTCTCTGAAAAAGAGCACAGAACCTACAAAAAATGGGACATGAATAAACTGCTGTGAAGGCCGCTGGCTTCTGCATTTGTAAATTCTACCCCAGACTCCCTTTACCTAACATTTTAAGGTGATTTAAAACTCTCAACTTTGGCTTGGAATTCCTCTGTATAACAC
Organism: Corapipo altera; assembly: GCF_003945725.1. Lineage (NCBI taxonomy): Eukaryota > Metazoa > Chordata > Aves > Passeriformes > Pipridae > Corapipo > Corapipo altera. The sequence goes on from NW_020884986.1 coordinate 651,105, forward strand.
ATAAACATATCTATTTTGTGGGAAGGTGATAAAGAAGATTGCACTGTTTTCACTGTCAGCTACTGCAAACTTTCTTAGCTGTGAGATCAGGCTAAAGTTGTGGTTGTTATTTCTATAAATGCTTTCAGAGCTCAAACAAAAAAGAGCAAACCCCTATTAGGATAACAGTGATGGTTTCTGTTTCTTCCACGCGCTTTTAAATCACCATGGGCTCAGGCTTGAGAGAGGATTTTCCTTTGAGATTCACTTCTCTGATTAACATTGACATGATACTCGTTATATTTTGAGGCTGAGCTCTGACAGTAGGTGGCCTTGACTAAAGTTATGAGCTTTTTTGAAATGAAGAATTGACTCCAGCTGCAATGTGTGTGAAATATCCCGATCCCTTACTCGGCTAATCAGGAGATGCTTTCACAGAGCTGTGTTTCATGGGACTGAGATGTGGTCTTAGGACACTAGGACCTATAAAGCAAAGCAGTCATGGTGAGGACCCATATATTTCAGACAAAGGTGGCAAAATTTATTCCCTTTTGTTCACAGAAATTCCTGTGCTGATGCCAACCAGCGTATAAAGCAATGAAACTGGTAATTTGGCATTTTTAGTACAGTATGTATGATTTTATAACTTTTTCCTTTCCCTTATTTACAGTAAAGTTTTTTTAATGGATATTATTTTGCACAGTTTTTTTCCCCTTAACTACTTATTGATACAATAACATAAAATCTGTTTTATGAGCTTGATCTAGATCTGATGGATCTGACGGAACCTGGCAAGAAGCCCTGGATTTCAACAGTTTTCTGGGTGCTAATTAGCAATATTTTACCATATAAATCTCAGTCAAATTAACTATTTTTGGCCTGTGGAATTTTTCATAGAAGCTTCCACCATGACATCTGATCTGGCTCCTGTAAATACCAGCATTATAAACAGTTCAGAATTAAGATCTGCTGTATTTGCTACTATCCTGAGTGCCAAAAGTGTACATTTGTCTGTAACTCTACTGTCCTGCCCCACTTCATCCCCTGCAGGCTCATTTTCTAGAATAATGCCTACAAACATAACCAATTAATAACTTTGATATTTGATTTCTTTTCTCTATCTTCTGTATCAACCTCCACAAATGTAGAGGATGAGAGAGAACAGAAAGTAGTTGTATTTCTAGTGGAGCAGAGAAAGACTAAACATCCTCTCTGGATTGACTTTAGATGTCTACCTTATGACTTAAAGTCTTCTGTATTGTTTGAAAAAGTTTGGGAAAAAAATGTTTAGCTTCCATTTCTCTCATCCTCTGCTGCCATACCATGAAGAAGTTGTGTGCCCTTTCACAGAACTCATGGTCTTGGTTAACTGTCACTTAAGTAAATTGGTGAAATTAATACAGTCATTCCTCTATCACCTTATTTAAAAAGAAAACTGGTTGTAAGAGGAGGTGCAAAAAGCGTAAGTTCCCTACTCTTTCCAAAGGAGTGAGGGGACCCAGGGTCTCTCTGCTACTCTACAAGAGCTGCTGCAGTTTCACAAATACAACACCAACCTAAGGACCAAAGCAGGTCCTTCCCTAGGACGGTGTTAGTGTCAAAGTCCAGGTGCTGATAGTCTGCAGTTAAAAGCATATCTTTCTGCAAAAGTTTGGGTTTAAATGTGAAATCTGTAGAATTCAGACCTTTGTGAATGCCCAGGTAAGAGAACCTGGCAGCAGCTTCTCTTTTGCATGTCCCACATCTGCTTTCTCTTCAGGTTGACACAGCTTGCAGAGGTTTTGGAAAATATTTAGAACACTGTTGCCATGTGTAGGCAAATGATATTGATTGCTTATACAAAACAACCAAGCAGACAATTAAATTTTTAAATATTTACATGATTTTTGCTTTATCCTCTATTTTAAACCATGAATTCACTCAGGGAAGTTGTTGTAATTTTCCTGATACACCGTGACGTATGTGAGACATTGTCTCCTTTCTGAGAAGCCAATTCTATCTTTATCTTGTCAATGCTTGATTATTAATTCTCTGATATCATTTAAGTGGAAGATTCCCTGGAGTGTCAGCAATGTTTCCTCCCATTAGTGGCATCGGCTCCCTCTCTTCCTGTGTAATAATCTATGGTGTATTGTCACCTATTTCTTCCCACTTTCAGCTATGCTGCTTTAGGCAGAACACTTAAAAATGTGGAGGATGTGCCAGTGGGTTGGTAGAATCAGATATTTGCACAATGTTGTTTTTATGTTAATCTGAAGTCTAACAAATATTCTATTTATATTCAGCAGTGCCTCTGTGTAATAAAATGTGCCTGCACATATGTGCATATTTTTGGCTAAGCAGAGTACAGAATAAAAGTATGATTTATGAATGGTGCCAGATTATTTTTGCATGTAATGTGCAATATTCTATAACTAACAAATATAAACACTTCCATTATAATGCATTAACCACTGAATACGATACCAGGGGGAGAGGCAGGTACGTACATGTATATTAGATTATAGATACACCCCCTTGTCTCCTCCATTTCAAGCTTAAAATAAAAATCAGTGGTCAAATTGCAGGCACACAGCAATTGCTGTGCCAAGGCAAAGCAATCAAATGACTCAATATGTGTAGGTGGGTTCAGATGCTGGGAGACAGGTATTAACTTCTATAAGGGACAAATTGCCCAGTTACATAATGTTGAGAATTGGGAAAAGAGAGGACTTTATAGTCTGAAATAACTCCCCTAAGTAAACAGTAAAAGTCCCTCTGTGCCTGTGATAATTTTCACTGTTCCTCCTTGGACCTGTGTCTATTTCTAATTTTTAGTTTCTTTAAGAAAGATAAATGAAGAGAATATTTGTGATGAGACTACCATTAATATGATACAACCTTACACAGTTTTACTATTATTATTTTTGAATCTGTTCTTCAGTGGTTTCCAGACAGATGAAAGTACCTTGGGATGTTGTAGTCTGCAAGCTGCACCTCTGCAAGAATCCAGATTAAAAGTAAAAATTTAAAACTGCCGTTCAAACTTTTTTTATTATTATTTATTCTATTTTTTCTTTAAATCGGAATAATTTCTGCAGTTTGACTCACCCTGAAACCCCACAGGCTCTTGAATGGGAAAAAGAACAGGAGTGACTGGCTGGAAACTATTGGAGGGGGAACTGTACGTGGAAGGAACACAAAGGGAAGGTGGTTATTAAGCTGAAAAAACATTGCAAACCCCTGCAAACAAGCTTAATTTCTGATTAAAGTTGTCATGAAACTAAATTATTCATTTGGCTCTGATGGCATCAGGATGATTCCTGGTTTTTCAGTTCAGATCTGTTAAAGAGGCACATTATTGCGGATGAAGTGGGAGAAAGAAAGGGGAAGCATCTGAGAAGAGGCAGGTATGGCCAGAATTCCTGATCTTTGGAAGTGCCTGTTCCTTAAGGATCTTGGGAACAAAAAGAGCAGCCCTAGAGACATTATGATGCCTAGCTCAGTATCAATTATTTGCTGAATGCTGAGAGCTTATCTTGTTACTGGAGGCAATATCAGTGACTTTGTTACTGGATGTTTTTTCCCTTTCGTATTCATCTTGAGGAAGGCAGTGCTCACCTCTTCATCACTTATTTACAAATTAATAAATGGGACAACAATCAGCAAGTGGAAATAGTTGGTTAGACTTCACTGTGCATCTAAATTCAGGTCTGTAAAATACAAAAGTGAGTCTCCTTAAATTAACATGTCAGCTTATTGCTGGGCAAGTGATGCTGATTGAAGCAAGAAATCTGAGAAACGAAACTAAACTCCAGAGGGCTCAGTGAGTGATACTTCCCTACTCATCAGCAGGGATTTGTAACAAACAGAACTTCGCAGAACAAGGGAAAAAGGAAGGCTGTGGAGGTGGGGAAAAAAAGAGTAAATTACTAATTTGAAAAACCTGGTAGGCAGTGGAAACTTTCTTTCCCTGGACCTACAGTGTGTTGGCCATAATCCCAGGTCAGTCTTCACCCCTTTGACAGATGCTCAGGAGTTAATTAGCTGCCACCTTCTCCCAGCAGCCATCACCTAATCATGATTTGCAGTCCATACTCACAAAACCCAGATTTTAGGCCCCTCCAATTTATTATTCCCTAGGGACTCAGAGTTTGTTAACCCTGCTGTACCAGGGCCACAACTCAAGTGTCTCCTCAAGGCTGATGTAGCTGATGACCCCAGCCTTTAGATCTTTTACCACAGTCATTTGTCAAATACTGTCAGCACTCCCACTTTCCTTTGGATCACCTCTTTCAAGAGCTCCACCATCATCTTTGGTCTGTTGGACAAAGTCAGTGCATTATAAATTTGCTTTGATGAATATTTTCACTGAGATTCTACCAGCAGGAGAGAGGCTTTTTCTCTCCTCTCTTGTGTCATAAAGCTCTGTGCCCTCTCAGTGGTGGTCAGGGTGTTGCTTTCTGCAACATGCACAATGAAAATAGTCCTCGGAAGATTTTGAACATGAATGCAAGTGTTAAAGACATCTCAGCTTTAAAAATATATTTATGAAGTGATTTTTGTTGGGGTAATTTTTAAAGAAGATGCCCCAGTTCTTGTATAACATAGGTAAAGGAATCCTGGCCTCTCTGATCCTATCTTCTAGCTGTTCAAAAAGCTAAGTAGCAGAGGAAAGGAAGGAAAGATGAAAAGAGGATTGAGTGTTCCATGAAAAGGAAGTGCAGTGATTAATGTACAGCTAGGCACAGGAAAGGAAGGTTGTAGCAGAGTCAGGTCATTGTCACAGGTGAGAGACATTCCAGCTTAAAACAGCCAAAAGTTCCCCCCTGTGAGAGGGGAATCACACTAAAAATTGCTGCTACTGCCCAACTTCAGTTCCTGGGTGATTTTCTCTACCATCTCTGGTAAAGACATCAGGAAACAGCCTCTTGTACAGATCTGCTCTGATTTTGGTATCATTCTTGTACCTCCTAAACTGGCGGTCGTGCGTGTGGTTCCTTCCAGTTCTGATCCAGAGACAGCACACTCCTTAAATTAGGCTTCCATTTATCTTAGTTATCTTGATTTATGCAGCATTCTGTGGACCATTCATCATACAGCTAATCTTGAGTAACCTTGAGGAATATTTTAATCTTGCTGCCCCTAATTTTACCCTTTCTTTCTCAACCTCAGCCTTGAAGACTTCTCTTTCTTGCCCTCAAAAAAATACCTCCAAAATCTTCACAGATATCTCATACTTTCCTGCTAACTTTTGCTCCCAAACTCTTTCCTTCTCCTCAGCAGATCTCTTTCCTCACCATGATTAAAACTGTTGAAAGGTTTGACATGTTTAAAGGAGCACCTCACTGGTGTGATAGTCACTGCCCACAGAACCTTCCAGCAAATTTCACAGCACAAAGTGAAAGTGATAAACTATTGGTTCTTGCTGGGTTTCAACACATGTGTTATTTAATTTGGGACTATGGAGATATTTTTATTGGGAGATTTTGCTTTTCTAGAATCTTGAAAATATTTAAAACTTCGTTAAATTTTTTGACAAATCTTGTGTGCCTCTAGACCAAATTGCTAACTGAGGCATCAAATACCTCCCAGCCATTCTAGTTCAGATTCTATTCTTCAGGGACTAGGTCTTATTTATTTAAAGTTTAATACATTTTAATCCTAAATCACGCCCTCTGTTATTTACATTGATTTACTAGAATAGTACTCTCTAACCTATCCACGGTTTTGTATTCCATCCTATATTTCCCTTCTCCTGCCTGTACACACTTATTTTTATTTAGGAAAAGAAATGGAACAATGAAAGTAATCGCTCCGTATTCTGTTAGCAAGTTTATGCAACAAAAGCATGAAAAATTCAGAGGCCACAATAAAAATTTATTCTGTAGCTCAATGTAAAATGTGAGGATCTAAAAGGTCTCCAAACAGCAAGTAATTTCACAAATCATACTCTATGCCCAGTAATTCGGTGTGTAGCAAGGACAGAATTGCAGCCTCAGTGAGTTTTGTGCTTTAATTTCTGCATAATTTAATGTTTTAATCTGAAAATTAGCCACAGACATCCACATTGTGTAGTTCTTACCATCTCTGTGAAGCCATTTGATGAGAGTTTAGAACACGACTTGTTGCCTTTGCTTTCTTCAGAGCTCATTTCAGAACACTTAATGAATCCAACTTGAACACAGCAAAGGTGCAGCTTTGTTGCCTCCAATGCTGATGAGTTCCTGCTCTGGGCTTCTGCTGAAAACAAAAGAGGCAGGAAAGTTTTTATTGAGAGATTTCCCGCAGGATTGTTTTATGCAGGCTGGGATGTTTGCCAGCACTGCAATATACAACAAATAACAGCCTTTGGTTAAAGGCCTGAATATGTTACTGCTGACTGAATGTTTCTAACATGCAGTGTATGCTCAGGGATGTGCAGCAAGCAAAAAACATGGGTTTGTACCAGTTTTCCAAGAATGTGCCTAGTAAATAAACATATAGATCCTGGGAAACGTATATCCCCTGCTCAAAATCTAATGAATTCACACACGTCTATAAATTATTGCTGCACATTGCAGCTTTCCAGTACCTAAAGGGGTTACAAGGAAGATGAAGAGGGACTTTTCACAAGGGCATGTGTTGGTAGGACAAGGGGAAGAGGGCAGGTTTATGTTAGATATTAGGGAGAAATTCTTTCCTGTGAGGGTGGTGAGGCACAGGAACAGGTTGCCCAGAGAAGCTGGGGATGCCTCATCCTGGGGGTGTTCAAGACCAGGTTGGACGGGGCTCTGAGCAACCTGGTCTAGTGGGAGGTGCCTCCCTGCCCACAGTGAGGGGTTGCAATAAGATGATCTTTAAGGTCCCTTCCAACCCAAATCATCCTGTGATTGTATGATTTCAGAAGTTTTCCTAGTGAGAAGCAGGAAACAATGTTCCTGGAGACTTCTGGCAGCCCCAAAGTCCTCTTTCTCCAGCAGCAAGCCATTGCACTCACTTGCCTTCCTCTTGATAGCATGGGAATATTAACTATTCCTTGCTTCCAATTGCTTTAGGTAGACTGAGATGCCCATTCAACTGTCAAATTAAATCAAACTGGAAAAAGTAGCTTGCAAGGATTTCCTGTTGCAGGACACTTGAGTTTGTTCGCTTTTCCCATCATTTTCCAAATGCCTTTTTTTTTTTAAAAAAAAAAAGGTTCTGGAGATCCTAAGTTTTTATTTTTTGTCCTATTGGGAAAGGAACCAAAGAAGATGAAGGTACTAGATGTTCCTGTATAAATACTACTTGAGTTTCTCCTGGGATAAAGCAAGCCAACAATAACTTCTTTGTGGACCAAATTTTAGTATATTTTTATGGGATAATTTCTGCTTGAGAAAGGTTAGTTGTTTAAGAAATATACAGGATTTCTCAAACAGTGTTTTCACCAACAATGTTGTGTCATCTTTTTGGAAATGTTCTTCCTTTTATATCAGGTAGTTCATAAAGAATATTAAATATTAAGTGAATTTAAATGCCTCTTTAGGAAACACAAACCTTGAGTAGAAAATATTACCAACCTCATAAATTGGATTAGTTTGAATAAGAAAAAGTAGATTTATATTCTTTGCAGAAAAGATGAAAGATATTTGAACTGTCCATAAATAATTAAAATAGTACTGAATATGGTAGCACTTTTCCATCTCACTGTGTGGTAGATATTTGGATAAATACACCTTGCTTTCATTGCCTTTTCATCCAACAAGGGTTCTGCTCTTTGTCTCCAGTAGTCAGCATCTGGAACAGAAAGAAAACTTTGCTTCAATCATATAACTCCAATGCTGTCTGACATTCATATCTTCTGAATGTGCCAGAGGGTGGGAATAGCTTCTAGAAGTGAGTAGTTCCATGTTGGGCAAAAGTAAAAATCTTCTATGTAGTTAAGCAAGAAAATCTCTGAATTAACAGTGAATTATTCAGTCCATTTCCCAATGACAATAGCCCAACACATCGCTAAAAAATACTGAACCTAAATAAATGTATTCATTTATTGTAAACCTAACAAATATGTATTTAGGTTTGCTGTGAGACTTACGACTTTTCCATGAAATTGAAATTATACAAGTCAAAACATAAATGTATGACATGAAAGTGCAGTAAGTTCTCTACTCTTAAGGGACTTTTTGTTGAGCTGCTGAGGCTGCTCACACACAGTGAGTCAGGGAAAGCGAGATTCTGCCATAGCAGTTTGTGTCACTGTTGACAGTGCAGTGAAAGGATGTGTGTTATGGGTGTCATGTGGGAGACGGACGCGCTGAAACAGTTACTGACTCAGCTCCATTGATTTTGGCAGGAATCTCCCTGACATGGAGTTGGATATTGAAGGATGCTGAACTCCCTGATTACACCAGGAGATGGGGTCTCAAGAGCTTCACTGGAGACAATTTCTTATTGATTTTCAGTCTGCTGGTTGTCACATGTATCACATTAATCCTGCAGGATGGAGCCCCAGTAGCCAAAGTCTGTAAAAGAGGCGCACACAGGCTCCATCTCAGTTCTGTCTTCAGACCCACCAACATGTGACCTCGTAGCTGTGACTATTTTTCTCTCCTCGCTTTCTCTCTTTATTCTTTCTTCTCTTAATCTCCCTTTTTCCCTCTTAGTCTTTTCTTCCTCTTGTGGGTAACTTAAAACAGATTGAATGGTATTTCACTTCAGTTGTGGTATTACACTTAGGTTGTGGGTTTGTGTTTGCTGAGTGCAACGAAGGTTCCCTGCTCCACAGCAATGCCTGCTGGCTGAAAAAACCCCTGGAAGGGTGTAGAAGCAGAGCTCAGAATGCTGTTTGGAGGGAGGCAGGGAAGTCCTTTTTTCTCCTAGTAGCCTGCTACTAAGTGTAATGCTTTTGTAGAATATTTTCCTTGGTTGGATGTTGCTCCCGAAAACCTATTTTTGCCAAAATGCCTATTTTCTCACTAAAGTAAAAGAAATCTCTTAGAGAAAAGTGTGTACCTTTTTCTCAGCAAGTGAACTCAAAGTGTTGAAGACCTAAGACTCTGGAAAAGTTTCATGTGGGAATTACTGAGGGTTGAAATTAAAGTGTAACACCTGGTAAAGCTTGAAGCTTCTGATCGGGGCATAACTGAGTTTTTCGGGTTCACAGCCTGGCTGCACTTGGGAAGGGGGACAAGCCAGGGATTTCTTTGGAAAGATCCCATCTTCTCAGAGACTGGGGGCTGAGAGGTGCAGGCTGCATGGCACCCACCACCAGTGGGCCTGACACGTGGCTCTTTATGGACCAGCAACGCACAGTCTGGAAAAAAATTGGACATGGAAAAGGAAGATTTCTAACTGTCTTTAGGACTGCTACTTTTCTGTGAAGAAACTGGAGTGGAAAAAAGTCTCTATGACTCCAGTGTGTTTCCATTGGAAGCAATAATTTGTATCTTTATTCACATTTTATGTCTTTTATATCTTTTTCCCATCAAGCCAATCCCATTTGTTTAGCACATGCATTGGCGTTTCTCTGTTTATAACCCTCCCAGAATAAGATAAGTATTTACTAAATAAAGCCTTACTGTATTTATGCAGCCAAATAGTAGTATCTATCATTTTCATTCTGCAATTATTTATCAACCTCAGGATTATTTATTTAAAAAAAAAAAAAAAAAGAATTTTATGTTCCTGAGTGCGACTGCAAGTTATCTGCCACACACTTACAATGGATTGTATCTGTCTTTGTGATCATGCGTCAGTGCTGCTCTAAGTATTTAAAGTTGGTTTAGATCTCCAGATGGTTTTTTAATGTTCCATTACTTTGGGATTCTAATGCAGTTTCCTGTAAGCATTTCAAGGAAAAAAAAAAAAAAAAAAAAAAAAGGAAAAGAAAAAAGGAGGAAAAAAAGAAGCTAGCTGAAAAATGAATTCCATTTCAGTCTCCCTTGTTGCTTTAATGTTCATGGGTGGTAAAACATTTTGGACCCTACAATGCTGGGCTCACCTTCACCCTGCCAGAGCCCTTCATCAGCTGCTTGGGCAACATGGAGAATCCCATCAGTTTTTCCCATTGCATCCATGCCACACTTGTTGACACAGCTGGGTGAGCTTGCCACCAAGAGTGGGATCAAAAAGAAAAATAAAGCCCCCCAAAATATTTTTAGCTCTTTTTACTTCCAAGCTTGAAAATGTCTTCAAGTGTTAAGCTAATGTGTGTAAGAACTATGTGTCTGCTAGAACAATTTGGGGTTTTTTTGTTCTGTCCTGAACTTGACTGCACCCTGAGGGAAAAAAGCCCCAGCACTATTTGGTTGTCCCTTCCTGGGACTAGAAGTCCTTGTAAAGTACAGGATCTTTAGGGACTTCCTATTGGGAGCAGCATCCAGCACTGACAGGGCTCCTGGGCCTTTTCATCAACATGCCTTTATGACAAGGTGTCTAACATTGCCTTGGAACCATCATCTGCAGAAGGGAGAGAAAAATGGGGAAAACCAGGTAGAGGGAAATAGGGAATGTTCTCTGACAGCTCATTGTGGCAAAATCCTGTCTCCAATTCTGCCAAATACCTGAGAGGTGCCCAATTCAAACACCCAACTCCGTGTTCCTCTGGGAATGGAGCTCCACGTGCTCTTGGAGCAAAGTACTGTGACAGAAAAGATCTGGAAGAAGTTGGTCTCCTCTCACATCAAAGCCAATAAGTCCCAAATCATTCATACTGGAGTCAACTGGAAAAGTCAATCCTGTGCCGCAAAAGAAATCCCAAAAGAAGCCCTATCTCCCATGTTACCAAAGAATCAGCCAGGGGTTGATTTGCCCCTTCCACTTCACAATCAAGCTTTCTGCTATAATGGATTTCCTACGTGGGCTTTTCTAGCAGGATAAGTTTTTGCTAAGAACAAAAAAAGTGATCTGACATTCTCAATCAGGTATTAAATGAAAGCAATGGGAAAATAAAAATTTTGATATAATAAAAGGAAATTAAAATGACAACTGAACGTTTCTTCCTCATAAACTTTCAGCCATGGTAGATTTTCTGAGGAATATTATGTTATGTATCCACTGCAATGTTTAGAAAACCCTTCTTAACCTCACTTAAAAATATATATTTTTTCTTTATCTAAATGAAAGGAAAACAATTTAACCAAAAGTGCACATAGTATTATTTGGCAAAAAGGAATATAACCCCCACAGACTAAAATATTTGACTGGCAACACTAACCATGAAGCAAAAGAAGTATTTGGAGGGACTCTGCATCTCTTCTACTGATACTGAACCCACGTAGTTTGGCTCATTATCATAGTCCAAAAATATAAACACATTTCATGGGTCTAATTGGAATAAATTATTCTTGCTGGGTGTCTGGGGGATTGGATGTGTTCCAGTTCATCTCGAAGGTTGTTTACTGATTTGATGTGTTAGAACCTTTAATCGGATTAATTATTTATGCCATTAATTGGAGGAAAAAATAATTGTAAGAGCTTATGAACTATTGAGCCAGTTTAAAAAAAAAACCTCAACAAGCTTGGATCAGACAAAAAAGGAAAACCAAAACAATCTATCTCCAAATTCTTCTACATATTTATTAGTGTGCTCAGAAAATTATTTTGTCCAAACTGCTGGTGTACTTCTTTAATTAGATTAAAAGACATGTCACCAAGAACTTGCTCCCTCCCAAGTCCTTCATTCTGCTGCTAGAGAACAAACCAACAAATCCATCTGGAATCATTTTCCCATCACTAACAATACAGGCCATGGTTTTTAGCTAACTTAAAAAAAGAAATAAAAAGCAGATCTTGCACACAAAAGTCCCCACTATCTGCTGTATTCTAATTGGTTCGCCATGGGTTGAAAACCAAAGGCACTGTCTTCAACAAAACCTCTAGTAAATGCTAACAAAATTAGAGCTTCATGGCATTTTATGACTCAAATTTTTGACCAAGAACAGAATTTCCAAACCTGCTGATCAGTTTTGAGCAGGTTTTTTCATGTTTCTCCCTCCCAACAAATGATTTTTGAGGTGTTCTTCATGAAAGAAAAGTGCATTCATCTGAAAGGTTTAAATGTGAACTCATCTAGCCAGATACAAAAGCATAAGTCAAAAGAGCACATCATTCTTTAGAGTTTAGACAGACAAAATGCACTTTTTCAGCTAAAAAATTAAAAGCACAAGTAACTTTTTGGTGGAGTGTTGGGAAAATAGAGGGAAAGGTCCTTCCAATTAAACATAACAAACCCCATTGGTTGAATAAAAATGACACTGGAAATAGAGACAGTGCATATCATCACATGCAAATGCAAACTCAAAGAGGAACTGTCAAGACCAGCCAAGTGCTCAGTTCTATCTTTTCCCCTACAATGCAAATTCCACTAAAATATTTTGGACTCTGTTTTTGCAAAGTAAATCAGATTACAGTCAGTGTGTCACATGAGGTGAACTGCTTGGTCCTCTGGGGGCAACTATCAGCTTAATGGTACAGCAGTGAAAATCCAACCTGTATACTTAATACATTAATTAAACATTCGCTCTGTCCAAAACCTCTTGTAAAATAGTCAGTAAAAATTCCCATATGACAGACCTCAAAGCTACCAAAGCTCCCAGTCCTGTACAGCTCCACTTTAATTTTGTTCCCTTTAACTCTGAGATGGATCAGAGATTAATCTACACCCCAAAGATAGAAGAATTATTCCCCACATTATCATTTGGGACTCAGACATGCCCTCCACTTCTGTGCAAGCTACTTTTTCTTTGTATTTTTCTTTAGCTTTGAAAAAGTTATAATATTAATGATTTGGTTTTTTAGTAGATGATCCTGTATGTAAGTTGTGTTCCGCTGCATTCTCAGGTCCATTGAAATTAAGTCACCACTGAGACCTCAAATACATAGGCCCTGAATCAGAAGGCCACTAAAAGATTTAAAACACTTGCTATTCCCAGAGGGAGTGGAAATTTTTTTGGCAATGCTGTAAATTAACCACAAAAAATCAGGCCCTGTAAAAACAAAAAAAACCCACTAAAACAAACAAACAAACAAAAACAAAACAAAACAAAACAAACAAAACCCCCACAAAACCAAAAAAAAAAAAAAAAAAAACCCAAAGAAACAAACAAACCAAACCAAACCAAACCAAACCAAACCAAAAAACCCCCCCACAACTAAAAAGAGAAGTAGTAATATATTAAGTACAAACTAAATGTCCCCAAGCCAGAAGCCAAGGAGCTCTGGACTGGAGCATGGACTAAAACAGTGCAGTAGAATTGTTAATTTGAAAATTAAATTGCTACGTTCAATAGGCAAATATATTTCTTTTCCTGACAGAGCACATGGATACAAATTCCAGTTTTGTACAGTAGCTGAGAATAATGTACGAGAGAGGGGCAGTGATACTAATCTTCCAGCTGAGAGGAATGTTATTGCCTGTCCAAACGTGACAGATACTCTTGCACACAACAGTAAAAATTTTTTGCTATAGGACATCAGGTGTGTTTCCCCCCTTAGCTCAGAAGGCTTGAGATGATGAGACAACTCAATTTGTTTCTTCAAATACATTTTTGACTTCATATGATCTAGGTAGAAATTCTAATTCAGAAAGGCAGATCCTTCCCTAGGTATGAAATGTTTCATCCTGCCTGTAAGTGAATAACAACCCCACAAAAATCAACTCACTGACACAAACCTACTCCTGCCTCAGTTCTCCACACCAAAGTTATATGATAAAAAAAAAAAAAAGTGGAAAAGAGGATGAGGAAGAAGATGCCAAACCAAAGCTCTTGGTTGTGCTGGGAAGGAGCTTCCAAAGCTGCTGTGTCACTGTGGCTTCTGCAGGAGGTAGCTGCCAAGAGCACAGAAATTCAACTTTGCAGCCAGTCTTCCAAGTAAACACACAGTGGAATTAATTTTCACTTGTCAGAAAACACACACTGCAGACTACACAATGAAAAACAACGTTTCAAGGATATTAAAAATTGTAATTTAAACTGTAGCTTAGTGCAGCATTGTGTGAGAAAAGGATGCATTCAAAGTCTGATGCTTTTTAAAAATCATTTTAATTATATTATTAAGTCTAAATCCCCCTATTTCTAGGGAATCCATAACTTTTTCTCTCTGAATCTATAGCAGCAATTAAGTATGACTCTGCACTGACATGAATTAGTTATGCTTTTGCACATTAATGCTGTAGAAAAATGAAGCTGTTGACAATCAAAAGCTGAAGCTGTTGACAACTTAGGAACTGCTGTGTTAACTTCAGATTAATTCAAAACAAATCTTGTTTACCAAATGAGAACTTAGGACTTTTAAACAAAATAATAGGGATTTGAGGTTTTGTTTGTTTGTTCTCTGAGGTTTTTTTCCCCAAAGAACAAACAGTGGTAGTATGAATAAGAAATGTTCTAAATAATGTCTGAATAAATATTCAGACTCAAAACTTTTTTTCAGCACTGGGGTCAGAAACAAAGTGACTGGAGTTAAAATGTGGATGTTTCTCCCGTTGCTTTTGCCCTGTTTCTCCGCAAATTTTCAGGGTAGGTTTAAACTTCAGTGACCAAAAACAGAATCTAAACAAAAGATATAATTTTTGACACTGCTAAGTTGTTCTGTGGAGCAGTGCTGAAAGCAGGATCACAACATCTCTTAGAATGGCCTTCAAACAATACAGTATTTGTTTTCATAATGCTGTTTTCTGCAAAAAATGCCCAAACTTTTGGTGTTTGCTGTCCCTAAAGGGAAGGTCAGGATGAGCTCTCAAGGAATGGTCACTCTGTATGATCTCATCCTCACCCTCTGCTTCCCCTTTCTCTTGGTGAGCATGGCCTTACTTCATGAGAGCACGATGGAATTTGATTTCTTCTACTGTCTTCCCTCGCCCAGTGCAGCCAAGCTGCAGGAGGCACTCAGTGGCAAAGGTTCTTGGCCCTAAGGGTGCATTAAAAACCACTCAGAAAAAGCAAATCCTCTCAGGTTTGTAGTTCCACCCTCAGATTATCACAGCCTGGAGTACCTGGTGCTCAGGATTTTATGAAGAGGGTTTTTTTCAGTACAAACCAACACTAGATTTTTCCTCTACTTGCAAAGAAGTTACAAAGAAGTTAGTCTTCCTGCAAGAAGTGAAAGTTAATCCTCCAATGGGAGGTTGGTTCACTCACTATCCCATGAGAAAGCTTCTCCCTGTCTCTGCACATGTGTGTTTGAACACCAAGGAATAGGCTGGACAGAGTGGCTCTCAGGTGAGGTCTAGATCACAGTGCCCAAGAAGAACATACAGTTGAAGCCAAAAAACTGACTCTCCAGATAAATAAAAACTAATTTCTACAGCCTGTTGATTACTGTGTTCATCCTAACTTCTTCTTAATACAGTATCTTTAGCAAAAAGGGGAAATCTCTAATAAATGCTAAAAAAATTAAAGCTTCATGGCCTTTTGGGACTCAAATTATTGACCAAGAACAGAATTTTCAAATCTTCTTCTTTGATGTTTCTCCCTTCCAACAAATGATTTTTGAGGTGTTCTTCATTTTTGAAAAAAAATGTGCATTCACCTGAAATGGTTAAATGCAAACTCATCTAGTCACATACGAAAGCATAAGTCAAAAGAGCACATCTAGAGTTTAGACAGACAAAATGCACTTTTTCAGCTAAAAAATTAAAAGCACAAGTAACTTTTTGGTGGAGTATTGGGAAAACAGGGGGAAAGGTCTTTCCAATTAAACATAACAAACCCCATTGGTTGAATAAAAACGACACTGGAAATACAGTTAGTGCATACTATCACACTCAAATGCAAACTCAGAGTGGAACTGTCAAGACCAGCCAAGTGCTCAGTTCTATCTTTTCCCCTACAATGCAAACTCCACTAACATATTTTGGACTGTGTTTTTGCCCTCCTCAATTTTTTTAGATTTTTGCAAAGTGAATCAGATTACAGTCAGTGTGTCATATGAGGTGTCCTGGCCAGTCCTCTACTGGCCACTATGGTTATCATCTTAATGGTACAGCAGTGAAAATCCAATCTGTTATCATCTTTGCGAATGAAGATTTGGGAAGGGCTCTCCCCACATTTGTTACAGGCGCGCTGGTGGCTAAAGGGGCCAATATGAGACAGACAAGTCTGGTTGCAAAAGGCACAGCAGAAAGACTCCTTAGATGGTATTGGTAGGATACGATTCTTTCTGTGTTGTCTTTTCTCTTCGATGGTGATCCTGCGTGCTTTCTCAAAAGAAGCAGCAGTGTTGTAGATAGTGTGTCTCCAGACCTCCCGATTTGAGGCCAGGGTAGACCAGTTATGATGATCAATGTGGCCAAGGCTGAGATGTTGTTTCAGGGAGTCCTTGTATCTTCTCTTTGGGGCTCCTCTCTTGCGGCAGCCAGTGGCAAGTTCACCATAAAGCAGGATCTTAGGGAGGCAGTGGTTGGTCCTTCATCCTGGAGACATGTCCTGCCCAGCGCAGCTGTGTTCTCAGTAACATGGCCTCAATACTTGTGACTGCTGCTTGTTCTAGAACAGATGTATTGGTCACATAATCTGACCAGTGGATGTTTAGGATTGTATGGAGGCAGCGTTGATGGAAGTGTTCTAGGAGAGGCAGGTGGTGGCGGTAGATGACCCATGATTCAGAACTGTATAAGAGAGTAGACAGCACAATGGCTCTGTAAACACTGATCTTGGTACTTTTCTTCAGGTGTTTATTTCGCCAAACTCTTTTATGAAGCTTTCCAAAAGCACTATATGCCTTTGCTAACCTGTTGTCTATCTCTCTGTCAATCTTACCATCCGAGGAGATGAGGCTCCCTAGGTAATTAAACTGCTGGACTGATTTGAGCTCTGATTGGCCAATGGTGATATGGGGATGATGGGGGACTTCCTGAGGTGCAGGTTGATAGAGAGCTTCTGTTTTCTTTAAGCTGACTTCCAGCCCAAAGAGCTCAGCAGCATCTGCAAAGCAGGATGTTAAACGCTGCAGAGCTGCTTCTGTGTGAGCAACAAGGGTGGCGTCATCAGCATAAAGCAGCTCCTGGACAAGATGGTTTAAGGTCTTGGTGTGGGCCTTCAGTCGCCTTAGGTTGAAAAGGCTTCCATCAGTACGGTATCGGATGTAGATACCATCTTCTTCATCAAAGTCTGCCATGGCCCTTTGGACCATAATGCTGAAAAAGATTGTGAATAAGGTTGGTGCAAGAACGTAGCCTTGTTTCACGAAAATCCAGCCTGTATACTTAATAAATAAACACATTATTCCCTAGACTTGGGATCACTGTCGTTTTGCCCATGTGTCTATGGAGAAAAGACACTCCCAGCTTCCATTCAAAAACTTGCATGTATTTTAGGAACCCTCTATTGCTGACCTTGATCTAAGTAAGGCTGGCTCTTTATTCTCAGCATACAACCAAGCATCTCTAATTATTGCTGTTACATTTCATCTGAGATAATATTTTTCAGCTGGAGGCTGATTTGACAAAGGGAATCAGGAAAAACAGATTTGTTTACACTGTGAGGCTGGTAGCCTGTGGACTGCTTGACTTTTGTTTAAAGAAAAAAGTCACTCCATGAAGTGGTTTACTGCTATCAGGATTCAGAAAGTTAGTCTTTTTACCCATTAAAGAAATGTGGCATTTACAGCTTGGTTGCTGATTTTTTTTTCCCTAGTGTAAGAGTAGCTCTCAGCACATTCTGTAAAAGGAAAACTTGAAACATCCATTAAAAATAATTGAAGCTGGGGAAAAAAAAATCTGAACAGATAAAATTACTAACCTCTTACTTCCACAGAGAAAGGCCAACAAGGACATTGCATGACAACAGCCAAAGGAAGCCTTTTAAACATAAAACTTCTAGAGAGTTTGGGGCAAGTGTCCTGCAGTTCAGTAGATACCAGATCACACACATGAACACTTTTAGTTTGGAGAAACTACAGTTAAGGTCTGTGCTCCAAGTCAGTTTTCCTTGGGATTTTTTATTACTGATTTATATACTTTAAAAATGTATAATGTTGAATATTAGTCCAATTGCCTTGCTGAGTCTTTGTCTTCAGATTACTTCAATTTTTTTTCATATGTCTGTAAATTCAATTACCAATCAAAAAACTCTTCTCAAACACTTATTTGTCCTGTGCATAAAGCACTGCAGTCCAGCAGGTCATATACAGTCTTTTATTGCCATTCTTCCTCCTGTTCCAAGGGACAAGAATTTCCTCCTACACTCCCCATGATTGCCTCCAGGTTTGAGCTCCAAATGTCAACTCCTCACCATTCCTGCCTCTACGGATCAATCCCTTTCCATCCCCACCTTCCCCCAGGTACATCCACATCTATCTCTGGCAGCCTCTGACTGCTCCTTCTCCTTCTTAGCTTCACACCCCTCCTCTTCCATGCTCCCCCATGTCTCCCCTCTGGGACCCAGGCCGTGTTTCAAGCCAGGCGACTCCACCAAGAGGGGCTTTGAACCACTTTAAGTTATTTAAACCACTGCTCATGGAGAGAGCCTGGCCCAAGGCAGCAGGCAGGCAGTGCCTGTCCTCTATTCTGCTTTTCATGGCACCATGAACATCAAGGGGACTGCAGAGGAGGAAAGAAAGGCAGCAGGACAAGGGACAAAAGAACATCCCCTAGTTGGAAGTGGTTGTTTTTCTTCAGTTTTCCTGCGAATGGAGTGTCCTTCCTGCAAATCCAAGCTGTCTTTTTATATGCACTGGACACTTCTCCAAGCTCTGGCTTAGAGGTGATTAATTTTTAGTTGTTCATGGGATTTTGTTTCCTAATACTTTGCATGTTTATAGCCAGCTCTGTGAAAGAATCTTAAAGCCCTTTTCAAATGATAAATTAAGGCTCTCAAAAACTGTATGATGTGGAAAACAAAATAATGAGGAGAGGGAAAGTGATTCACTTTACCTCTAGCAGAAGTCAGCCTTCAAAATACCCAAGAGGAGTGGTGGTCACAGCACAGTGTGCAAGGATTGTGACCACAGGAAGCTGAGTCCAGTACCAGGTGTCATCAGCAGGGTATGTCATTCCCACCTCCTGTGGGGTCCTTTGAAATGTTCTTTAGCTGGTCTGTTTGCACTGACTCATTTCCCCAGCTGCCATTTCAGAGTCCATTGTTGCAGTGGGTTGACTCTGGTGGGATGCCAGGTACCCACTAAAGCTTCTCTCTCCCCAGCTGGACAGAGGAGAGAAAATACAATGAAGGATTCATGAGTTGAGATAAGAGCTGGGACAGGTCACTTACTGATTACCATTATAGGCTAAACAGACTCCAAGTGGGTATATTAATTAAATTGATTGCTAACAGGATCAGAGGAGCGAGAAGTAAAATAATCTTGAAAACACCTTCCCCCCACCCCTTCTTCCTTCCAAGTTTGCCTCCTCCCCTCCAGCAGTGCAGGGAGACAGGGAATGGGGGTTACGGTCAGTTGTTGTTTCTGCCTCTGTTCAGGGAGAGGAGTTGGGGTCTTTCCCCTGCTCTCGTGGGGTCCCTGCCATGGGAGACAGTCCTTGATGGACCTCTCCAGCATGAGTCCATCCCTTGGGCAGCAGTTCTTCCCAAACTGCTGTCCCGTGGGTCACTCCTCCATGGGGTCAGTCCTTCACGGATGAGCTGTGCCGATGTGGGTCTCCCACAGGGGCCACAAGTCCCACCCAGGAGAAACCTGCTCCAGCCTGGGCTTCCCTCTCCACGGGCTACAGGTCCCTGCCAGGACCCTGCCCCATCCTGGGCCTGCCACGGGGTCACAGCCTCCTTCCTGCATCCACCTGCTCCAGCATGGGCTCCTCCGTGGGCTGCAGGGGGGTCTTTGCACCCCGATGGTCCCCCATAGGCTGCAGGTGCACAGCTGCCCCACCCTGCTCTGCACCTCGGGCTGCAGGGCCTCAGTTCAGGCACCTGGAGCACCTCCTGCCCCCCTTCTGCATTGACCTTGGGGTCTGCATTGTTCACATGTTCTTACTTCACTCTTTTCTGGCTGCAATGTTCCTCTGCCCAACAACTTTCTTTCCCTTCTTAAATATGTTATCCCAGAGGCATTAACTATCATTCCTAATTGGCTCGGCCTTGGCCAGTGGTGGGTGTGTCCTGGAGCCGGCTGGCATTGACTCTACCAGGGGAAGCTTCTGGCAGCTTCTAACAGAAGTCACCCCTGCAGCCCCTCCACCACCAAAACCTGGCCACAGAAACCCAATAAAATTGTATATTTGGAGGAAGAAAATGCCATGCCAGTGCTGGCATGCACAGTTCCCTTGGGAGGGTTGTTCCTAGCAAAGCTCCTGGCCAACAAGCAGCGGCTCAAGCACAAATCGCTGCAGCTGAAGCACTAAGCGGGCTACCAACCCTGACAGGACCTGTTGCAAGATCAGAAGCACAATCTGATGCTGTCACAAATGTGACTCCGTTGCAGTTGCTTTTACTGTTATCAAGGTTTATTCGTCACTCTGAAAATGCACTCCGTGGTACTAAAATATACTACTTCATTATCTCACATAAACTGGCTTAAAACACATGAATCTTTTATGGTATTTATTCTTAACGTTTTGTCACAGTGAAACCTGTGTTTAGCTAAGGGAGAGCAGCAGAAATACAAAAGGGAGAACAGCAGAAATACAAAAGGGAGAGCAGCAGAAATACAAGGGAAAGCTTCAGGACACCAATAGATCCAACTGATGGAAAGGTATCGGTAGGAAATGATGCTCATGAGAAACACAATGCATGAGCTGTTGAGTATCTGACCACAAGAGCTGTGCATAGCAGAGGTATGTTTTCATTTTGTAAGAACAGAAAGGTTTCTGTTGGGTCACAATTAGGTAAAGATCTGCCTCTCAGAGGTTTTAAGCACACAGCAGAACAGAGTCTCTCTGTGTTTGAATTGCTGCAAGCCACCAGAGTTGTGGGCTGCTGCACATCACCTGTCATTAGCACTTAGCAGGACTTCATTAACAGGGTGATTTTATTCTGATACTGCATCAGCCATGTGCCAGGAACAATGCTGTTTATCTATAATTGTCCATTTTCTCTTTTTTTTTTTATCATAGAGCAATAGAGGTTTTCATCAAAAGCAGGTGGATAGTTTGTTTGGTCCATGTATGATTTATGACTGAACTGAAGTGGAAAGTGCTTGCTAGTTCCTGGAAATATAAGCCATATTTAACATCTGGTGCCAATCTGACCTTCCTGGTAAGGTGTATTCTGTAAGAAATAGAAGCAGAAGTAGCACAGAGTGAAATGGAATTAATGTAATCAGTCAAGCAAAAAAAGCAGATGTTGTGTGTGTTGTGTGTGTAATGTCTGCAAGTGTCATGGATGTACTGAGGATATTATTTCTACAGGCCAGAAAGAATCAGCATAAGTTAAGAAATAATGCATATACAATATAGCCTAAAATGAACCACTGCCTTCCAATACTGAGAGATATATCTAGAAAGATTTTGCTAAAATAGTATTTTCTCCTCCTCTGAAGCTCAGCAAACAGTTTGGAGCACTCAGATGTTTGAGGCAGGAGCTCCAAGCTGTGCCACAGAAGAGCTCAATGTGACCTTGAGCAATTCCTTCCTCCTTGTCTGACTTTTGTTCCCGTGAGTGTTTTCACTGGCAGTCCTTGGGGACAGGGACTGCCTTTTACTGTGTGATACAAACAGAGGTTTATCAAAATAATCCTCTTCCCTCCCCATGCTCTACCCCTCCTGTAATCCTACCAGTCTTTAGCTATTATTTGTATCAATATTTCTGTTTCCAGGGGTTTCTTTAGGCTCCTCTTAGGTTATTGCAGTGCCTCTTCCTTAGATTTTCTGAAGGAAATGAAAACTTGAATGCAAATTACTATAAAAAGCAGCCAGGCAGGGATCTTTACCAAGATGGATTTATGCAGATTTGTACTGGCAGAAGGATGCACCTGCAAGTGTAGAGTGCTAATGGGAATTTGGCTCACAGGATAGAAACCCAGAGGAGGTTTGTTTTAGCAGTGAGTAGTTCACCCTGCTGGAAGGATGCAATCTGTATGAGGGTGTGCACATATATATTTATTGCTCTTTTTTATGCACTCACATAAAGATACTATTCTAGCAGCTGTTTCAAATAAAAAAAAGTCTCTGGAACTGACATGTTGATAAAGAGAATTTGTAAAGAAAATTTCTTACCACACTGTATATTTGTGTCCTACAGAGAACACTTATCTCAGTTACAAGACATCTGAACAGAAAGATAGAGAAAATAAGGTATCAAAAATATATTTTCATAAAAGTTTTTTTTTTTTTTTTTTGGTGGAAGAACCAAGACAAATTTTTTAGAACAAAAGAAAATAATTCTGAAAACTGGAGGCTTTTATGGGAAACTCTTGATCTTTAAGGCAGAACCTTTTGGGATTTATTTCCCAGATGCAAACTTGGATTTGCATCTTTGTTGACAGAATGGTATTTTTAGCTCAGAGGCAGGCCAAAAACCAATGACCCAGCTCCACTGAAATTTCATAAAAGCAATCTCTAAGCCTTCTTGAACCTCAAATTTAGTAAAATTCCATTTGCTTAAGGCCACAAACCCTACAAGATCTTCATGTGTTTTGGTGGGCAGGCGATGGTTGGTGTTTGACAAAGGCATTTGTTCCACGTGCATTTTCTGAAATTCTGGCATTCCTGGTGGATGCCTTTTCCCTCTCTTCTAGATTATTTGGAAGAAATGCAGACTCCTGTCCCGCTCCTGAAGTTCTGATTTCACCAAGGCTCCTCATTGTGCACAGAGCAGAACTGGTGGAAGGGGACAGAAAACACTTCATTCTGCAGTGAGGTTTTTGACATCTTCATTCAGCCTTTCTGAGCTGAAAATGTTCACAGCCTCTGAACTTTGAATTCCATAAACCACAGGATGACTTGGAAAAATTATTCTGGTTTCAGTATTTATTTTTCAAAAATTGTGGCAGTGAATATTCTACAAAACAAACAGGGTTTTTTCTCATCATCTACTTTTAAAAGGGGCTGGCAGGAGGTGATATCTGTCCAAGCTACTACCTGTAATGGGGCTAAAATCACATTAAAAAGGGAGGCATTTTTTCTTGTATTACAAAATGTGAAATACAAGAAATATACTGTCACAACACTGTAAATAACTTCAACTGAGTTACTCGACAGTTACCCTGGTTTAACTTGAAGCAGAAATGGGAACAGAAGTTGACTTTCCAATTTCCATCAGAAAATTCGTGATGACAACAGAAATATGCAGAAAATTCCCACATAAGTGTGACGAGAAAAAATCCTGCCAACTTGTGCTGCATCTAAAAGTGTAAACATGTCATGGCAGGGAGACAGAACTGCTTTGATGAGCACAGGTCACTGCTTGTTTCTTCCAAATCCTTTCATTTTTCAGAATCCTGTTGTGCAGATTCAACCCAGTTTGCTACTTCTGTGGGAACAGAGACAGATCCTGCAGCTCCGCAAGAATTTAGTTCTTTTTCAAAACTCTGGGTGTGGGTTGAGGTGATGTTTTCAAGTTTGTCAGTCTGCTTTTCTGAAAACAATGATTGATAAAGCAGGCTCTGATTCCAGGGGCATGTTTTGCCTATGGGGAATGAGGGTCTGGCCAAATATCTCAGAGAGCAGGTGTGGCAGTTTGAGCCACATTAGAAATCTAAAATCCAATTTCCAGGCCTCCCCTCACCCTTCACACAATTATCCTAACACCGGAGAGAAACTTTCTCTCCAGAGGCTTCTGTAGGGGAAGGGGGAAGTATATACATTTATTTACACAAATAAATACTATACTAACTAAAGGCAACTATATATATATATATATATATATATATATATTACATTACTATCGGTCAGTCCTTTCAAGCCCCTCCTTTAACTTTAGTCCAGGAGCAGCTTTTCAAGGCTGATATGTAACACAGTCTTTTGCTGTGGGAGTGTTCTGGGCTCCTGAACGCTATCCCCTCACCAAGTGCAAGTTGTTTATTGCGGTTTCTCTCCTCACGAAGTCCAAGAAGATAGCTTTGAGTCCTTGCTCTTCTGCTGCTGGTGATTTCTCCCTCTCGGTGTCTCACCTCAGTTCGTAGGCTGCTGCAGTGTGGCTTATCAAGTGTCTATGTTCTGGAATCTTCATTCCTCCACGTCAGTTCTCAGCTGCCCCCAGTCAGCTTCGGCAGGCAATTCCCGAGCTCTTGGCTCGCCTCCAGTTTCACCTGGGATTCTTCTCCCGAGCACCGAGCTGATTTATCAGCCCATCCACTTGGCTCTGCTCAAATGCTGAGCCTTAAAATCCACCCCCCACCGGCCTAAATGTAGCGGGGGGGGAAAAAGCGCCCTAGCCTTGGCCACAGGCAGCTCGGTTCAGTTTTGCACTGTCCGAAGCGTCCCGCAGGTGCGGGGGAGGGGAAAGAAGGCCTGGCCTCCTCCATCTTACCTCAGGTGCTGTGAAATTCTTCTTTCACAGCACACACTCCAAATGCTGACTCTAACTCTAGCCAAAGGCTGAGCTGGGGGGTCGCAGGGCTCCCCTCTTCCCCCCGGAGGGGAAGAGAGGGAGCCCAGCCACCCTCCTGTCCACCTACACGCAGTAGACACCAACAGCAAAACAACCAAGACAGAACTGCCAACAGCTTCCAATGCTGTGATATATGATTTTGAGCAGAGTGAACAACATGAGTGGTGACTGGCTCTCCAGGGAACACTGTCCTGGCACCCAGTCACTTCTGAGCCCCCCCAGCCTGTCAGGGGGGCCAATCTCAACCTATGACAGAGGGAAAAAGAGAATATGGGGAAAACAATTGTTCAAGTTCTTTCAAAAGATGTTTGTCATGATTCTGAAAGGCCCATCAAATGCAGCAGGTGTGGATTTATTGCACAAATGTGCCCTTCATTGCCTGACAAAGTGCTGGTCTTGTGTTTATGTTGCTCTGACACTCCCAAAGTATTAGAACTACACTGATTTCTGCACTAGAGCTTGGGTGGCTTAGAAATCAGAAAATAAGGAATAAGCTCCCACTGAATATAATTCATAATTTACTCAAAGATTTAAAAAAATCACAGGTGAGAGAGAGAAACCTCATGGCTTTGGGGTTACAAGCTAAGACCTGTTTTCATTTTTCACTGAGATACAAATATGTTCAGCTAAAACCTCATTTATTTTTGTCAAGTATTACAAATGTTGTTGCAAGCAGCAATGTATGAGTCCACAAAGGAAGGGTAAAAGCTGAGAAAAAAGTAATCATTGTCTTGAATAAAAGTCAGTGACAGAGCTTCCTTTTGATGCAGCAAGAGGTAATTCCAGTTCACTGTGTTCTGAGCAATGAAAATCCAGTATAATCCAAACAATCTTCTCCCAAAGTCCACTGGAGCCAGAGGAAAGAACAGGTGATTTCCACTGGTTGTTGGTCAGACAATTCTATTCTCAGACAGGAACAGAAGTCACCAGGAAGAAATTTCTATCCAAAGTTTTCTATTAGGACAGAACTTCAGAATATCATCACAGAAAATGATAAAGAAAGATTTTACTGTAGATAATAAAAGTTACAGAAGTGTGGAAAATAAATAGTAATATAAACAGGTATTTTCATAGAATTTATTCCATGATATTCTCCTGGTTACAGTGAATTTCTGCATGCAAATAAGACTTAAATTTTTGGTCCCTTGGGAGTTAAATTATGTTTAGAGGAAAGTTTCTTTCTGTTGTCTTATTATTGTCAAAGGAGAAAAAGAAGTTGTAGTGAATACTGCATGTTGAAGAGAATACAATGAAATAAAAAAAAAAAAAAGAAAAAAAAAAGAATAAGAAAAGGAAACTTAAGAAACTGCATCAGCTACTGCTGTGAAGTGAAGCACTGTCCTCTTGGTGCTTTGTCTCCAGAAGCTGGTGAGCTCTCATTGTGGGTTTTTTGTTGATAGGGTGACATTACAGGCAATCTCCCTAAACCCTGGGATAGGCTGAAAGAGAACAACTTGACAGACAGTTCACAAATGCATATTTGTACCAATCTATAAATATGTTTGATATTTGCAGTGGTCACTGACTTGAAAGCACGGGTGCTCTATTGGCACATAAAGTTTAAAATAAGAAAATCCCTTTTGAGCCACAAGAAAGGGCATATTATCATTTCTCTCAGAAATACATGCAATGCCTGGTTGTACAAGCATTTTCATTAACATAAGACCTTTAATGAACCTCTCTTAATAACAAGAAAACATACACAGCATGTGGAAGGCTTTTCTCTAACTTAAACATTTCCCCTCCTTTTGTCTCCTGCTTACCCAGAGGTGTGAGCAGCACTGCGAGGGTTACATTTGCTTCAGAGCAGCATGAAATCTTCACTAGAACAGCTGCCTGGAGGCAATTCTCAGCAATGCTGCCTTTTCTCTGAAATGTGTGGCAATTCTAGTTAAAAATTGGCAGGAGAGTTGATAAAGCTGGCAAATTAAATCTGAAGGAACATCATCTCCTAACTTTCTAACAGTACAACATGCAGCACCCTCGTGCTGGATTCCACGTGAGGAGCAGCTCCACCTGAAAGGATTTCCCTGCTCAGGTTCACTAAAGCAAAAGGTTCCTTTCTGTGACATAAACTACCAGAAGGACATCATAGCAATTTTCCTTCTGTTTAAAGACAACAAAGAAAACGTGCTCACTCAAAAATATCCAAACTCTTCTTTGCAGAGGCTGCTGCACTATTTAGAAGTCTGAAGAAACTGAAAAGAAACCAACAGTGGTCATATAATTAAAACGCATAACTCAAAAGAGAAAGGTGATAAAAACCCACCTAGTCCAGTCTTGCTCTTTGAAGCACTTGGGCAAAACCTTGTACCCCTCAGCTGGTGGTGCTCCAGGTTTGCAGAAATCGCTGGGTTTAGCTTTACCTTTGTGTCTACTATTATTTTCCTCTTTCACTTCTGGAGCAAAACTGCTTCTCTCTACATATTTTTTGTCACAGATCCTATAATATCTGATTTATAGAACATACAGCTTTTAGATCAAGCACAATCTAGTGAAAGGATGTGAAATACACGAAAAAATAATGTGAAATTAGGTGAAAAGGGTTAAGATTTTAATGGAGGGTTATTTAAAATTCAGGATGAGAATGATTCTTAGGTAATGAAGATGATGGTTGTCTGAATTCCAGTTCTTCCGATTCTAGAGGCTCCTGAGGGATATGAGCAGCCTACAGAAGATGGAAGACCAAAATAAAATCGAATTTTTGGAAGAGGAACCATGACTTTATCCTCAAAACAGATTTATTTTCCTCAGAACAGATGATAAATACTGTTTCAGCCTTTCCTAGCAGTTCCCGTAAAAAAGTCACTATTTCCCGACAGGATTCTGAGTTTATTTCCAGTTATAGCATCCAGACCTTCAAGGATAAAGAAGGGAGATTACTAAAATTGCCTTCAGGCTGTGTTTTCCACCAGAAAACACATTACCTGGCTCTTTTTAGGTGGTTAGCTGCAAAACCTGCTCCCAGTATTACAATTTCTGCTTTCCACTGTTAAAACCCTGCTCTGACCACCTTTTTTTTTACACTTTTCCCAGTCCTTCTTTTGAACCTTCATAGTTCTGTCTTTGTGACACCTTTCTTGACACCTCTCTTGTATGGCAGGTCCAGGGAAACTTCAGCTCATGTCCTCAAACTCATTTTGTTTCATCTGCTTCAGGTTCTGAATGGGGAGCCTGGTGGCTTCTTGACCTGTGCGTAAGATGTACCCACACCTTTACTCCTAAAAGCTGCAAACTACTAAAAGCTCCAAGGCTGATGAGAATTTCTTAGGCTTTTCTCTGTACTTATGGAATGGGTGGGTTGGTTTGAATCAGTAAAAGGAGGGGCAGAAGGCACTTTGGTTGATTAACACAACTTTAATTCCCCTTTGGACAAAAGGCATTGAAGCAAAAAAAAAGGCAAATGCAACCCAGGAAAGAGTCTGTGTTTGCAGGGTATCATTAGAGAGCACGAAAAGAAATTTGTCTTTTGGGGAATGATGATGACCTTGAATTGGTCATACCTGGATTTAAACGTGTAGGTTCTGATGCCAAAGACCTCAGTAAACAGCAATCAATTTAGGCTGTGATTTTCAGTGTCTGTATTCCACGGGGACTGGGTTCTGCAGGTCTCATAGCAGGCCTATTATCTCATCCCCAAGATGATTTTTCATTAGTACTTTTATTAATTTAAATCAGAGATGTACTGTGGAGGAAGCTTTTATAATCTCCCTGCTCTCATAAAGCTGGTTCTATTACAATCTAAAGAGAGTGCTCAGTTTACAGCCTTGTTAACATGCTAACAAGCAAGATTTTATATTCTACAAGCTCCTTATTAAAGTGGTAAATTAATTAGCTTACCTGGACAGTAAAGGTCCAAGACCATCAGCTAATAGGAATTTAATTTTGCTTGTGTTTCAAACACAGCCACACACACTCCTATGACAAAACCTTCAAGGTCAGGTCAAGGGGTACCAGGACTGACTTTCTGCTTGGCCCCTCTTCACAAAAGTACAATTTATCTGCTCACTAGGAGTAAGAGCTTTGGAAGAATGGCTAAATTATGGGCCTGTGAACTATTTCTGCTGATGTTCTTAACAGATCATTCGTAGTGTTTATTCTTTTCTTATTACATCCCCTTTTCCTTGATGATTTTTCAGTCTGTGTTCATCAGTGTGACTGGCATTGCCATTTCCAGTTGCCATTTACAAGTAAATGACAATCACAACAAGAAACTTCAGCCACCACTGGGGTCATTCTTTGCTACTACAAAACCACTGGCAAATAATAATTTTCTTCTGTAGGAGAGCAGGTTCCTATCAGTATTTGCCTCTCAGAAGTCAGTGACTTTATTAATCTTTTATCTACTTCCACTCTCTTTATGTCATTGGAAAGAAAGTTGCCCACCTCTAATGACTGAAATATAAGATTGATTTACATCTTCTATTCCTGTCTGGAATTTCAGAAGTTTATCCTTGCTCCAGATCTACCTGTATCTATTATTGTATCTGTTGTATCTATTATTGTATCTGTCTGCCTGTATCTATTATCATGCTTTTCTGGCTACATCCTCCCACCCATTTCCCCACCCAACCTTTTATTTCTTTGTCTCTGCAACTTTTTTTTCCAAAATCTGTCCTTAGGAACAAAAAACTCAGAGCGCAGCCTGAACCTTGCACTTGTAAACCAAGTCTGTTCATTAACTTCAGGAAAACACGTATTTTGTACAACACAGAAAATCCAAGCAGCCATGCAACCCAAGTTTGGGAATGAGACACAGCTGGATTATTGGCAACTGGCAAACACAGAAACAAAGTATTATAGAAATTCAGTCTATTCTGTGTGAAATAAAGGCATGAAATATTATAACCTCTTAGCATTAGCATCTGAAACATCCATAAAGCTGAGAAAACCTATTGGAATCCTGCTCATTCAAAACTTAGTGGTGTTTTCCTGTCTTGCAGATATTGTACAGATAGATGGGAGTTCTGAGTTGTAACATTAGTGAAAACAGACACTAAAATCCAGAAGGGGGTATCATTTTCTAAACGAGGATAAGAGGTAATCAATCCAGGTCTTTCTAAAATCTCGTTATAAAGTCTAAATGCTTGATGGATAAGAGACTGAGAGAATGCCCAAGCTGGTTAGCAGCTGGAAACACCCCTCAGGTGATGGCTTTGCTAATGGATTTTCAGCTGCACAAGGTCCAACTGTGGCTGCAAAGTTCTAGAACTTTTTTTTGTTTATTCAGTGTTTGTTTGTTCAAGAACAGAAATTTTTATTTGTTTACTTGTTTTTCCCCCTTAATCTATGGTAAGACAGGAAAATTTCCTTCTCAATCTAAAAGGTAGGTACATAAGATGACAAACAGACATTTATTGTTTACAAAGATGCTGGAGCAGGAAAACAAATCCACTTGTTTAATTGCTAAGGTTTGGTACTAAAAGCTTGTTCAAGCCCTTTCTTACCAAGCCTTAGAATATCCTGCAGGCCCAGCCCAGGAAATCACATCCTTCAAAAAATATTTCAAAAAAATATTCACTTTTCCCTCAGGTTTTTTACATGATAGATCTGTGATATCAATAAATTCATCACTTCTCTACACGTTCCTTGAATGACCGTTGCAGAGAGGTCAGGATTTGGTGTTACATAGTTCTGCAAACATCTTTGAGTCCAAAGCCTGGAGTTTTAATGTTCTTGTAACCCATTATTTTTAAATACTTTCTAAAAGTTAATCAAATAATCAGAGAAGACATAAGAACTGGAATGAAAAACAAAACGCAATTAAATGTTGAAATATCTGCCATGTTGTATCTGAATTAGAAAGGATTTATGTTGATTATTCTATTTGTTAAATAAGGTTCAAAATAGATTTTTGCTGAATTAGAAGGAGAAAATTGTAGACTAAGTGGGTGGGAGCTGGATGGGCTTGGGGAGGTGTGGGTTCTGTAAGGCAATAAACACATTTAAATCTTGAATAATGAAAATGAAGGTGCCAAGAGCACGTGATTGAAAGATAACGCTTGTTCAGCAAATAATTTAGAGGTAGGCTACAAGAGGGTTGGGAGCACATTTCAACTTAATTGCAATTTTAACATCAGGAAAAGAGGCTTAACTGTAGAATTATCTTTTTTTTCAGTCAAGAAAAGAAAAATCCTACTTTTAAAGGAAGAATTAGTAATGAAACACTGTACAAGTGAGAAATGAGAAACCAAGGTCATGCCCAATTCTTGCAGCCAGTGCACGTTACCAAAGAAAGCCATTCTTACACATTTTTAAAATCCATCTTTGTCATCCTTCAATGTCAAGTTAAGTGCTTGTGGTGAGAATTGCAAGGACTAAAATCTCATTTCATCTGAGCTGTCCCTTTGGCTTGTTGGCAATCTTTCCAATGGGACAGCAGTGTTTTCGGTGGATAATCAGTCTAAATCAGATTAGATTATTTTCCTTCAAAATTTCCAGGGGACTTTAAGTTCCCACCCTTGGGACGTCCCAGTAAAAGTGTATTGTGGTTGTCAGGGGTGGAGCAGCCACTTCCCCTCCATCATCTTTGGCCCAGGCCTCCAGTGAGGAGAGATACCTGGACAGCAGCTCAGGCCTTGGCTCTGAATTTGAGAAATTCTTGTCAAACACGAGTCATTCCATAGCAACTATTTTGGCATGGAAGAGCTGATAGTATTTGTTGTGGTTCAGATTTTCTTGTTGAATTTTTACTAATAAGCAGAACTGCACAGGAATAATAAATGTGCACGGAACACAGGGCACAAGGAACTGCCACTCCTTCAGAAGCCAAGGCTGAATTCTATCCCTGCTTCAATATTTTAGAAGTATGGTCTGAAAAATCATATCACAACATTTCAGAAGATCAACTTATTCTATTTAACAAGAAATAACCACCAACACAAATATAATTGACTTAACAGTAGCTCTGCATAAATGGCCCATAATCTACACTAGAGCTAATAATGGAGAGCTGTTGGGAAAAGTTAAAAACAAAAAGTATCCTGGATATAACCAGGCCAAGACACAGAGCAGTCAATTTTCCTGCTCAGGGCTAGTGGGACCTTGGTGGGATTCATGGATCCGTGTAATATGGAATATTGGGACAAACACATTGACCACTTCATGTGCACAGAATGATGGGAAGGTTTGGGAAAGGGAAGGTTTGGGAAGGGAAGGTTTGGGAAGGGAAGGGAAGGTTTGGGAAGCAAGGT
>NW_020884986.1:682669-682900 GCF_003945725.1 Corapipo altera
TGGGAAGCAAGGTTTGGGAAAGGAAGGGAAGGTCTGGGAAGGGAAGGTTTGGGAAGGGAAGGTTTGGGAAGCAAGCTTTGGGAAGGGAAGGTTTGGGAAGGGAAGGTTTGGGAAGGGAAGGTTTGGGAAGGTTTGGGAAGGTTTGGGAAGGTAAGGTTTGGGAAGGTTTGGGAAGGTTTGGGAAGGGAAGGTTTGGGAAGGTTTGGGAAGGGAAGGTTTGGGAAGGTTTGG